>NW_028175407.1:0-380142 GCF_965226575.1 Pagrus pagrus
AAGACATAGGGAAACCTATGCAGTTACGCGTAATGTCCCACCAATGCTGGGGTGTTACGCGTAGTGTCCCATCAATGCTGGGGTGTTACGCCTAGTGTGCCACCAATGCTGGGGTGTTTCGCGTAAACGGAGGTGGATGAGTTTTGCCGTTAAAAAAAATAAAATTATTCAGCTCAAGAAAAAAAAAAAAATTATCATTGGACGAAGACATAGGGAAACATATGCAGTTACGCGTAATGTCCCACCAATGCTGGGGTGTTGCGCGTAAACGGAGGTGGATGAGTTTTGCCGTGAGAAGGGGCAATACGCTGAGGCTGATTCTGATTCCGATGCTGTTGTTGGCCTTGACAGCTCAGGCGGTGCGATTCATGAATTAGGTCAAGATGTTCTAGGACAAATGACACATGTGTTATGGGTGTGGAAATCATGAAATGTAACCTATAAAAGCTATGCAACAATAAAGCAATGTTAGAAACAACTGAAACGTCTTCGAGTCGTGTGTGTGTGACATATCAATAAAGTTTATTGATCTACGGATCCGCTGTTTGGGTATGTCATATCATTTGAAACTGAAGACCACTGTTTGTCAACCAAATCCTGAGAAGGCCTGCGAGACTGGGAGACCATCATCACCAGTTCCCTTTCAGGCTCCACCTGGCGATCACCTCCTGACCGAACGATTCGGACACGGGATGACCAAGGAAACATCAACACAGACGGACATCACCTATCCCTTATGGTGGTCACCACCTGGTACCGAAGAGGGGCATGACGAGGTGAATTGGCACAGGTTCAAGGAGGAGACACTCGGACGCAGCTGCCCGGGTAGCCGAGGTCAGAAACAAAAGAACATTACCGACTGGTTCATATCAGGGCAGACAAGAGAGCCCGTACCTGAGTGTAGCTTTACCTGCGGTCCCAGAACCAGTACTACCTGGTTCGGACCCAATCCAAGACTCTGCACCGTCGCAGTACCTAGCAGAGACCACGACAAGGGCTGGAAAGAGTTTAGATTAAACAGACCCTTTACAGATGTCGAATAATTGTGATCCAGAGTTTTTTACTCTTAGCTGTGACAGGGGATGCTGTGTACGATTCTGTGGTGTATGTATATATGTGTGCAGTGTAAAAGAAGTACAATAAAGAAGCCTGATGTGACATGACAGTTGGTTGATTTCTTTATTCTCACAAACAAAATGGTAGTACAAGCAAGACACAAGACAAAATAAAGAAGATTGTGTTTTTATTTATTTCTTTGTTCACATGCATTCATTATTCAGCCTCTACATGCTCACATATCAAAGACAATAATAATAATAATAATAATAATAATAATAATAGGGATGAAAATACAGACACACAAGTCTTGGGCTCATCTCATTCATGTCCTGTCTGCTTGTGTGGGGTCCCAGATTTTCTCTTCTTATTTTTCATACAGACAGGTCTTTCCCACTTGACTGAGCCCTTAGTAGACTTACGCTGCACTTTAGCGGAAACCTTATTGTTGTCATTTTTATGTCCGTTCTGTCTTTTTTCCGTGTAGTCGCTGAGTAATTGTTTGCATCTGACAGCAGAGGATTCTTCACGATCTGCATTGTACTTTTCCAGAGCCGCACATTTCCACTGCAGGTTGACAATATTGGTTATGGGAGAATTACCAAACTGCACCAGAGCATCGTAAGACATTTCGGGTCCGGCTCTAATGACTCGATTGGTAAAGTCTCTCTTGAACGCTATCCCGCAGTGCAAGCAGTTCCAGAATTCGTGAGAAGGGGCAATACGCTGAGGCAGATTCTGATTCTGATGCTGTTGTAGAGTGGACACCGGTTGGTCTTGACAGCTCAGACGCTCGGGACAATCTGAAGCCAACGTGGTCTTGGTCAAACACGTAGATGCCGTCGCAACACATGTCCTCGGGTGAATCTCCCATTCGTACGTATCCATGAGTCAATTGTCGCAGTGTACAATAGGCAGTGATGTGCGAGAACAACCATATCAAGGCTGCTATCTTTCTGTTGTAGGTGGTAGGTTGAACGGTTCTTTTTAACTGTAGCTCGATCCCGCCTTCTAATGGTAGAGCGATCAACGAAACTCTCTTGGAAGCAGTGATGGTTTTCACCAGGCTCGAAGAAGTCTCTATAGGGAATCCCGATGCTATCAAGTGCTTGAATAACATAACTCTCTCGGCCGTGACGTTGTACCTAGAGTTGTATCTACGAACGGGACCGATCATCGCCATGCACATGTACGAAAGCAGCTTATCGTTGGTCCCTGTGGAGGAAGTGGACCTTAAGTTCCTTCTCAGCTGTTCAACTTTTAGCTGAGCCTGGCGCCTGTCTTCGTGCAACTCGGGGTACTGCTGCGATAGGAACTGGGCTCTGTCACGGCTCCTGTTTAACGAGCCATAAAATTGGTAGAGGCAACGCAAGGGGTAGTCACTCAGATACCTGGGTGCCTCCAGCTCCTCCAGTGTGCGAATATGCGACTTGAGTTGGTGGAGTATGTCTTTGCCCAACGTCTTCTGTTTGGTTATTTCATCCCGTCTCTTGAGCAACTCCAACTGTTCGAGGAACTTGATAGGTTTCAGACTTTGACCCGCGCCGCCGCTGCAGCCACCGTTATCGTCCTTGGTCATGTCATCTTTGGAGAACACACTACCGCAAGGTCCAACTCTCACCATTTCGCAGTTGTTGTTGTTGTTGTTGTTGTCGTCATCGTCAATGCGGAGAGTACACGTTTCGTCCTTCTCACTGAAAACAAATTGTTCGTGCCTGAGCGTGAAATGGTAGCATGAGATCTTCCTCCTCACTTCTTCCCACGTATCAACCGTTATCTCTGTCTCAAAGTAACACTCGGGACACTCCTTGGTGTCCATAGCCAACTGTGGCACAATGGGGTAGCGGAGCATCAGCGCAAAGAAGTCCTGTAGCGAGTCCAAGGTGTTGAGGGACTCTTCGTGAGAGCAAATGATAAAGTCTCTGCTCAGCTTCGCGTAGACGGCAACGGCTTCGGAGAGTGTCAGCGGCTGATTCGGTCTTTTGACTATAGACGCGCTGTTTTCCACACCTCGGACGGTCAGCAGTACGGTGTATTCGTTTACTTGTTTGTTACAAGGTTCCTCGGGTGACAAGGACGATCGCTTGGGCTCCCGACCAAGCGTGTCTACAAATTCCCGCAGCTGTGGATCTATCACTCCCGACAACCGTGCTTTACACGCTAAATCATACAGGTCGATCACTGACATTTGGTCCGTGTGCCGCCGTCGAGGCTCCTGGACCTCAGCGCCTCTAGGGCTCCGAGAGCTACGGTATCCGCGAGCTGACCGTGACCTTCCCACTCCGCCAGACACACCATGAGTCCTATCCATCTGGGGTCTCGTGAGCACGCCGGGTGTTTCACGTCGCTCCTCTTGGAAACAGAGGGCCAGAGACTGGTTAGTTGGGCAAATGCAGACATGCTAGTGTTGCCGATAAACCTCTCGGGTAAAGTGTAGTGGACAGCGAGGTTGTCATCACCACGCACAGAAGGTGAAGACATTATCTCCCTCTCTAGGTTATGTGGCAACTCCCTGAATGTGTACGCGAGGGCAAGAGCATCACTACTAGTGGTGGTGGTGGTGGTGGTGTTGTTGGTGTTGGTGGCGGTGGTGGTAATGTTCGTCAAGACAATACAACGACTGATGGAGCGAGCACGTTTCAACATCTCTGCTCGCCTCCCTTCCTGAATCACAATCACGATCCGTAGGCGGTTAGGACATACGTTGGGGCACAGTTTGTCAGCAATGGCTAGTGTTCCCGTCACAAGGTTAAGAACCCTCTCCCCCGCCTTGTCTGACGAGTCATGTACAAACACCGGTCTCAGTCCGCACCCGTACACCAGCACGGTGTACACGTCGTGCATGAGAGATAAGAAATTGTGAGGTTTGTAATACTTGACAAGCCTGCCGTTATCGTCCAATCTCACCCTTGTCGTGTAGTTGGCGTGCACCACAGGTTCGAAGAATACATGCCCGCCGTTCAAGGGGAGAGCAGGTACGAATTCGATCTCTACACGTGAATTGAGTATGAGTAAACTCGAGACTCCCAGCTCACGCCACTCACAGTTCACCATGACTTCTGTGGTTGCTGTTGATGTCGATGTCGATGTTGTTGATGTTGCTGCTTCTTGTCTCAAACCATCAACCTGCCTTGTCCCAACGTCTTCAATTTCATTCTGTCTCACGAAGGAGTCATTGTAGTTTATTAGGTACCAAAATCTTTCCCTGCTCGGTATCAGTTTGCCATCGGAGGAGCACCTCTTCCAATCTCGCAGTTGCTTACCGCACCAGCTGCCCTCTCCCGAGTCTTCTCGAGCAAGCGCCTCAGTGAAATCCGTCCCCGACTCCCATCTATACTTTAACTGTGACACGTTTGAGCAAAACGACCCGGGGTCTCTCTTTGACCACGGTAAAGGTCTCTTCCAGGTTTCGGGACCTCGGATTCCCTTCGGTAGGCAGTTGACCTTACAGAATTCCCTAAGCGTACGGATGCAACGAACGTGCACCTCTGCACAGCCGCTCTCGAAGTCGTCACCTCGTGGCACAGTGTCCACAGGAGTCCTGATGACAGCGTGTATTCCCGACTCCCCTTGCATCTCGGACACTTTCAACGTCCCTTGATTTGAATGTAGCACAAGGTTACCAACGTTGCTGACGCGAATTATATCTTTTGACTTGTCAAGTATAATGGCTACGTCCTCCCTCTCGCCACAGCGCCCTTTACAGGAGACCAGGTACCCCGCTCTGTTTGTTTTCAGAACGTCTAGGCCCAGGGGTGAAATGTGGTGAGTCCAACAACATTCTGCCACAGAGTCTGCCTCGGGTGTGAAGACGGTTACTGTTCGCGATCTAAAAGGCCCCGTGGCACCTGCGAACCAAGCCAGTGCTCGCTGCAGGTAATTGTACACGCCGCGTTTCGAGCATTTTATCTCAAGCTCTTCGTGCACCTCTCCCGAGAGCATTCTGCACGCTAGGGCTACGATGAATTCCGAAGCCGAGCACACCTCGGTGTGAAAAATCAGACTTTCGTCCACCGGAGCGGTGTCATCACCGCGACCGTCATCATTGCTGCTGCTGCTGCTGCTGCTGCTGCTGCTGCTAGATGGAGAAGCGTACCACTCTCCAGGCTCGACTATCACAATCAGGTTGGCGATAGGCACCAACGTCTCGTGTTGGAAAACCTTCAGTCCTTTATTCACCACCTTACAAATGCCTCTAGTCCACACCTTTTCGGTAGGGCACGTCAGCACGCGGGAGCACAAGGTGTCAAAACCTCTCCACGCGGCAGGGTCTCGTGCTCGAGCCATCCTAGAATCAATGTCCATACGTCCGAATGAGGCCAGGCCCAATTTGTCTGGTGGTAAACTCTTCATCAGTCTAGAATGAAAATTGACAGGAGGAGCGGCACAGAGCCACTTCACCACAGTGTTGTTGTTGTTGTTACCCTGGCCACCTATGGAGGTCAGGCTTTCAGAGAGGGGATATTCATGCTCCCAGTCTTGATGATCCTGAGACAGCTCACTGGGGGCTCTTTTGAATGTCCACTGCGCACGGATCAGTTTAAGCCAAGACCTTTCGTTCGTCACGTTATACCCTTCTAAAGGATCCCGGCCTCCGGTGCGCATGAACATGTCACTGATAACGGAGCTCTTGGTTTTACACTTGATGCGTTCTCGTGTGTCTATAGGTTCGGGATCGGGCCACTCGGGGTCCTCTTTCTTCAACACGTCCGTTCTGTAGAGCGAGCTACTGTCCACAACTACCGCGACAGACTCCAGCTTCTGCACCAAGGGTCCCTTGTCTCTCATGTAGAAAAGAGGAGACTCGGATGCGAATGCCATAGTGTAGCCGTCTACCACCGTGGTGCCTGGGTGGCGGTTGACACCGCAAGATTTACTTGCTAGTTGCATGAATGTCCAAGTGCCGAGACTTGTCCTGACCTCACTTGGGAAACGTTCCACTTTGTCGAACTCAAACACAGGACCGAGCGTTCTAGAGTAGGCTCGCAACAGGAGCTCTTCTTCGTCTCCGCGAGGCAGCAGCTCGCAACCCCTCCAGAGTTCCCAGGGTTGCACAGGCTTTGGGTTGCAACACCTCGATAGCAGAGGCGCTAGCCTGTGATCCTGAGCACACAAGAACGCGCCGATTGTATTTGCTCTCAGTCTTTGTGAGTGAAACGGTGCTGCGTCTGTGCCCCTCGTCCATACCGATGCGCCTCTGTGTCTACTGAGTGTGATCAGCTTGCACATTGGGAAGCAGTTGACCCTGCAACTTTCCGCCAAATGGCTCAATAGAGCGTATATTGGCGACAGCTCGCCCCTGCCGTGTACGGTAAACTCGTAGTCGAGTATCACGTCTCCAATGTTCATGTCCGGTACGCACGGATGAATGGATCTGTAGAACCAGGTCAGACAGGCGCTCACGTCAAAGTTCTTCTTGGTACCCCGTGTGGCAAGGACCCTCGCGCAGTGTCCCAGTAGCACAGCCTCGTCTAAGCACGCCTCGTAAACCGAGCCACATTCACCGTGAGGCCTGTCCGCCCTAATCATCGAGTAACTGTTCGGGGAAGGCTTGACGGTGAGATTCAGATTGTATTCCGATAGCGGGTAAGAGAGCATGTCTTCGTCGCTCTCCTCCAGATCACATTCTTTTGCGATCTCGATAGAAGGGAAGAACTCTCCATCTCCTATGGTAGAGGGAGCAGTCGATGATCCCATCTTTCGCTTTTGTAACCTAAGCCAAGATCTCTTGTACAGAGGCCCATCAACTCTTTCAGTCTCTCCACCTCCTCCTCCTCCTCCTCCTCCCCCTATTGCAGGGTTGTCGATTGCCACGTTGAATAGACACTGTTGATTCTTTCTGCGACAGGTCTTGAAGAGACGGAAGAGTTTCTGTTCCTCGTAACCTTTCGCGTTCTCGCTACGTATGGCCTGCTCTACCCTGGACATCTCGACGATTAGCCCGCCGTCTGCAATAGCTCCAGAGTCGATCGTTGTCTTATTTGCAGCGTTGGGAGAATAATTTAGTTGAAAGAAGCAGTCGCTACAGTCGAGCAGCAACGGCATAGGCAGTGGGCTCGATTTCTCATTTGGTATAATGACACACAAGTCATCTGTAAGCAATGTAGGCGCCCCTAACCATCGGGGTTCCGGTGTTACTCCACTTGTATTGGGGATCTTTAAAACAGCTCTGCCGTACCCGTGTTTGAAGTAAAACACACCGCAAGCCCTCAATATGTTCAAGTTAACCAGTCCCAGTGTCCGTATCCCAATCGTCACCCACTTGTAACTTGATTCACAACTTCGCCCGAGTCCAAATTTGACCACATGTCCCGTTGTTATCCTTGGTGGACCGCCGTAGACAGCTCTGGATACGTTTGATATGATTTGATTTTCATCTACATCATCATCATCATCATCATCATCAGATTCACAATCTATAGAGTTACAATCATTGTCCTGACCAACGCACCCATTCACCACGTCATCCTCATCAATATCCTCCCATTCAGCTTCGTCTTCGGCTTCAACCTCCCCTCTCCCTACACCGTGTCCAACTCCCAATATGTCATCTTCCAGCTCCTCGCACATTACATCTTCCACACCTGAAAGATCCAGGTTCATGATGAGCCCAGAATGTACAGTCGGGGCGACAGAAACAAGCCTTCTGAGTTCTGATAAAACCGAATGACATCTTACAGTGAACCTGATCTCACAGTTCTTCTCTGATATCGCGTATAACGACGGCTCTTTTAGAGACAGGTATGACAAGAGCAGAGTCTGAGCCTCTCTCAGGCTGAGGGTTGACATGAACGAGAGTTGGACAGGACTGCTTGCACTCTCGGACTTGTTGACACTCAGCTGCCTGAAGACATTGTACGCGTACATGATAGCGACACACCCTGTGAAACGTAAGATAAGCGGGGCTACGATTGTCATGGTCCCGGGCAGCAAGCACACAGATTGATTGAAAACATTATTCTTTGATCTGAACCCTTTAGGAAGCACCCTGTGATACTCGAAGCTCCTGAAGACGTGCAATGTCGGCACATTCCCTGCGGTCCTACACACGGTTTTACTTTGGTCCCCGTTTTCATCTCCGTTGCATGATATCACAACAGGAGGAATGCCAGGGAAACCCCTTTCCACTCTAAACATAGAGTAGCCACATGGGAACCATTCTGTTACATAGCCACTCGTAGCCGAAACGTCATTGTAGTCGTCGTCGTCGCCGCAGCCGCCGCCGCCGCCGTCGTCGTCTCTAAACTGAACCTTTCCTTCTACCCCTGACATACCAGCCCCACTCTTGGGTACAATGACCACAGCGTCTCTCAATATGTGTCTCAAAACCACAACAATGTCATTCTCTGCAAGAATAGAGAACCCCGAGGGGAGTCTTGTCATGTCTCTCAGAGACGTCAAGCCTTCGCGAACACAGCAGTTGTCGCGAACAGGGGTGCCGGAGGGTTTAGTATTCGCATCGGGCTCCGGCTCAAGCTCCCGACGGCTGGAAATGTTTTGCTGCTGCTGTCGATGCTGCTGTTGATGCCGCTGAAGCAGCAGCGCCGAGTCCGACTTTAGAGGGTGCAAGTCTCTCAGGTCTAAGAGTTTTCCCCCAGTATCAGATATAACACATGTTAGTCTGAACTCTATCCCCAACTTGCGGTCCCCCATAGCCAGAGCGCACAGTGTACGAATCATCTCTTCTCGACAGCCTTCGTCAAAGATCAGACAGATGTCGAGTTTCCACGAGGAGACCAAACTGTACAGACATTGACCGTCTGTCGCGTAGATGGTGCAGCCGGGGTCCATTCTCAGGCCTCGAATGTCACGCTCCTTGACGATGTAACACGTCTGCCAGTTTGAACACAAGCCGGACAACGTATCGCAGATTGAGTCCGAGGACCGTCGACAGGTCACCAGTGAAGGCAGTACTCGCGCTCCAGCTCCACCGTTGCCGTGCATCCTAAAAGCCACATCTGAGAACACGGACAGGGTCTCCTCGAAGACCTCGAAGGCTTCTTCTCCAAGACACAATTTCTTGGGAGGACGTGGCTCTGTGAAATGCTCGATTTGCACCACTCCGCCTCTACTGTCGATCGTCGTAAACGTACCCTCACCAGTCTGTACCCTACTGTACCCTACTTTGGCTAGCCTAATGGGTGTCAGAGAAAGACATCTTTTCAGTGTCCCCTGATACAAAGTCCGGCACCTTACAATGAACCTGGACACCCATATCGGATCTAACTGGGCGAATACTTCACTCTGGCAACCGAATAGGTGCGATCGTTCATCGTCAGTGAGCTGAAACTTTCCCCATTTGAGACACGTGTAGATGTAGAACATGTACTTATCACACATGCGAACGAGAGATCTCACAGTATTACATCTGTTGATTGCGACAGGTTTACGTGTCTGAACGCTTGTAGTAGTAGTAGTAGTAGTAGTAGTAGTAGCAGCAGTAGCAGTAGCAACATCGTGATGGCCACCTCTAACGGCACCGTTTCGTTCTGGAAGAGAGATGATTCGTTTGATCATAGTATCTCGTTGGGGACCACCTTGCCCGAGGTGATCACAGCTATCTTCTCAAAAAACAACGTCTTGGGTGATGAACAAATGTCGGTTGTGGAGCAAGGGTCGTCGAGTCCGGGTCATCTCGATGATGAAATCGAGTCAATGGAAAAGGGATCCGTTAACCCTGGGAGTAGGACGAAGGTCCCGGATTGTCATGACACCAGCATGAGCTCTGAGTGTTCCTTTGATGTTCAGCCAAATAAGAAGCCACCGAAAGTCATACGTTTCCAAAATAGCGACAGTGAAGAAGAGACTATGTCAATACCTTATGAGTGTGACGATTACCGCCAACGTGAGGAATATGAACCCCCCCGGGTCGACTACCTTCCATCACGGAGAGTTACGAAATGGACCACCGCAGACCTATCTAGAGAAAAATCACCCCGAGGAGCAAGAGGGGACACAGCGGCCTGCTCTAATCGTAGGTGTATGCGATGCGAGGCCTACGACGCTCACTGCAAGTCCGCCGCCGAGAACTACAGGCGGACCCTGACCAGCTACACTAAGACCGTTTCTGAACTCATGATAGGCTTTAAGAAGGTCCTAGAGCGGTACCCCGAGCTTAGGGTCGATTCCAGTGACGAGCATCTCCACTACATGGTACAGGCTGCGCTAGGGCGCAACAACCTTGTACAGGAGATGGTTCGCCTAGCTGCAAAGAGTCAGCTTCGAGAGGTTGTCAAAGCGGAGCCCTATGATGATGATGATGATGATGATGATGATGATGACAAAGAGGCCAAGTGTGGTGACCGCGCCATCGTTTCGATCCACGAAGCCTTAAACGCGTGCTACACTGACGGCGAGGCGCTAAGGATGGTCCTCCAGCGTTACACCAACCTGTACGTTCGCTACATAGAGGTGTGGAGAGAAATGTCTTCCAAGGTGTCAAGAGACATCTCTGTGATGGAGTTTGTGAACCTAACTCAAGACAGACCGGGCGTGAGCCACGGCGAGCCTTGGTCCGAGGCGAGAGCCTATGTGGCTCGCATGCTAAACAAGGTGATCTCTGTCACCCCCAGGGCGGTAGGAGAAGCTTGCGTCTGTGCACTGAAGACCATAGATCTCAACCTCTCGTCGGCGCCAGCAAATTTTGACAAACGCAAGGGGGTCATAGACGCTGCGATCGAGGACGTTCGCACTCGTTTGGACATGAGTTCTCGGAAGTGGAGTTGGGACTCTCACATGAACGACCTGTACTTTGATGTCCGCAGTGACCTGACGGTGTTGGAGGCCATAGTTGGCGTGGGAGAGCTTTCTGTAAAGACTCTGCTGTATGAACGGTCTATGCTCGTCTCACAAGTGAGAAAGATGGTCAGGAACGAGGGCTCTCTCGAGCTGCAGGTGGCTCAGTCTCGCTCCAAGCTAAGAGAGGCGATGACCCGATGTCAGTACGCAGACACGAACGGTCTACAGTACTAGTCCCTGTCAGTTTGGGTTGTGTGATAAGGTCTTGTCGTGACCAACCACTGTCATTCGCCTGCGACCACTTTTGTTTTTACACTGCCAAGAGAAGTATACATTTAAAGGCATTTCTTTTCTGTTTTATTTCTGTATCTTTATAGATTATTTTGGGAGCTTAGTTTTGTATAAGAGTTTTTATCTTTCTATATTTTTCATTGTCGTTGTTTTTTTTCATGTTTGGCCGTCGCGTGTGGGTACTACTAATCTAACACTTGTATCGCATCTGTATATCGCTACACCATGGACACAGACTGCGATTACCTGCTGTATAGCAGGAGCGGAGACGATGCTGAAAAAGAGATCGAGGCTGCGTGTGACGGTCAGCCGTGTCTACACTGCGCAAAAGATTACGCGGTTCAGGAAAAAGTGTGCGCCGACAAAAACGCTACACCCTATAATGTATCGTTTGATGAAGCGCTAACCGGACGCATGGTGCCGTACGTGGAGGTGCTTGATGAACGGTCAATTCGGACTGAAATATTGTTTGATAAGTCCGAGACACCAGTAAGTTATGTAAAAGATGGCAATATTGTGTCACTCCAACACGCCGTACATATGCGGGACGTGTCCCCCAATGGCGTATGGCTCTCTGACAAAAGAGTCTGTGGAAGATCGGTGTCGCGGTTGAGGATGGCGGGTCTAATGTGCATACAGCTACCAGAACTAAACAGAGTAGTCCTTGAGCACAAGAACGATGACGGGTTACTATATCTGACAAACAAGTGGCTGTCGAGCAAAGAAAATATGGACGAAGGCATAGAGTTATTTGGACCCTTTGTCTGCGACGCTATGCTCGCTCCGGTGCTTCATGAAATCCTTCGTTCGGACTGGATCGAAGACCGCAAGGAAGCGCGGGAGACGAACAACGATCTTAAGCTAGGATGGGCTCAGGAGTTTTACGATTGGACGCGTGTCACCAAGACAGCGCTTGGCTCCACGGTATTTGCTCGCAACGTAAAGTGTCCGAGCAAACCCCACAATGGACAAGGTTACAGAATCGTAGGGCGGATTCTGGACAAGATGAGATGGTGCGGCTACACTCCTTGGTCCGCCGTGCAGGCGGTGCGCTGCTCGGAGGCTCGCATAATGGGAATCGCTTGTGCCGAATGTAGGAGCCAGGTCCTGACATCCTGCGTGTTTCTCGTGGAGTGTGCAGCGGTGGAGGCTTCGCGGCAGCGAGACTGGCTGGTACGAAACGAAGCTGTGATCCAGCTCTGCTCGCTCTTGTATCACATCCACAAGCCCGAGGGGGGTGATGTCAAACAATTACTAGACGCTTGGACCGAGTCCATCCTGATGCACTCCGTACGGTTCCGAGAGTACAAGGCTGCCACGGACTCTATGGCTAATGCGGAGGATCTCGTTGTCATGTTCGCCAACGACCACCTCCGTGATGTGTCCGCCGCGAACCCGAGTAACGACACCGAACACCGCCCGACTAACGACGGCCCGGGTCCCGATCATGAGCTGCTACAGGTCATTATGCGAAATGACAAGTTCTCCCCTAGGCGAGACCCTGTCGTTTACCCAATTACAAGAGAGGACGACTTCAACATCTCGACTGCGGTCGACATCCTGAAAGAGGTACCCGACGGCGCCACGGAAGCGAGGGCTCAAGATCTAAACGTGATAACGGAGGCTCTCGTGGCATGCTTCCCTAGAGTCGCGGCCTCGGCTTTGGACCATCTCACGCTTAAGGCACCTAATACGCGCAGATTTTCGGGTAGAATGTGGCCCGTGTTTGTCAACTCCACTAGGGTGTGTTATCAGCTGTTCAAAGCCCTGGCTCTCCCTGTGTCACCCAGCCCCGTGTACACACTTGAGCTGTTGGCCAGAGGGTGGAGAGGTGTAAAACCCGCAGTTCTGCAACGTTTCATACCCATGAGCACCGGGGGTATTATCAAAGTCAACGTGGAGCATTACACGAAGCACTTTGTGAGTCCCGTCAGCACTCTAGTCAATCTCAAGCTGATAAGTGAGTCCGAAAGGAATCTGATGATCCAAGTTTTGAGCAAAGGGGTTCTACCTTGCTTTGCGGCAGAAGGTGACAGTACGCCTGATCGACTCGTAAGCTCAACCATAGCTTTGACATTTGCGGCTTGTGGGCTGCAGGTGTTGAACCGTAATGATGATGATGATGATGATGATGATGACGATGATGACAACGATGGAGCTCATCGCACGGTTACTACAGCGGGATTGTTATACTTTGCAGCGTGGTATGTGCTCGTGTACATGGGAGCGTTACACACACAACCTATAGTGAAGAAACAATTGTTGCGAAGCGGCTCAGATGCAGACAAACATTTATGTGCAGCTCTCAAACTTGAGTGGGTGATGGGAGCTGACAATTATCAAGTTCGCAACTATACTAGCAAGGAGATCGTACACGCTCTACGCATAGTTTTTCATGACCTAATCGACATGGGTACCGTTCTACGCATCGCGGAGCTCTACGTTCCAGAGCTTCTGGTGCAGCTGCCTTACGCAAAGGAACTTAACTCGACCCCGGGTAGTGTCAAGAGCGCAATAGAGAGCCGAGACTTGTGGTTCGCGAAGGAGCACGGGGATGAATTGTGTCTTAAAAATGATAACCTTCCCCCCTTTGTGTACCTTGGTAATTTGGCGCACGGCCTTTACAGTAGCATTGAAGGTACATTGACCAAGTGGTACAATAGACCAATTGCGGAGGCCTTACGTGGACCTGATAGTGAGTTTGACCCATGGTATGACTCGCTTCGTTTTCTAAACCCTCATTTGGAGGACGTGGTACGGTCATTATTGGAGGATACAGAGGAGACATATCTTGATCTAGACTGTGACTCGGCGAAGAAGGGTTCATCATCACCATCGTCACCACAGCCACCATCATCATCATCATCATCATCAGCAGCAGCAGCAGCATCATCATCATCATCATTATCACAGTCACAATCATCATCACAGCCACAATCATCAACATTGTCATCACCACCACCACCACCACCACCACCATCATCATCACAGTCACAGTTACACCCACAATCATCATCACCGCCACCACCACCACCACCACCACCACCGACAACAACAACAGGAACAACACAGGGCAATCAAGTATATGCACCCAATCACTCTGGGGAAAACCTTCACGTATGCAAAGGGCTAGTGGTGGATGTACACAGACTAGGGTTTCATGACAATCGTAAATTCTTAACACGTGTAAAAGAGCATAGCGTGTCTATTACGGCAAAACACTCTGAGATATCAGTTGTAAAGAACCCTTGCATGACAAATATTGCCTCAACAGTGTTTATGACTACGGACACGCCGAGATGGGGATTGAAATTTGCTACCCCTTATTGTTCACTCATAGAGGCATTGTGGGCTCTCATGCACCCTGTAGGAACAGGAGCTGGTGCTACGGCTGCATCGGCGGAACCATCCACCGTCGAAGCTCTGGCCGTGATGGTACACTTAGCAATAAGAGCCATTACCGATCATAGTGTTACATCTGAGGCTACATTTGGAACCTGCAATACCATACATCACATAACTGCAAATGATCATAGAACGAACAGTGAATCTAGCTTCATACCTATCACAGCAATTGTAGGAGGTCTATTCGGAGTCAATGTGGAGCTTACTGTCAACAGTCACAATTACTACATAATCAATGAACATTACAAGGGACTGTGGGCTCCTGGTGTACTCTCTTGCAATAGCGGTGTCTGGTCCGTTGCGTTCGATTCTAACCTAACCAGCATGGTATCCCACGAGAGGTTTACAAGTGACTGTTACCACACGGGCACATTAGCCGCGTACATGAGACTGAATGGCCTGAAGGTGAGCCAAGTGCCATCTGATGGCTACTGCGGATTCCACACAGTTGCCGTGTTATGTGGCCTTACAAGCACCGGTAAGTGCGAAGAGGAACTTCGCAAAACCTTGGCCAGTAAAACGGCTGAATACGTGATAGGTAACAAGAATGTACATGCGGCATACCTAAAGGACATTAAAGTGGACACCGGGGATCAGCTGAAATCTCTTCTCATGCGGGACCAAAGATGGTTGACCGTAGATGAAGTGTGCATTATGCTCAGGGCACATGGGAAACTTCCAGCAATGATCTCAGAATTCAAATACCCCATTTACAACCCTGAGTTTAGCCACTTTCTTATCAAAAGTTCTCATTATGAACCTGCAATGTGAGTTAGACCGTGTCTTGTTATTTTGTGTATGGATGTATATAGCCAATGTCTGCATGTGCAATGTCCATGTGAATCATGTACAAATAAAAAAAAAACTGCTGGGAAAACAGTCAAAGTGTTTCTTTATTGTATCCACAACACAACACAACACAACACAACACAACACAACACAACAAACATCACAGCAATACATGATGTGGCCAGCTATGTCTGGTAGTCCGATATGGAAGGAAATGATATAAAACCGAACTCTCTGCTCAGAGACAGCTTGTCTAAAACATGACGCGTCATTACTAACATGTTGGATAATACACAGCAAAGTAAATGGT
Organism: Pagrus pagrus; assembly: GCF_965226575.1. Taxonomy (NCBI): domain Eukaryota; kingdom Metazoa; phylum Chordata; class Actinopteri; order Spariformes; family Sparidae; genus Pagrus; species Pagrus pagrus. The sequence goes on from NW_028175407.1 coordinate 15,590, forward strand.
CAGCAGGAGCGGCTTGTTGCAGCTTCATATCTTCTGTCAGACGTATCAAGCAGCAGTTGGTACTTTATCTTCTTGCCTACAGTCAGCAGCAGAGATGACGCTCGGTGCAGTTCTACATTTACTTTGTGTGCTTGGAGTCTTTCAGAAGGGTAGGAAAGACACGATATAATCATTTTTATACAGCTGTGTGACTTCTTGTTCTTAAACTGAAAGTATGTAGTACAATATAATCACATTTCCAGGCAATAGTCTATTTCTGGCTTCACATGACTAATAATTCATGTTTTATGTCACATTTTTAAAGAGAAAACCACAATCATAGTAACTAATCTGTCATCTGCTGCAGGTCTGACCGCTCCGATACAAACACATCGGACTGTGACGGCGGCTGTTGGAGAAGAAGCTCGTTTCAGCTGCCAGCTTGTGCAGTTCAAAGATGTTGTTCAGGTCACATGGCAGAAAGTTTTCCCTAAGTGGGAGGAAACACTTGTTACTTACACCACTACATATGGTGAAAGAGTGAATCCTGACTTTAAAGATAAAGTAGAGTTTAAAGATGCTGGACTGCAGAACAGCTCCATCATTATCAGAAACGTGACAAAACAAGATGAAGGCTGCTATCACTGTTTGTTCAATGCCGACCCTGAAGGTGCTCTCATTGGTACAACCTGCCTCCAAGTCTACGGTAAGAATCAACCAACTTTACACAAAACATGCTGCTGCATTGTGCCTTCATCCTCACCACTAACAACATTTAATTATCTTTTCTGTGCAGAGCTGCATGAACCCGTTCTCCATGTGGGAGACTCAAACTCTGAGGAGACAGTTGTGTCCTGCTCAGCCACAGGTCGACCTGCTCCCACAGTGACATTAACTGTCCTGAGAGACAACGTCCACTTGTCTGACCCTGTCAGTGTCTCCAACACCAACGGTACAGTCACTGTCACCTCTACAGCTGTGCTGACTCGTCTCCGTGACAACAGCACAGATGTTAGATGTGCAGTGCGAGTGCTCTCTGGTCCTCAGAAAGAGATCATCGTGATGATTCCTGCTGAAGTCAAACAGTCTGCTGATGGTGAGAAACACTTCCATCACACATACAGATTCGTAGAATGATGAATACTTTAAACTCATGTCTTTTGTTCACCTCACAGGTTTCAGTGAGGATTCTGGGAGCGAGATCACAGCTTTCACCACGATCATTACATCGTCTGCGGTACTGTCCATATGTTGTGTTGCAGCAGCAGTCACAGTCATCACTGTCCCGCTGATACGGAAATATAGGAATAGGTCATTTTCAACTGTCGACTGAACGCTGATAAATGTTTGCCAATGTCTGTATGTGCAATGTCCATGTGAATCATGTACAAATAAAAAAAAAAAGAAAACGCTGGGAAGACAGTCAAAGTGTTTCTTTATTGTATCCACAACACAACAAAACAAACATCAGAGCAATACATGATGTGGCCAGCTATGTCAGGTCAGCATTCCACGTGCACAAGCAGTGCAGGCGGTGTGTCTGTAGCATGGAAAGTCCAAAAGCCTGCATTGTCATTTCCCGGTTGTAGGTCCCGTATCTCGCAGCTTCGAGACGTTTGGCATAGGCCCGACTGTAGCCATTGTAGGTCCACCTCGTATTGGGTCCCTAGGAAGCTTTACGGCGGACCTTGGACGCTTTGACTCTGGGGCTTCCTCTGTAGCGACCAGGTTAGCCACAGGCCGTCTCTTGAGCCACTTTGCCTGTCGCAAACGAGAACAGTCGATCCACACGTTGCAACCCCCGACAGGTATCTCGATGAGGGGTGCTACTACCGCATTAGGTCCACCTTTTATTTGGCCCCAAGGAAGCTTGATAGAGGAACGTGCAGTCTGTAACTGTGGGTCTTCATCATTATCAGCCATTTTGAGGAGGATCAGCTGGTACACCCTTTAGGGAAGGTTCAGGGTAAGGATGTGGAATCAAAAACACCCCCCTCTTGTGTGACACCTTCGCTAAGTAATGGTTGGCATGTGCAGTTTGAAGCCCTTAAGAGACTGTAACTCAGTGAAGAAGGGTCCGTTAACACCTTAATCATCATCATCATCATCATCATCATCATCATCATAGCCACAGGTCCAGCCACAATCATTATCATTGCCACCACCACCACCACCACCACCATCATAACCACCATTGTCACCACCATTGCTCTTTGACCGACAGTGATCCTTTTGATTATGAATTGCTCCTTGAGTGACATTGTACCTCTAGCCACTGTTACAGTATATGCAAGTGCAATGCAAGCTGCAGCGGCTGAGTGTCAGCTGCTATCCATACAATGTATTGCCACAAATCATGGATCGACCGAAATCTCTTCTCATGCAGGACAAAAGATGGTTGACCGTAGCTGAAGTGTGCTTTATGCTCAGGGCATTTTAGCCACGTTCTTATCAAAAGTTCTCATTATGAACCTGTTGTGTGATTTAGACCGTGTCTTTTTTCTCATCTCATTTTGTGTATGGATGTATATAGCCAATGTCTGTGTGTACAATGTGAATCATGTACAAATTAAAAAAGACGCTGTGAAAACAGTCAAAGTTGTTTTTTTATTGTATCCACAACAACAACAAAAAAAAACATCAGAGCAATACAGGATGTGGCCAGCTATGTCTGGCTGAAGTACGTTCACCCAACATAACATAACATAACATGACATGACATAACACAACACAACACAACACAATACAACAAACATCAGAGTAATACATGATGTGGCCAGTTATTCCTGGCATATGAGTTGAAGTACGTCCACCCAATATAATACAACACTACAGACATGAGGGAAATACAGGCTTCATAATACCCTTGTACTAGTACATAGGGACATACATGCTGTGACTAGTTGAACCTGTGCAATGAATCGCTCCTTGAGCGACAGTTGTCCCCGCGTTACGAATCGCTCCTTGAGCGACAGTTGTCCCCGCGTTACGAATTACTCCTTGAGCGACAGTTGTCCCCGCGTTACGAATCGCTCCTTGACCGACAGTTATCCTTGGATTATGAATCGCTCCTTGAGTGACATTGTACCCATGGCTGTTCTGAAGTATACTACCACTGGCAGCAGCAGCATCACTATGATGAACAGCGGCACTGTGAGCAGCGTCAGTAGCAGCAGCAGCGGCAGTAGCAGCACGAATAGCGGCATCAGCAGCAGCGGCTATCTCTTTCTTTTCATCAACCATAGGTGCTGAGTGTCGATCCCGGTAGCCGGGATATGGTAATCTCTTCTTCAGCTCTGATTTAAAACCAGGTATCGTGTGAGTGCTGCCCTTGAACACAACCATCATCTCTGCCAGTGTTGGTCTAAAGACAACGGGCTCCACTATAATGGCCTTGTTCCATCTGAAAATTTGGTTGTGTACCTGTATGGAGAAAGGTCCGTAGGGCTGAAGGATTGCGCCCACAGTAAAGAGTGAAAACGTTGCATACTCGAGATGGCCCAGTATCTTATACAAATCACTCTCAACCGAGGTATCTCGTCTTGTGAATCTGCAAAGGTTGTACACGTTATGGAGTAAGTGCTCGTCGTCAGGCTCAGAGTAGGGCTCAGAGTAGGGCCTTGCCTGACAACGGGGTCGGTTTCTCTTACGCGTTTGTGCGGTGGCCGTTTCGAAAACACGGTCGTGTGTGTCTTTCAAAGTCTTATGCACATCAGCTGGCAAATACTCATGTAAGTCCAGTTGTTTCATTGTCAAGTAGACGGTAGCCAGACCCTCAACGGCTCCCCACACGGGATCCTCATCCCTCCACGCGTATATAGTGTCGACCAGACACCCAATGAAGTCCACTCTGAATCCGGTGTGCCATCTCCATATCCTGGCCGGTTGTATACACTTCATAGTGAACTTCAGAACTCTGAGAGTTAGGATCTGCACTCTCAGAAGGCATTGTAGGACGTGATAGGCCATGATGAATTTCTCGCTCTCCTTCTGCAGGGAAGTTCCGAATGCACAGCCTAAGTTCCACTCTCCGGCAGCCTCACTGATAAACACTCCCACCGCTCCCTTGTCTCGAAACGGCGATTTCATCAACTGAAGAGATAGCGTCCTGGGAACAAACGGGTGTACCTGGAGAGAGGTGTGCATGTCCAGTATGTCCTGTAAAATGTCAACATTCGATACAAAAATCCTGTGCCCTGAGAGACCGTTCAGATTTTGGATGACACAGACTGCGCCCAGGTAATGTACCTGTGCGCTTTTAACCTTCGGGAGTTTAACCGTATCCTCCTGACTCAACATTGGGAACATGCTGATTGTCAGCTCTACGTGTCGAAAGTTGTTTTCAGGAGGCGTCGACAGATTCACCGTTTCGTATGTTTGCGGGCCCGTTTTACAGTTGAGCGCAATGCTAGGAGTCCGTCTTCGGTAGACCAGTTGCTTAGGCCAGGTCAGTGTGCTATGGTGTCGTCTACAAGACTCTACGCCGCTGGCCCAGCTTATTTGGGAATCATTGGGATCCCTGCGTATCACGCCATACGTGTGAGTGTGTGAGTCTTTTGGTTTCAGCCAACCCTGGTATTGTTGTGGCTCAACCAAACCTTTGCAGGGGCGCGTTATGGGCATGGAATTTCTTATTTGTTCAACTGCGAGATCTTTCACTCTCGCGTTAGTGACACCGTCACATGTGATATACCTCATCTTGTGGTATGGTGTATATCCAAAGTCCTCGATGACGGTTGAGCGAAACCCTACTGACTTCCAACGTGAGTTTCTTGTCATGAGCTCGTCTTCTCGAACGGTCGCCTCTCTGTCTTCGTTGTCTTGTGGTGCAGGCTCTCCCACATGTATATATAGCTCTCCCAATTCAGCCGTCTCAACCTCATCGGGACACTGATTCTTCTTGGGTTTGGGGTCATGCATGACCTGCTGGAACTGTTGTTGTTGGTGTTGGTGTTGCTGTTGGTGTTGTTGATGTTGTAGTGGCCATTGTTGTTTACGACGTTGTTGTTGATGTTGTAGTTGATGATGCTGTGGCTGACTCAGACCAGAATCGTTCGTCGTCTCAGACCTTAAACCAGTCTCTACCATTTTCTCGAGTACACAGGGGTTGTGTTGGAACTGACCTCTGAAACAATTAAACAACCATGAAGCGATCTGGGAGTGGGTGTACGTGTTCGGTTCATCCCCAGGGCAACCCGTGTCAGATTGTCCCCTGGAGTCGTTGAACTGTCGAGACTCCACTTCATCATTGATTAGGAACGCATTAGCCGGAGTCCTTGGTGTTCCAGCTATCTGGGACTGGCTGTACATATTCGGTTCAGTTTCCAGACGAGCCTCGTCAGACTGTCCCTCGGAGGTACTGAACCCCCGAGAAGCCGTGTTGTTATTGATTATGAACACATTACCCGGAGTACTGGGCGTTCTCATCAGTCCTTCTGCATAGACCAGCTGAGGTGTGCCTGTAGTGAGACACAAGTCTGTCCGGAATCCCACAGAGTTGCTCACCGCAGGGTCCGTGTCACATTTGGGTTTATCGAAGGTGGACGTGTGTTGCTCTAGTCGTTGTGTAGCGTCCGGGTATATCTTAGGCGCTACCGAGCCACCGGTAGATGCCACCGGGTACGTGGGGATGACCTTTGTAATGTCATCTTCTACCGCACTGTTCATCCCCCTTAGGTGTTTGAGAGCCGTGGCATTAGTTGTCTCCATTTCAGGGACAATGCTGTTGGTACGTTTCCTATGGTGACATCCCATAAAGGAACTTGAGGAGACGTTGACCCTGGACGCGTTGCTCCAACTCGGCGTTGTCCTCCTTTCCAGTGTCATCGTACTAAGCAATCCGTGGTATGCCTCGGGTGCAGGTGTAGTGCAGTTTCGATGATAGCAAAGTGCGAACGCTTCGTCGTCCGTCAGATGTTCTATAACGCTGACATGTAGGGGTGCTTTAATGTCCAGAGCCAGTAGCTTATCCTGCAGAGCGTCGTCTCTTCGTGAGTCCTTACCCAAGTACACGCGAGACGACACGTCGACTGCACTCGGTTCTCTTGAGCTGACCTCCTTCGGTTTCAGTGTAGACCACGTATTGTCATTCACCAGACCGGTTCTGCAAAACCTGCAGATGTAGAACGATAGCCGTTCACGCCAGTCTTTGTCTTTGTCTTCCAATACCATAGGGACATCATCTGAAGTCGATCCCATTGTCTCCCACAAGTTTGTCATCTTCTTTTGTATAGACACGATCCCGTCATGTCGCAAGCCTGCGTACAACACACACAACGCCAAATCGGTACACGCGACGCGGAAATTCATCTCATCTGCGGTAACGTTGGAAGACCTATACATCCTGGACAGTGAGATGAATGGCAACAAGGATAGCACATCGTGTGTTTCACTGTGAACAAAGAACGCTGTGGCAAGCTTAGGTTCACCGTGCTCTGTCTCATTGTACAATTGTCTGGGCGGTCTCGTGTTTGACAGGCACATGTCTCTAAGAGAGCCCATTACGCCCAGGAAGACCCTGTAGACATAATACGATTGCAGTATGTCCGTAGTATCTCTGCCCTGCTTACTCGACAGCCAGCAGGTCAACGGCTGCCATTGCGAATCCAGAGTTGTGACAATGTGCATCATCACAGCCCTGACGTGACCAACGTCTTCCAATATCACGCAATCGAGCCTGGGTTCCACAGGGTCGCTACAGCTCACCGCTCTGTCACGAACTTGAGAATGGCTTCTAGCTTTGCAAGTCCTGACCGTTGAATGTAGGGTGTCTTCGACATGCACCTTGGGGATTGGGACACGCAATGAAAACGTAGACACGTTTTGTCCTTCGGTTACCACCGTAGTCACCTTACATGTCAGTGTGTTGTCGTCAGGCGTAGTAAGGACGGAATCTCTCGGCCATATTTCGTGACATAGACATTGCTTAGTCAAGAACGTGTAAAGAGGTTCAGGTTGTCTGCTAGCAAAGGTGTCCAGTCTTGGGTTCCATGTAGTCGTACCACTGTGCAACTGGACGTACGAAGGGATAGCCACTTGCAGGTACCTGGAACCTCGTTTGTCCTGAACTCTCCACCATAACCTCAAGAATCTAAAAGGGTCATCTTGTCCATTGGTAAATGCACTACCGTTGTTGTCGAGCCGCTCGAACACGTATTTGGCGATACTGTGTCTGGCACTGTGGTTTTGGTGAAAGCCGTAGCGTTTGTTCTCCACGAGTTCCAAAAACAGCAGTGCAAAGTAAGGCGTGTGCATAACGGCCAAGTGTTCCAAGCGCCGTAAGTTCAATTCGTCGCACGGACCCGTTGTTGTGACAACAGGAGCAGCGATTGAGTTTCTTAACCGAAACCTGCCGGCGACTACTTCCATCCTTATGTGCTTGCACATTAGGCAATAATCGACAGCGTCGTCAGGGAAAAAGCTACCGAGTCCCACGGAACCCGGTATGTTCTCTGGGTGGTAGTAAAAGTCATGATGTCTGTGTGTCTTCCGCGTCGTGGAGGTCGCAACAGTCTGTCTCTGTCTCCGGTGGTAGCCATACAAGTAGGTGATGGCCTCATCTGTGGATTTGAAGGTTCCACAGTAGTCCAGTGCTCCATCGTGAAGGGCTGCGGCGATGACCTTCCACTTGACCACAGCATCGACATCCTCAACCCGGCAAGCCATTGGTTGCTATAAAAATATTCAGATAGAATTGAGAGTTTTTGTACAAAATCACGAAACGTTTTCTTTTGTCATAATAACACCTAATGACACACAGTTTCATATGATGTCCAATGCAGGGTGGCTCCTTTGAGAAAGTCCATCTGTAAATATCGTGAAACACAAAGGTGCTCCTGGAGCTAATTCACCACGTGTGTCCCAAACAGTCTTTTAAGTGTGTGTGTGTGTGTGTGTGTGTGTGTGTGTGTGTCGCAGTACACGCACGCTAGCACTTAAAGTCTGAATATGTTTAGTGAGGTGTCATTATCCCTGACAGTGTGCGACACCATCATCTTGTATTTCATATCCCTGGCATGATAGTACAGGGTATGCTGCACTGCAATCCCCAGACAATCAGTTCCGTTCTGTCGAAGAACCCATTCCAACAGTGACGTCTTACACTCTTCTGTGATCATAGAGGCACAACAACTGTGTCTGAGCCCGCAGCTAAAAGGTGTAGGTTGACAATGTCCCAGGGGTAATGAGTACCAGAAAGTAAAACTTGACGCGTTATGACACGGTGAACCCATTCTACTCCTACATCCCGTAACCTCGCCGATTGCGTTTGTTGCCAACACTGGATCGCCCGTAAAGTATGTGTGTATGAAGAAAGATGTATTTCTATTATTATTTCTATTATTATCATCATCATCATCAGCAGCAGCAGCAGCAGCAGCAACATCATCATCACTAGGAGGTTTGGGCAAAGTCCCAGGGTACGTTTCCAGGTCCATCAGTATGTACCTAACCCCAAGTGATTCTCTTTTGTAGTCTATCATCTGCACCTCTTTTGGTAGTTCGTTTGTGAGTCCAACGACCCACATCAACACTTTACACTCAATCTCTTGGAAGTTGCTGCTATGATTGGACCACACTACAGCGTGTAGTCCTCGTACTCTGGGGATGGCTTTGATGCATGCGGTTTTAGTGTCAAACCCCTTCCAGCGTAAATCAATGACGCACATTCGCTCTGTCCGCATGGCTACATCGTGATGCTCGCACGCAATTGCATTCATCGTCAAACAGGGCTCCGCGATCGCCAGAGCTTTTGCCTCTCCAAATAGTCGGTTCCCGTACTCAGGTACCGAAATGGCAAGCTTGCGACCGATCACGTACAGTGCACTATAATTGTCACGGCCTGGGAACATCTGGATGGTAATCGTGCTGGGTAGTCCTTCCAACTGATAAGCAGACTGACTGTCAAAGTTGAACTGATCTATGACTGTCAAGGGCCTCTCCTTTGTGCAGCCAAAGTGTGACGGAGGATTCCTGTACACGTACAGACCAGGTGGGAGAGTTCGAGAGACTTTCAGTTGATACAAAATCACAGCGTTGCAACACTTAGGATACCTGAGGCTTCGATTCTGTATCAGCCACCTGTACGCTGTCACCACGTTGTCCATTTCGTAGGCCCACAGTGTTGTTGTTGTTGTTGTTGTTGTTGTAGTAGCTGTAGTAATAGAAGAACAGCCAGACCCACCAACCCTCTTCCTGTCTCTTCCTCCACCCCCTCGTCTTTTACTCATGCTGCTGCTGCTGCTGCCACCCTTCTCAGTGTCACTTTGTTGTACAAAAGGAGACGCAGTGTCCTGCTTGTCCACTCTGTCCTTTCGCCGCAGGTCAGATGAACAAGAGCACCTTTTAGTCCTCACAGAGTGTTGAATCAACATCCGCACTGTGTGTTTAAAGTTGAATCTGTGCACATTGCAAGGTTTCACAGTTCCTTCTGTTAGATCACTCAAAGGGAAACCCTCAGCTCCAGGTACATATATCATGTCTTCCATCACGGGGACAGGATCTAAAGTCAGCGCCTTGTGCAACAGGCAGCACAACGACGGCGGTGACGACGACAGCTCCATAGATAACAGCCCCTTCTTCACCGGTGTGGTTCCAGACGGCCTGCTGAGATATTGCAATGAGAAGCGCAAAGCTGCACGGGTGGGCACAGTACGAAAAGCTACAAACTTGTACAGGAGAGTGTCCAGAGTCACGTACGTTGGAAAAGTCAACAACAAGCGTCTCAAGCCCTCCAGTGTAAAGTGTCTTGTGTGCCTGGTCACGTTGGTTAAAAGCAGTAAAGACAGGATGAGGGCGGGTATTAAACTCCGCTGTCCGTGCAACGTCAGGGTGTGCACAACCTGCTTCGAAAACAACCCGGAATGGCACCTGACACAGCCTCACTTCACAAAGTGTCCAACTGTACAGGAGTTCATCTGCACAGTCTGTGCCTGCTTCGATGGCGTCAAGGAGAAAGTATGCTGTGTTTGGATGTGCTCTAGGTGCTCCACTGAACACAAAGACCAAAGCGCGTCGACGTGTTCCAAGTGTTCCGGGAGCCTGGAAGGTTGCTCTCGACGCGAGACCCGCACCTTATGGTGTAGGTCTGATACGTCCAGCGAAAGCAAAGATCCGAGAACCGAGATCGTGTATGACGAGGAGAACATTGCTGCGTACAGAGATCTCATCAAATCGCAGGTTTTCGACAAGGTTTCGCGAAGTAGACACCTGTCAGCCTCGGACATCAGAACCTTGTTCCATGATTGTTTCGCACCACAAGCGTGCACCTGCACGTCCGATAGCGATAAAAACCCCATGTGCCCAAGCTGCACTCCTGTGCTGACTGTGATGCAGCTGCTGGCTGAAAATTCACGTCCTCTGGTAGCCTCTCTTGCCGAGCGTGCTGTACCAGGCAGAGCGCTAACCCGTAACGTGTACAATAGAGCCTTGCTGACTAGCATGCTGAATGATGAGGATCTGCCACTGTGCTCCAATGGACGTACATGTAAGGGTATGCTGGTAAACGCTCAGCACGCAAATCCCAGGCCGCTGACCTCGCTAATCTCACCCGAATCCTACAACCGGTTCGTCTCGAGTAGAGCTGAGAACGGAGAGATTCAATGGCTCAACCCATGTTGTTGCATCCTCTGTCTCTTGTTCAACCAATCTGCTGTCGTGAAGCAGATGCACAGCCCAGACAACCTATACCTGGAGAATCATCCGAGTGGGACCGTGTACTATTTCAATGTGAAACTCTCTCCCGATCTCGGGGTGCCGGAGGTGTGTGTAGGTGAGTGTCAAGGCTACCTTGTCAACTTTCAAGGGTCAGTGGGAAGTTACAGGCCCACTTCTTACTACAATTGGAGAGACATGCTAAAGGTGATGCACCGAGATACTAGTGGGAAGATCACATTCTCACCTTTAGGGTGCTGAAATTCAAATTCATTGTTTGTTGAACCAGCATGTTTTTCTCATGGCAACCGAACCTGAGAGAGGATCAAGCAATGCTATTTTGAAAAAAAAAAAACATTAAAAAAAAACCCAAAAGAGAGTCTGTGGATGTGTACTGTCCAACCAGAAAATGTCCAACCAGTATGGCAGTGTCCATCCACATTTACTATATGAACATGAACACAACCATCTACCTACTAACAACAATAACCTGAACTGTACATCAGGTAGGCAAGCTTGCAGATAGATAAAATAGCTCTGACCATGGACATACTCCTAAAAAAACGACTCAGTTACCTAGAAGGTCCTCGTTGCAACGCGCATCATTTGCACACCGTGATGGATTTTGCCTTGCATCACGCATTGATTACAAGTGGAGAAGAGGAGTGTATTCAGTCTAAACCAGTAACTCGTGACAGGGCACGAGAACTCATAGACACTGTGCGGAGGAAGGGAGACCATGCCTCTTCTCTGTTCATGTCAATCTGGGAAGCTGACAACCAACGTGGAAGCGGTGGCTCCCCTGTAGCATCTGACATGTCACCTACAGAAATATATGCCATCTTGGAGGAGCTGACCCAAGCCAGTATCAGAGAACTGAAGTTCTACATGGGCTTCTTACAGGTCAAGACTCGTAAGCCTTTCAGTCAGGCTGAATTGGATGATATGACAGATAGAAGCGCCATGGCAACAGCTATAGCGCGGCGCTACGAATGTGACACTCGAGCAGCAGTGGTCACCCTGATGAGAAACATCAGGCACAACGACCTGGTAGAGAAGCTCAATGAAGGCTGTGAATAACTGCACACACACCTAAAGCCCACAAGACACAATCCAGAAGTGACTGTGTTTGAGAATATGGGACACCAACAAAGAAGATCCGATGTGCACAAAGTTGTGACTGTGTTTGTTATAAACAAAATGAGACATTGAAGAAGGACTATCTTTCACCGCAGAGAGCGTGATGTGTAACGTGACATGACACCTCAACAAGCCCTCTCTACTCTGAACCTGATCATATGTTTCATGCACAGTGTCTGATGTGTTCCTAAACTCTGTGTGTGTGTGTGTGTGTGTGTGTGTGTGTGTGTGTGTGTGTGTGTTGCTGTATTGGGACAATAAACGTTTGATGGAACAACGACTTGATGCGTGCACATTCATTACTCATATACCGCAAGGTAGTCTTGATATATTGGGATGTTGGGTATCCTGTCATGAAAACATGTTACATTTTTGCATCATAGTGTCTTGTATCATCACAGTGAAAAGGTCAGTACCAGAAATAAAAACGTTACCATATGTTCTTATTTAAAGGTCTTTATTCAACAACAGTTCTGTAAATGTTCAACATACCTTAAATGTGTTAACAGCTAATCCGATCAGACTTGTTCAATGTGGTCCCCTCCACAAACATCAATGTAGTTTTGGTTGGAGAGTGTAGCCATTGTTGCTACTTCTCCTCAAGTCAGGATGGAAATGTCTGCTGTAAAGCTTCCATTAACATAACATCTGTTGGATATTTATACACAAAGGCTGGACAGTTAACCCCTTATATGACATCATCTGATGATTAATGAGCAGTTGGCTGGCTGAGCATCTATAAGCATAACATTGGTTGCATATGTTCGCAGCAGATGGACCGTTGAGTGCTCCCATTGACATCACATTTGTTGGATGTGTACGGAGCCATCCTGACAAGTGTGTGTACTGGCCTGTGTACCTGTGTACTGGCTTGTGTACCTTGACTGGTTTGGGTGTGGATTTTAAAAAGACCCCCCTTTTCTCCCGTCTACATATTGACCATTCCAGTGTGACCCCTTAACCCTCGTGTTGTCTTTACATTTCACCACACACAGAGGGTCACAGTGACCCCCCAGGACAGGACAATGGCAGGGGCGGCTTTGGTGTCTTATCGTTATAGCGCCGCCTAGGGACTATATACAGTATTGCAGCAGTAAATCTAATATGATTGTAGAGGGCAGTGGGTCACAGTGACCCCCCAGGACAATGGCAGGGGCGGGTTTGGTGTCTTATCGTTATAGCGCCGCCTAGGGACTATATACAGTATTGCAGCAGTAAATCTAATATGATTGTAGAGAGCAGTGGGTCACAGTGACCCCACAGGACAATGGCAGGGGCAGGGCCAGGGCCAGGGCTGGTGTCCACAACAGAGGGTCACAGAGACCCCCCAGGACAATGGCAGGGGCGGGTTTAGTGTCTTATCGTTATAGCGCTACCTAGGGACTATACACAGTATTGCAGCAGTAAATCTAATATGATTGTAGAGGGCAGAGGGTCACAGTGACCCACCCAGGACAATGGCAGGGGCGGGTTTGGTGTCTTATCGTTATAGCGCTACCTAGGGACTATACACAGTATTGCAGCAGTAAATCTAATATGATTGTAGAGGGCAGAGGGTCACAGTGACCCACCCAGGACAATGGCAGGGGCGGGTTTGGTGTCTTATCGTTATAGCGCTACCTAGGGACTATACACAGTATTGCAGCAGTAAATCTACTATGATTGTAGAGGGCAGAGGGTCACAGTGACCCACCCAGGACAATGGCAGGGGCGGGTTTGGTGTCTTATCGTTATAGCGCTACCTAGGGACTATACACAGTATTGCAGCAGTAAATCTACTATGATTGTAGAGGGCAGAGGGTCACAGTGACCCCCCAGGACAATGGCAATGTGGCAGGGACAGGGGCAGGGCTGGTTGGTTTCTTATCTTTGTAGCGCCGCCTTTGGACTATATACAGTATTGCAGCAGTAAATCTAATATGATTGAAGAGGGTAGAGGGTCACAGGGACCCCTTAGGACAATGGTAATGTGGCAGGGGCCAGGGCCAGGGCCAGGGCCAGGGCTGGTGTCCACAACAGAGGGTCACAGAGACCCCTCCCAGGACAATGGCAATGTGGCAGGGCTGGTGTCTTATCGTTATAGTGCCGCCTAGGGACTATACACGGTATTGCAGCAGTAAATCTAATATGATTGTAGAGGGCAGTGGGTCACAGTGACCCCCCAGGACAATGGCAGGGGCAGGGACAGGGGCAGGACTGGTGTCTTATCATTGTAGCGCCGCCTTTGGACTATATACAGTATTGCAGCAGTAAATCTAATATGATTGTAGAGAGCAGTGGGTCACAGGGACCCCTTAGGACAATGGCAATGTGGCAGGGGCAAGGCCAATGGCTGATGTCCACAAGAGGGTCACAGAGACCCCCCCACCCCCCCACCCCAGGACAATGGCAATGTGGCAGGGCCAGGGCTGGTGTCTTATCATTGTAGCGCCATTTAGGGACTATACACAGTATTTCAGTCATATGTCAGTGAGTCAGTCAGTCAGTCAGTCAGCCAGCCAGCCAGCCCGTCAGCCAACATGTCCTGTCCTTCTATCTTCTATCTCCACCACTAATCTCAGCTCCTAAACTGAAATGAGCACAGGTCGGACAGAATGGCAGTGTACATCCTTTGCATATAAATGTCTTGCAACCAAAGCACAAAGTCTGTGTTTTACGGTCCATCTTTGGTGGGCATATCTGACACCTCTTCCTCTTGCTATGTATTCCAGGTGAGCTGACAGCTGATGAGGTGGTGGTGGTGGTGGTCATGGGCTGCCGCTGCTGCTGCCGCTGCTGCTGCTGCTGCTGCTCTCTTTGTTGTTGTTGTTGCTGTCGTTGTCGTTCTTCTTTTTCTGCTTCTGCAGCCTCTACATCCTCATTCTTATCCTCCTCCTCCTCCTCCTCCTCCTCCTCAGGTCGATCACGACATTTAGCGCTACTTGTTCTTCTCTGAACAGCTCTCACGACCGAGGCAGACGCTGCCGTGCGAGGTAGACGCTCCCTGCTTTGGATGAGTGGAGTCACCAGCGCCTTTCCCAGTTGTTCCAGGAACATCCTCCTTTTGTTTCGTTTACCCGACAGCCAGCCAGGTTTGATCTCTCGCCATAACACAAAGGCATTGTACGAAGAAACGTCGATGATGTTGTGAAAGATGACCAAGGGCCAGCGCGCTGTCATTCTTCTACAGCTGTATGTTCCAATCACCTTATCCAAGTTGTCCACACCTCCTTTGTTGCTGTTGTAGTCTAGAACGATGGCCGGTTTCTTGTCTTTGCGATGGCCGCCGCCGCCGCCGCCGCCGCCGCCAACGTCGTTGTCGTCGTCTTTGTCGTCGTCGTGGGGAGCCTCCGTGTGCAACGTGCTCATGAGCATAACGTTCTTGTTTTTCTTTGCCATGTAGGACACCAAAGTGGTGGTGGACGTGAATGCAAACTTTGAGGACAAGACTCGTCTGTTCTTGGATGTCAGCAGCGCCGGCGGGAGTTCGGGCTTGTTTTTTCTAACCGTACCGACCATGGCGATGTTCCTCTCTAAGAGGCGCTGTCCGAGCTCGTAAGAGGTAAAGAAATTGTCACACGTGACGGTTCTGCCGTTGCCGCCCGTCAGTCCCTCCGTGACATCGAGCACAACCCTCATCCCCTGGTTTTTCTCCGAAGCGCCAGAGGTCGGCTTCCCGGTGTAGACTTGCATTTTCCACGCGTAGCTCGACTTTGCATCACACGCCACCCACGTCTTGATTCCATACCTGGCCGGCTTGCTCGGTATATACTGTCGGAAAGGACAACGACCTTTTGTGTGTGTGTGTGTGTGTGTGTGTGTGTGTGTGTGTAAGAAGGAGACAAAGGGTGGGAAAAAAAAGAATAAGAATAAGAATAACAAACCAAAAAATTCATCTCAAACTCGCTCACACACACACACACACACACACACACACACACACACACACACCAAAAGCATTTATTGTATGCCAACAACTACTACTACTACTACTACTACTACTACTACTACCTCTGAAGGGAACCAGTTGCTCATCCACCGTTATGTCAGGCCCTGGGTTGTAGAGGTAGGGAAGCCGCTCGGTCCATTTGTCCCACACCTCTCTTACGGCTGCCAGTTTGTCAGCGGCGCGTCTCTCGGGTCTCGACTCGCGATCGTCAAAGCGTAGCATTCTCGAGTAAATGTGAAACACTTTGAGAGGCATGGTGGCACGGAAAATCGCCCTACCGCTCTCCGCGTCCCATAGACTGGCCGCGGCCTCGCCTCGAGACCTGTATACGCCTGCTAGGATCAGCAGCCCTATGTAGGCGTGCAAGTCGATTCGACGCATGTCTTTCCAGCCGTCTCCGTACTTTCGAAAACCCTCCAGATTTGTCATATCTAGCACAATTTTGTCTATCGCCGGTGTGAGAAACATTTGAAACGTTGACACGATGTCGTGGGCATTGGCAACGGCGTACGCGGTGGGTCCCGGTGCCGGTGAGTTTGCTTCTTCTGCTGCTGCTGCTGCTGTTGTTGTTGTTTCCCTTCTTCCCCTCCTCATATATCTGACATCGTCGACATCATCGGCATCGGCATCGTCATCGACATCGGCATCGACATCGGCATCGTGCTGCGCTATTACCCTGCGATGTTTGTAAAATGCCACTGAGGACCATTTGATAGTGTTGTTCTTGGACATGTATATTTCTCCTTGTTCTTGTTCTTGTTCTTGTTCTTCTTCTTCTTCTTCTTCGTCTTCTTCTTCTTCTCCTTCTTCTTCAGCCGCAGCCTCAGCCTCTCCCCCCGCGCGACGACCGTCTTCCTCGCCTTCCTCCCCCGCATCCGATTCTTCCGACACGTCCTCTTCAGAATCAGAGTAGCGTCGCCCGGCGTTTGAGGAAATCTCGTCCAACACCTGTTTAGCCGTGAAACCCGCAGTCGCGGGCGGGTGACATCGCGTTAGTCGAACAGAACAGTACCGATTGGATAATGTCTCCTCAGTTGGACTCGACAGTACTGGTTGGATAACAACGTTACGGTTGGACACAACAGTACTAGCTGGATGCAATCGCGTCAGTCGAACAGAGCAGTACCGATCGGATAACATGGCATCAGTTGGACAAAAGAGTACTGGTTGTGTAAGACCATCGATCCAATAGGGGATATACCGTTTAGAGTGTCCGACTGCCGACCGTTCCTCTAACCGGTGATACTGGACTGTACAGAGTGTCTGTCAAGTCTTCCGTTGGGTTGGGTTGGGTTGGGTTGGGTTGGGTTAGGTTGCTTGGCCACCCCCAGCAAATGTGTGTGTGTGTATATATATATATATACTGTATGTGTAAATAGACAGCAGAACAGCTCCGTTTATTCACAACCCTTCTTCTTCTTCTTCTTCTTCTTCTTCTTCTTCTTCTTCTTCTGTGTACAGAGTCTGCGTACTGCACCAAAGCCCATGACCATGGCGTGCCCTGTCCCCGTGTACACGGTGGTGGATAAAGTGTTGGAAGAAATGCTGAAGGTGGAAGCGGACAAAGCCCGCAGCCCGGGCTCGATCGAGTGGACTTCGCGCGTCCAGATGTTGGAGGCGTACAAGCACGACGTAGCAGAGAGACACCGGTGTATCGGAGGTTATCTGGATCGCTTACTTCCAGAAGATTCGCACGTCCCTCTCCTCTGGTCTTACTATCAAAGTAAGATGAATCCGGTCGAGTTGATGCACAAAGTCATCGATCGCTACCTCGAGAGCGAGGAAAGCGCAATGAAATTCCTACGGGTCTTATTTCAGGTGGACGAGCACTTGTACGCAGAGCTGCTGGAACGCGGACCCCGGGGGAAGTTTGGTGAGTGTTGTGTTGTGTGCTGCTACTGAGCTCATTAATCGGGGCCTGGATGGAATACGATCAGCCACACGCCGTTTGACTAAAGTCTAAAATAATATTTCTGCACGTTTGTTTGTTTGTACGTTTGTACGTACGGTCTCTTTCAGTCAGGAGAGATCCTCCCCTTGTGGAATTGACAGAGAAGGTGCGTTCTGCGCTCGGCGACAAGGTGGCGCTTCTCAAGACCGTGACGACGACGCCGCTTTACAGGAACAAGATCGTGAACGTCAAGTGCGCCCTGGATGTACTGAAGACACACGGTCAGCTGCTTCCAGAGGAATATGCCGAGTTCGGGTTAAACGAATGCAATACCCTCGCTATGACTCGGATACTGCACAAACTGTGCAGCGACACTACCGTCCCTCGAGCCAACCGGGAGTTCATCTCGTTGGTGGTGGCCTCCTTTAACATGCACGCCTTTGACCTTCTAGGGATGTCTATGAAAGATGTGCTAGTGTTTGTCAAGTAAAAAAAAAAAAAGAAATGAATAAAATCTCACTGTACTAATCTACATGTCATGATGTCGATGTGTGTTACAAATGAAATAAAACTATATTGTTGAACTGAAGAAACTTGACTGGTTGCGTCATTTGGACAGTATAAAATCAGTCTCAGCAGACAGAGATATCTCAGTCTCAGCATTCTGTCTCACATTCAGAGAGCTTAATTCTACTCTTGGACGTGTTTTCGTCTGTTATAATGGACAAGTTTGTCGAGACCAAGTTGAGAGAGTGGGGTTTTGAGCGTCATATCCCAAACTTTACATCTGAAGAGATTGACACACAAACGTTCCTGAGTCTGACAGAGGAAAGCAACAGACCCTTGCTGAACAAGTTGTGCGGAAAGATCGGACCCTCTGCATTGCTTAGAAAACGTATCCAACGCTTCAAAATGGAAAGCGACGGGCATGACAATGACATGAATACAGAAGACTGAGGAGGTAAGACTCAGAGTAACAACCTGTGTTTGTGATGTGTAATTGTTACCCTCGATCCTTGATCGTAAAACAAGTCATCTCCGTATTTTATTTATTTTTTTTATTTTTTATTTTTTTTTTTTTTACTACAGCTCCCAGCTCTAAGAAGCCTCTCGGGTCGCCCTAAGAAGCCTCTCCGGTCGCCCTAAGAAAGCCACTCGGGCCATGCTGAGAAGCCACTCGTGTCTCAAGTATTGTGTAATGTGATGTGATGTGATGTGCTTTGCTGAACTGAATAAAAACAAAAAAACTCTACCACTTTTGGCCTCGTATTTTATTCTTCAGTGTTCTTCTTCTTCTTCTTCAAACACAGGGGAAACTTTGGTATCTGGAGAGGAATTGAACTGGGGAGGTTGGGTGCCTGGAGATCAGATGATGGGGGGGGGGGGGGGGGGGGGGCGGGGGGGGGGGGAATTTGGGTGATGGCAAACTTTGGGTCTCACACTACAGCTCCCAGCTCTAAGAAGCCTCTCGGGTCGCCCTAAGAAGCCTCTCGTGTCTCAAGTATTATGTGATGTGATGTGATGTGATGTGATGTGATGTGCTTTGCTGAACTGAATAAAAGCAAAACTCTTTGGCCTCGTATTTTATTCTTCAGTGTTCTTCTTCTTCTTCTTCAAACACAGGGGAAACTTTGGCATCTGGAGATAATTTAACCGGGGAGGTCGGGTGCCTGGAGATCAGAGGAAGGGGGGAGAATTTGGGTGATGGCAAAGTTTGAGTCTCACTGGAAAATGGTCAAAAAAATGTAGACGGGATAAAAAGGGGTGGGGGGGGGGGGGGGGGGTCTTTTTAAAATCCACATCCGAACCTGTCCAGGTCCACAAGGCCGTGTGCAGGTCCACAAGGCCGTGTGCAGCCTGTGTGTATTGGCTGAGAACTTTTCTGTTGCGTTTTCAAGCACCCTTCTACTTTCTCGGCCACCAGATGTCGCTGTGTGTCATGTCATTCGGTTTACCGGGGACGTTGGGTGTCAAAAGGGTGACAAAAGGCAGAGGGGGGGTGGGGGTCATGGCCGCCTCTGCCAGACACACCACGTGGTAATTATTAAGGGGGGGTGGGTCACCCCGACCCGAAGGGGGGTGACAAAAGGCAGAGGGGGGGTGGGGGTAATGGCCGCCTCTGCCAGACACACCACGTGGTAATTATTAAGGGGGGGGTGGGTCACCCCGACCCGAAGGGGGGTGACAAAAGGCAGAGGGGGGGTGGGGGTAATGGCCGCCTCTGCCAGACACACCACGTGGTAATTATTAATGGGGGGGTGGGTCACCCCGACCCGAAGGGGGGTGACAAAAGGCAGAGGGGGGGTGGGGGTAATGGCCGTCTCTGCCGGACACACCACGTGGTAATTATTAAGGGGGGGGGGGGGGTGGGTCACCCTGACCCGAAGGGCAACCAACGGTCGTTGACAGTCGTTTGGGAGACGCGCGGTCATTATTACGGGTGGGGGGGGGGGGGGCATTGGAGGGTCCCTGGAGATCAGAGGCAGTGTGACAGATGTGTTTTATTCATGCACTACCACACATCTACTGTCAACGGTCGTGCGTTACAAAAGGCAGAGGGGGTAATAGCGGCCTCTACCGGACACACGCGGTAATCATTAAGGGGGAGGGCCACCCTGACCCGAAGGGCAACGCAAGGGTTAACCGGATACCATGACATAGCGACATCTGCTGCCCCAAAAAGGAGGAGGGTGCGCGAAAATGCAACACAAAAATCCTCACCAAATACACATACGCTGTGTACTGGCTTGTGTACCTGGTTGGTCAGAAGGTGGTTTCTGAGCAAAGGAAAAAGGCCCTGTAAACGCATGAAATGTGCCATATTATCCCTGACATAATTACCAAGCATGTCTGTCTCTACCATTGAATGTACCAAAAGCCAAAGCTCAGGCTCATCCCCAGAATCACAATCGGGACCCTTTGCTGAACATGTAGGTTGCACTACAGGTTTATCCGTCACATTGGAGGGTCCCTGGAGATCAGAGGCAGTGTGACAGATGTGTTTTATTCATGCGCTACCACTCATCGACTCTCAACGGTCATGCGTGACAAAAAGGCAGAGGGGGTAATAGCGGCCTCTACCGGACACACGCGGTAATCATTAAGGGGGAGGGCCACCCTGACCCGAAGGGCAACGCAAGGGTTAAAATATTCGCCAAAAATACAAATTTCACCCGAATCCAATGCGGACTGCTGTGTCTCGTTCAGCCAGTATAGGACCACGTCTGGGAGAAATTTCGAGTCAATCGGTCCAAAGACCTGGAAGCTATTGAAAAAATCGGCCAACGTTTTCATGAAAAAGGCCATTTTTTTCTTTAAAATATTCACCAAAAATACAAATTCCACCAGAATCCAACCAAAACCGGCGAGCCTCATTCCACCAGTGAGGAGGACATGCGTGTGCAATTTCGAGTCAATCGGTCAAAAGACGACCGTAACCCTAACCCTAGCCCCATAACCCTAACCCTAACCCTAGCCTCAGCCTTAAGCCAGCCTCATGAAACATTGTCCCTCTCACTAAAATATTCGCCAAAAATACAAATTTCACCCGAATCCAATGCGGACTGCTGTGTCTCGTTCAGCCAGTATAGGACCACGTCTGGGAGAAATTTCGAGTCAATCGGTCCAAAGACCTGGAAGCTATTGAAAAAATTGGCCGACGTTTTCATGAAAAAGGCCATTTTTTTCTTTAAAATATTCGCCAAAAATACAAATTTCACCCGAATCCAATGCGGACTGCTGTGTCTCGTTCAGCCAGTATAGGACCACGTCTGGGAGAAATTTCGAGTCAATCGGTCCAAAGACCTGGAAGCTATTGAAAAAATCGGCCGACGTTTTGATGAAAAAGGCCATTTTTTCTTTAAAATATTCGCCAAAAATACAAATTTCACCCGAATCCAATGCGGACTGCTGTGTCTCGTTCAGCCAGTATAGGACCACGTCTGGGAGAAATTTCGAGTCAATCGGTCCAAAGACCTGGAAGCTATTGAAAAAATCGGCCGACGTTTTGATGAAAAAGGCCATTTTTTCTTTAAAATATTCGCCAAAAATACAAATTTCACCCGAATCCAATGCGGACTGCTGTGTCTCGTTCAGCCAGTATAGGACCACGTCTGGGAGAAATTTCGAGTCAATCGGTATAAAGACCTGGAAGCTATTGAAAAAATCGGCCGACGTTTTCATGAAAAAGGCCATTTTTTCTTTAAAATATTCGCCAAAAATACAAATTTCACCCGAATCCAATGCGGACTGCTGTGTCTCGTTCAGCCAGTATAGGACCACGTCTGGGAGAAATTTCGAGTCAATCGGTCCAAAGACCTGGAAGCTATTGAAAAAATCGGCCGACGTTTTCATGAAAAAGGCCATTTTTTTCTTTAAAATATTCACCAAAAATACAAATTCCACCAGAATCCAACCAAAACCGGCGAGCCTCATTCCACCAGTGAGGAGGACATGCGTGTGCAATTTTGAGTCAATCGGTCAAAAGACGACCGTAACCCTAACCCTAGCCCCGTAACCCTAACCCTAACCCTAGCCTCAGCCTTAAGCCAGCCTCATGAAACATTGTCCCTCTCACTAAAATATTCGCCAAAAATACAAATTTCACCCGAATACAATGCGGACTGCTGTGTCTCGTTCAGCCAGTATAGGACCACGTCTGGGAGAAATTTCGAGTCAATCGGTATAAAGACCTGGAAGCTATTGAAAAAATCGGCCGACGTTTTCATGAAAAAGGCCATTTTTACTTTAAAATATTCGCCAAAAATACAAATTTCACCCGAATCCAATGCGGACTGCTGTGTCTCGTTCAGCCAGTATAGGACCACGTCTGGGAGAAATTTCGAGTCAATCGGTCCAAAGACCTGGAAGCTATTGAAAAAATTGGCCGACGTTTTCATGAAAAAGGCCATTTTTTTCTTTAAAATATTCGCCAAAAATACAAATTTCACCCGAATCCAATGCGGACTGCTGTGTCTCGTTCAGCCAGTATAGGACCACGTCTGGGAGAAATTTCGAGTCAATCGGTCCAAAGACCTGGAAGCTATTGAAAAAATCGGCCGACGTTTTGATGAAAAAGGCCATTTTTTCTTTAAAATATTCGCCAAAAATACAAATTTCACCCGAATCCAATGCGGACTGCTGTGTCTCGTTCAGCCAGTATAGGACCACGTCTGGGAGAAATTTCGAGTCAATCGGTCCAAAGACCTGGAAGCTATTGAAAAAATCGGCCGACGTTTTGATGAAAAAGGCCATTTTTTCTTTAAAATATTCGCCAAAAATACAAATTTCACCCGAATCCAATGCGGACTGCTGTGTCTCGTTCAGCCAGTATAGGACCACGTCTGGGAGAAATTTCGAGTCAATCGGTCCAAAGACCTGGAAGCTATTGAAAAAATCGGCCGACGTTTTCATGAAAAAGGCCATTTTTTTCTTTAAAATATTCACCAAAAATACAAATTCCACCAGAATCCATCCAAAACCGGCGAGCCTCATTCCACCAGTGAGGAGGACATGCGTTTGCAATTTCGAGTCAATCGGTCAAAAGACGACCGTAACCCTAACCCTAGCCCCATAACCCTAACCCTAGCCCCATAACCCTAACCCTAACCCTAACCCTAGCCTCAGCCTTAAGCCAGCCTCATGAAACATTGTCCCTCTCACTAAAATATTCGCCAAAAATACAAATTTCACCCGAATCCAATGCGGACTGCTGTGTCTCGTTCAGCCAGTATAGGACCACGTCTGGGAGAAATTTCGAGTCAATCGGTCCAAAGACCTGGAAGCTATTGAAAAAATCGGCCAACGTTTTCATGAAAAAGGCCATTTTTTTCTTTAAAATATTCACCAAAAATACAAATTCCACCAGAATCCAACCAAAACCGGCGAGCCTCATTCCACCAGTGAGGAGGACATGCGTGTGCAATTTCGAGTCAATCGGTCAAAAGACGACCGTAACCCTAACCCTAGCCCCATAGCCCTAACCCTAGCCCCATAACCCTAACCCTAACCCTAACCCAGTCTCAGCCTTAAGCCAGCCTCATGAAACATTGTCCCTCTCACTAAAATATTCGCCAAAAATACAAATTTCACCCGAATCCAATGCGGACTGCTGTGTCTCGTTCAGCCAGTATAGGACCACGTCTGGGAGAAATTTCGAGTCAATCGGTCCAAAGACCTGGAAGCTATTGAAAAAATCGGCCGACGTTTTGATGAAAAAGGCCATTTTTTCTTTAAAATATTCGCCAAAAATACAAATTTCACCCGAATCCAATGCGGACTGCTGTGTCTCGTTCAGCCAGTATAGGACCACGTCTGGGAGAAATTTCGAGTCAATCGGTCCAAAGACCTGGAAGCTATTGAAAAAATCGGCCGACGTTTTCATGAAAAAGGCCATTTTTTTCTTTAAAATATTCACCAAAAATACAAATTCCACCAGAATCCATCCAAAACCGGCGAGCCTCATTCCACCAGTGAGGAGGACATGCGTTTGCAATTTCGAGTCAATCGGTCAAAAGACGACCGTAACCCTAACCCTAGCCCCATAACCCTAACCCTAGCCCCATAACCCTAACCCTAACCCTAACCCTAGCCTCAGCCTTAAGCCAGCCTCATGAAACATTGTCCCTCTCACTAAAATATTCGCCAAAAATACAAATTTCACCCGAATCCAATGCGGACTGCTGTGTCTCGTTCAGCCAGTATAGGACCACGTCTGGGAGAAATTTCGAGTCAATCGGTCCAAAGACCTGGAAGCTATTGAAAAAATCGGCCAACGTTTTCATGAAAAAGGCCATTTTTTTCTTTAAAATATTCACCAAAAATACAAATTCCACCAGAATCCAACCAAAACCGGCGAGCCTCATTCCACCAGTGAGGAGGACATGCGTGTGCAATTTCGAGTCAATCGGTCAAAAGACGACCGTAACCCTAACCCTAGCCCCATAGCCCTAACCCTAGCCCCATAACCCTAACCCTAACCCTAACCCAGTCTCAGCCTTAAGCCAGCCTCATGAAACATTGTCCCTCTCACTAAAATATTCGCCAAAAATACAAATTTCACCCGAATCCAATGCGGACTGCTGTGTCTCGTTCAGCCAGTATAGGACCACGTCTGGGAGAAATTTCGAGTCAATCGGTCCAAAGACCTGGAAGCTATTGAAAAAATCGGCCAACGTTTTCATGAAAAAGGCCATTTTTTTCTTTAAAATATTCACCAAAAATACAAATTCCACCAGAATCCAACCAAAACCGGCGAGCCTCATTCCACCAGTGAGGAGGACATGCGTGTGCAATTTCGAGTCAATCGGTCAAAAGACGACCGTAACCCTAACCCTAGCCCCATAACCCTAACCCTAGCCCCATAACCCTAACCCTAACCCTAACCCTAGCCTCAGCCTTAAGCCAGCCTCATGAAACATTGTCCCTCTCACTAAAATATTCGCCAAAAATACAAATTTCACCCGAATCCAATGCGGACTGCTGTGTCTCGTTCAGCCAGTATAGGACCACGTCTGGGAGAAATTTCGAGTCAATCGGTCCAAAGACCTGGAAGCTATTGAAAAAATTGGCCGACGTTTTCATGAAAAAGGCCATTTTTTTCTTTAAAATATTCGCCAAAAATACAAATTTCACCCGAATCCAATGCGGACTGCTGTGTCTCGTTCAGCCAGTATAGGACCACGTCTGGGAGAAATTTCGAGTCAATCGGTCCAAAGACCTGGAAGCTATTGAAAAAATCGGCCGACGTTTTGATGAAAAAGGCCATTTTTTCTTTAAAATATTCGCCAAAAATACAAATTTCACCCGAATCCAATGCGGACTGCTGTGTCTCGTTCAGCCAGTATAGGACCACGTCTGGGAGAAATTTCGAGTCAATCGGTCCAAAGACCTGGAAGCTATTGAAAAAATCGGCCGACGTTTTCATGAAAAAGGCCATTTTTTCTTTAAAATATTCGCCAAAAATACAAATTTCACCCGAATCCAATGCGGACTGCTGTGTCTCGTTCAGCCAGTATAGGACCACGTCTGGGAGAAATTTCGAGTCAATCGGTCCAAAGACCTGGAAGCTATTGAAAAAATCGGCCAACGTTTTCATGAAAAAGGCCATTTTTTTCTTTAAAATATTCACCAAAAATACAAATTCCACCAGAATCCAACCAAAACCGGCGAGCCTCATTCCACCAGTGAGGAGGACATGCGTGTGCAATTTCGAGTCAATCGGTCAAAAGACGACCGTAACCCTAACCCTAGCCCCATAACCCTAACCCTAACCCTAGCCTCAGCCTTAAGCCAGCCTCATGAAACATTGTCCCTCTCACTAAAATATTCGCCAAAAATACAAATTTCACCCGAATCCAATGCGGACTGCTGTGTCTCGTTCAGCCAGTATAGGACCACGTCTGGGAGAAATTTCGAGTCAATCGGTCCAAAGACCTGGAAGCTATTGAAAAAATTGGCCGACGTTTTCATGAAAAAGGCCATTTTTTTCTTTAAAATATTCGCCAAAAATACAAATTTCACCCGAATCCAATGCGGACTGCTGTGTCTCGTTCAGCCAGTATAGGACCACGTCTGGGAGAAATTTCGAGTCAATCGGTCCAAAGACCTGGAAGCTATTGAAAAAATCGGCCGACGTTTTGATGAAAAAGGCCATTTTTTCTTTAAAATATTCGCCAAAAATACAAATTTCACCCGAATCCAATGCGGACTGCTGTGTCTCGTTCAGCCAGTATAGGACCACGTCTGGGAGAAATTTCGAGTCAATCGGTCCAAAGACCTGGAAGCTATTGAAAAAATCGGCCGACGTTTTCATGAAAAAGGCCATTTTTTTCTTTAAAATATTCGCCAAAAATACAAATTTCACCCGAATCCAATGCGGACTGCTGTGTCTCGTTCAGCCAGTATAGGACCACGTCTGGGAGAAATTTCGAGTCAATCGGTCCAAAGACCTGGAAGCTATTGAAAAAATCGGCCGACGTTTTCATGAAAAAGGCCATTTTTTTCTTTAAAATATTCACCAAAAATACAAATTCCACCAGAATCCAACCAAAACCGGCGAGCCTCATTCCACCAGTGAGGAGGACATGCGTGTGCAATTTCGAGTCAATGGGTCAAAAGACGACCGTAACCCTAACCCTAGCCCCATAACCCTAACCCTAACCCTAACCCTAGCCTCAGCCTTAAGCCAGCCTCATGAAACATTGTCCCTCTCACTAAAATATTCGCCAAAAATACAAATTTCACCCGAATCCAATGCGGACTGCTGTGTCTCGTTCAGCCAGTATAGGACCACGTCTGGGAGAAATTTCGAGTCAATCGGTCCAAAGACCTGGAAGCTATTGAAAAAATCGGCCAACGTTTTCATGAAAAAGGCCATTTTTTTCTTTAAAATATTCACCAAAAATACAAATTCCACCAGAATCCAACCAAAACCGGCGAGCCTCATTCCACCAGTGAGGAGGACATGCGTGTGCAATTTCGAGTCAATCGGTCAAAAGACGACCGTGACCCTAACCCTAGCCCCATAACCCTAACCCTAACCCTAACCCTAGCCTCAGCCTTAAGCCAGCCTCATGAAACATTGTCCCTCTCACTAAAATATTCGCCAAAAATACAAATTTCACCCGAATCCAATGCGGACTGCTGTGTCTCGTTCAGCCAGTATAGGACCACGTCTGGGAGAAATTTCGAGTCAATCGGTCCAAAGACCTGGAAGCTATTGAAAAAATTGGCCGACGTTTTCATGAAAAAGGCCATTTTTTTCTTTAAAATATTCGCCAAAAATACAAATTTCACCCGAATCCAATGCGGACTGCTGTGTCTCGTTCAGCCAGTATAGGACCACGTCTGGGAGAAATTTCGAGTCAATCGGTCCAAAGACCTGGAAGCTATTGAAAAAATCGGCCGACGTTTTGATGAAAAAGGCCATTTTTTCTTTAAAATATTCGCCAAAAATACAAATTTCACCCGAATCCAATGCGGACTGCTGTGTCTCGTTCAGCCAGTATAGGACCACGTCTGGGAGAAATTTCGAGTCAATCGGTCCAAAGACCTGGAAGCTATTGAAAAAATCGGCCGACGTTTTCATGAAAAAGGCCATTTTTTCTTTAAAATATTCGCCAAAAATACAAATTTCACCCGAATCCAATGCGGACTGCTGTGTCTCGTTCAGCCAGTATAGGACCACGTCTGGGAGAAATTTCGAGTCAATCGGTCCAAAGACCTGGAAGCTATTGAAAAAATCGGCCGACGTTTTCATGAAAAAGGCCATTTTTTTCTTTAAAATATTCGCCAAAAATACAAATTTCACCCGAATCCAATGCGGACTGCTGTGTCTCGTTCAGCCAGTATAGGACCACGTCTGGGAGAAATTTCGAGTCAATCGGTCCAAAGACCTGGAAGCTATTGAAAAAATCGGCCGACGTTTTCATGAAAAAGGCCATTTTTTTCTTTAAAATATTCACCAAAAATACAAATTCCACCAGAATCCAACCAAAACCGGCGAGCCTCATTCCACCAGTGAGGAGGACATGCGTGTGCAATTTCGAGTCAATGGGTCAAAAGACGACCGTAACCCTAACCCTAGCCCCATAACCCTAACCCTAACCCTAACCCTAGCCTCAGCCTTAAGCCAGCCTCATGAAACATTGTCCCTCTCACTAAAATATTCGCCAAAAATACAAATTTCACCCGAATCCAATGCGGACTGCTGTGTCTCGTTCAGCCAGTATAGGACCACGTCTGGGAGAAATTTCGAGTCAATCGGTCCAAAGACCTGGAAGCTATTGAAAAAATTGGCCGACGTTTTCATGAAAAAGGCCATTTTTTTCTTTAAAATATTCGCCAAAAATACAAATTTCACCCGAATCCAATGCGGACTGCTGTGTCTCGTTCAGCCAGTATAGGACCACGTCTGGGAGAAATTTCGAGTCAATCGGTCCAAAGACCTGGAAGCTATTGAAAAAATCGGCCGACGTTTTGATGAAAAAGGCCATTTTTTCTTTAAAATATTCGCCAAAAATACAAATTTCACCCGAATCCAATGCGGACTGCTGTGTCTCGTTCAGCCAGTATAGGACCACGTCTGGGAGAAATTTCGAGTCAATCGGTCCAAAGACCTGGAAGCTATTGAAAAAATCGGCCGACGTTTTCATGAAAAAGGCCATTTTTTCTTTAAAATATTCGCCAAAAATACAAATTTCACCCGAATCCAATGCGGACTGCTGTGTCTCGTTCAGCCAGTATAGGACCACGTCTGGGAGAAATTTCGAGTCAATCGGTCCAAAGACCTGGAAGCTATTGAAAAAATCGGCCGACGTTTTCATGAAAAAGGCCATTTTTTTCTTTAAAATATTCACCAAAAATACAAATTCCACCAGAATCCAACCAAAACCGGCGAGCCTCATTCCACCAGTGAGGAGGACATGCGTGTGCAATTTCGAGTCAATCAGTCAAAAGACGACCGTAACCCTAACCCTAGCCCCGTAACCCTAACCCTAACCCTAGCCTCAGCCTTAAGCCAGCCTCATGAAACATTGTCCCTCTCACTAAAATATTCGCCAAAAATACAAATTTCACCCGAATCCAATGCGGACTGCTGTGTCTCGTTCAGCCAGTATAGGACCACGTCTGGGAGAAATTTCGAGTCAATCGGTCCAAAGACCTGGAAGCTATTGAAAAAATCGGACGACGTTTTCATGAAAAAGGCCATTTTTTTCTTTAAAATATTCACCAAAAATACAAATTCCACCAGAATCCAACCAAAACCGGCGAGCCTCATTCCACCAGTGAGGAGGACATGCGTGTGATATTTCGAGTCAATCGGTCAAAAGACGACCGAAACCCTAACCCTAGCCCCATAACCCTAACCCTAACCCTAACCCTAGCCTCAGCCTTAAGCCAGCCTCATGAAACATTGTCCCTCTCACTAAAATATTCGCCAAAAATACAAATTTCACCCGAATCCAATGCGGACTGCTGCGTCTCGTTCAGCCAGTATAGGACCACGTCTGGGAGAAATTTCGAGTCAATCGGTCCAAAGACCTGGAAGCTATTGAAAAAATCGGCCGACGTTTTGATGAAAAAGGCCATTTTTTCTTTAAAATATTCGCCAAAAATACAAATTTCACCCGAATCCAATGCGGACTGCTGTGTCTCGTTCAGCCAGTATAGGACCACGTCTGGGAGAAATTTCGAGTCAATCGGTCCAAAGACCTGGAAGCTATTGAAAAAATCAGCCGACGTTTTGATGAAAAAGGCCATTTTTTCTTTAAAATATTCGCCAAAAATACAAATTTCACCCGAATCCAATGCGGACTGCTGTGTCTCGTTCAGCCAGTATAGGACCACGTCTGGGAGAAATTTCGAGTCAATCGGTCCAAAGACCTGGAAGCTATTGAAAAAATCGGCCGACGTTTTCATGAAAAAGGCCATTTTTTTCTTTAAAATATTCGCCAAAAATACAAATTTCACCCGAATCCAATGCGGACTGCTGTGTCTCGTTCAGCCAGTATAGGACCACGTCTGGGAGAAATTTCGAGTCAATCGGTCCAAAGACCTGGAAGCTATTGAAAAAATCGGCCGACGTTTTCATGAAAAAGGCCATTTTTTTCTTTAAAATATTCACCAAAAATACAAATTCCACCAGAATCCAACCAAAACCGGCGAGCCTCATTCCACCAGTGAGGAGGACATGCGTGTGCAATTTCGAGTCAATGGGTCAAAAGACGACCGTAACCCTAACCCTAGCCCCATAACCCTAACCCTAACCCTAACCCTAGCCTCAGCCTTAAGCCAGCCTCATGAAACATTGTCCCTCTCACTAAAATATTCGCCAAAAATACAAATTTCACCCGAATCCAATGCGGACTGCTGTGTCTCGTTCAGCCAGTATAGGACCACGTCTGGGAGAAATTTCGAGTCAATCGGTCCAAAGACCTGGAAGCTATTGAAAAAATTGGCCGACGTTTTCATGAAAAAGGCCATTTTTTTCTTTAAAATATTCGCCAAAAATACAAATTTCACCCGAATCCAATGCGGACTGCTGTGTCTCGTTCAGCCAGTATAGGACCACGTCTGGGAGAAATTTCAAGTCAATCGGTCCAAAGACCTGGAAGCTATTGAAAAAATCGGCCGACGTTTTCATGAAAAAGGCCATTTTTTCTTTAAAATATTCGCCAAAAATACAAATTTCACCCGAATCCAATGCGGACTGCTGTGTCTCGTTCAGCCAGTATAGGACCACGTCTGGGAGAAATTTCGAGTCAATCGGTCCAAAGACCTGGAAGCTATTGAAAAAATCGGCCAACGTTTTCATGAAAAAGGCCATTTTTTTCTTTAAAATATTCACCAAAAATACAAATTCCACCAGAATCCAACCAAAACCGGCGAGCCTCATTCCACCAGTGAGGAGGACATGCGTGTGCAATTTCGAGTCAATCGGTCAAAAGACGACCGTAACCCTAACCCTAGCCCCATAACCCTAACCCTAACCCTAACCCTAGCCTCAGCCTTAAGCCAGCCTCATGAAACATTGTCCCTCTCACTAAAATATTCGCCAAAAATACAAATTTCACCCGAATCCAATGCGGACTGCTGTGTCTCGTTCAGCCAGTATAGGACCACGTCTGGGAGAAATTTCGAGTCAATCGGTCCAAAGACCTGGAAGCTATTGAAAAAATTGGCCGACGTTTTCATGAAAAAGGCCATTTTTTTCTTTAAAATATTCGCCAAAAATACAAATTTCACCCGAATCCAATGCGGACTGCTGTGTCTCGTTCAGCCAGTATAGGACCACGTCTGGGAGAAATTTCGAGTCAATCGGTCCAAAGACCTGGAAGCTATTGAAAAAATCGGCCGACGTTTTGATGAAAAAGGCCATTTTTTCTTTAAAATATTCGCCAAAAATACAAATTTCACCCGAATCCAATGCGGACTGCTGTGTCTCGTTCAGCCAGTATAGGACCACGTCTGGGAGAAATTTCGAGTCAATCGGTCCAAAGACCTGGAAGCTATTGAAAAAATCGGCCGACGTTTTCATGAAAAAGGCCATTTTTTCTTTAAAATATTCGCCAAAAATACAAATTTCACCCGAATCCAATGCGGACTGCTGTGTCTCGTTCAGCCAGTATAGGACCACGTCTGGGAGAAATTTCGAGTCAATCGGTCCAAAGACCTGGAAGCTATTGAAAAAATCGGCCGACGTTTTCATGAAAAAGGCCATTTTTTTCTTTAAAATATTCACCAAAAATACA
Organism: Pagrus pagrus; assembly: GCF_965226575.1. Taxonomy (NCBI): domain Eukaryota; kingdom Metazoa; phylum Chordata; class Actinopteri; order Spariformes; family Sparidae; genus Pagrus; species Pagrus pagrus. Next base: position 47,430 of record NW_028175407.1, read on the forward strand.
AATTCCACCAGAATCCAACCAAAACCGGCGAGCCTCATTCCACCAGTGAGGAGGACATGCGTGTGCAATTTCGAGTCAATCAGTCAAAAGACGACCGTAACCCTAACCCTAGCCCCGTAACCCTAACCCTAACCCTAGCCTCAGCCTTAAGCCAGCCTCATGAAACATTGTCCCTCTCACTAAAATATTCGCCAAAAATACAAATTTCACCCGAATCCAATGCGGACTGCTGTGTCTCGTTCAGCCAGTATAGGACCACGTCTGGGAGAAATTTCGAGTCAATCGGTCCAAAGACCTGGAAGCTATTGAAAAAATCGGACGACGTTTTCATGAAAAAGGCCATTTTTTTCTTTAAAATATTCACCAAAAATACAAATTCCACCAGAATCCAACCAAAACCGGCGAGCCTCATTCCACCAGTGAGGAGGACATGCGTGTGATATTTCGAGTCAATCGGTCAAAAGACGACCGAAACCCTAACCCTAGCCCCATAACCCTAACCCTAACCCTAACCCTAGCCTCAGCCTTAAGCCAGCCTCATGAAACATTGTCCCTCTCACTAAAATATTCGCCAAAAATACAAATTTCACCCGAATCCAATGCGGACTGCTGCGTCTCGTTCAGCCAGTATAGGACCACGTCTGGGAGAAATTTCGAGTCAATCGGTCCAAAGACCTGGAAGCTATTGAAAAAATCGGCCGACGTTTTGATGAAAAAGGCCATTTTTTCTTTAAAATATTCGCCAAAAATACAAATTTCACCCGAATCCAATGCGGACTGCTGTGTCTCGTTCAGCCAGTATAGGACCACGTCTGGGAGAAATTTCGAGTCAATCGGTCCAAAGACCTGGAAGCTATTGAAAAAATCGGCCGACGTTTTCATGAAAAAGGCCATTTTTTTCTTTAAAATATTCACCAAAAATACAAATTCCACCAGAATCCAACCAAAACCGGCGAGCCTCATTCCACCAGTGAGGAGGACATGCGTGTGCAATTTCGAGTCAATGGGTCAAAAGACGACCGTAACCCTAACCCTAGCCCCATAACCCTAACCCTAACCCTAACCCTAGCCTCAGCCTTAAGCCAGCCTCATGAAACATTGTCCCTCTCACTAAAATATTCGCCAAAAATACAAATTTCACCCGAATCCAATGCGGACTGCTGTGTCTCGTTCAGCCAGTATAGGACCACGTCTGGGAGAAATTTCGAGTCAATCGGTCCAAAGACCTGGAAGCTATTGAAAAAATTGGCCGACGTTTTCATGAAAAAGGCCATTTTTTTCTTTAAAATATTCGCCAAAAATACAAATTTCACCCGAATCCAATGCGGACTGCTGTGTCTCGTTCAGCCAGTATAGGACCACGTCTGGGAGAAATTTCGAGTCAATCGGTCCCAAGACCTGGAAGCTATTGAAAAAATCGGCCGACGTTTTCATGAAAAAGGCCATTTTTTCTTTAAAATATTCGCCAAAAATACAAATTTCACCCGAATCCAATGCGGACTGCTGTGTCTCGTTCAGCCAGTATAGGACCACGTCTGGGAGAAATTTCGAGTCAATCGGTCCAAAGACCTGGAAGCTATTGAAAAAATCGGCCAACGTTTTCATGAAAAAGGCCATTTTTTTCTTTAAAATATTCACCAAAAATACAAATTCCACCAGAATCCAACCAAAACCGGCGAGCCTCATTCCACCAGTGAGGAGGACATGCGTGTGCAATTTCGAGTCAATCGGTCAAAAGACGACCGTAACCCTAACCCTAGCCCCATAACCCTAACCCTAACCCTAACCCTAGCCTCAGCCTTAAGCCAGCCTCATGAAACATTGTCCCTCTCACTAAAATATTCGCCAAAAATACAAATTTCACCCGAATCCAATGCGGACTGCTGTGTCTCGTTCAGCCAGTATAGGGCCACGTCTGGGAGAAATTTCGAGTCAATCGGTCCAAAGACCTGGAAGCTATTGAAAAAATTGGCCGACGTTTTCATGAAAAAGGCCATTTTTTTCTTTAAAATATTCGCCAAAAATACAAATTTCACCCGAATCCAATGCGGACTGCTGTGTCTCGTTCAGCCAGTATAGGACCACGTCTGGGAGAAATTTCGAGTCAATCGGTCCAAAGACCTGGAAGCTATTGAAAAAATCGGCCGACGTTTTCATGAAAAAGGCCATTTTTTCTTTAAAATATTCGCCAAAAAAACAAATTTCACCCGAATCCAATGCGGACTGCTGTGTCTCGTTCAGCCAGTATAGGACCACGTCTGGGAGAAATTTCGAGTCAATCGGTCCAAAGACCTGGAAGCTATTGAAAAAATCGGCCGACGTTTTCATGAAAAAGGCCATTTTTTTCTTTAAAATATTCACCAAAAATACAAATTCCACCAGAATCCAACCAAAACCGGCGAGCCTCATTCCACCAGTGAGGAGGACATGCGTGTGCAATTTCGAGTCAATCGGTCAAAAGACGACCGTAACCCTAACCCTAGCCCCATAACCCTAACCCTAACCCTAACCCTAGCCTCAGCCTTAAGCCAGCCTCATGAAACATTGTCCCTCTCACTAAAATATTCGCCAAAAATACAAATTTCACCCGAATCCAATGCGGACTGCTGTGTCTCGTTCAGCCAGTATAGGACCACGTCTGGGAGAAATTTCGAGTCAATCGGTCCAAAGACCTGGAAGCTATTGAAAAAATTGGCCGACGTTTTCATGAAAAAGGCCATTTTTTTCTTTAAAATATTCGCCAAAAATACAAATTTCACCCGAATCCAATGCGGACTGCTGTGTCTCGTTCAGCCAGTATAGGACCACGTCTGGGAGAAATTTCGAGTCAATCGGTCCAAAGACCTGGAAGCTATTGAAAAAATCGGCCAACGTTTTGATGAAAAAGGCCATTTTTTCTTTAAAATATTCGCCAAAAATACAAATTTCACCCGAATCCAATGCGGACTGCTGTGTCTCGTTCAGCCAGTATAGGACCACGTCTGGGAGAAATTTCGAGTCAATCGGTCCAAAGACCTGGAAGCTATTGAAAAAATCGGCCGACGTTTTCATGAAAAAGGCCATTTTTTCTTTAAAATATTCGCCAAAAATACAAATTTCACCCGAATCCAATGCGGACTGCTGTGTCTCGTTCAGCCAGTATAGGACCACGTCTGGGAGAAATTTCGAGTCAATCGGTCCAAAGACCTGGAAGCTATTGAAAAAATCGGCCGACGTTTTCATGAAAAAGGCCATTTTTTTCTTTAAAATATTCACCAAAAATACAAATTCCACCAGAATCCAACCAAAACCGGCGAGCCTCATTCCACCAGTGAGGAGGACATGCGTGTGCAATTTCGAGTCAATCAGTCAAAAGACGACCGTAACCCTAACCCTAGCCCCGTAACCCTAACCCTAACCCTAGCCTCAGCCTTAAGCCAGCCTCATGAAACATTGTCCCTCTCACTAAAATATTCGCCAAAAATACAAATTTCACCCGAATCCAATGCGGACTGCTGTGTCTCGTTCAGCCAGTATAGGACCACGTCTGGGAGAAATTTCGAGTCAATCGGTCCAAAGACCTGGAAGCTATTGAAAAAATCGGCCAACTTTTCATGAAAAAGGCCATTTTTTTCTTTAAAATATTCACCAAAAATACAAATTCCACCAGAATCCAACCAAAACCGGCGAGCCTCATTCCACCAGTGAGGAGGACATGCGTGTGCAATTTCGAGTCAATCGGTCAAAAGACGACCGTAACCCTAACCCTAGCCCCATAACCCTAACCCTAACCCTAACCCTAGCCTCAGCCTTAAGCCAGCCTCATGAAACATTGTCCCTCTCACTAAAATATTCGCCAAAAATACAAATTTCACCCGAATCCAATGCGGACTGCTGTGTCTCGTTCAGCCAGTATAGGGCCACGTCTGGGAGAAATTTCGAGTCAATCGGTCCAAAGACCTGGAAGCTATTGAAAAAATTGGCCGACGTTTTCATGAAAAAGGCCATTTTTTTCTTTAAAATATTCGCCAAAAATACAAATTTCACCCGAATCCAATGCGGACTGCTGTGTCTCGTTCAGCCAGTATAGGACCACGTCTGGGAGAAATTTCGAGTCAATCGGTCCAAAGACCTGGAAGCTATTGAAAAAATCGGCCGACGTTTTCATGAAAAAGGCCATTTTTTCTTTAAAATATTCGCCAAAAATACAAATTTCACCCGAATCCAATGCGGACTGCTGTGTCTCGTTCAGCCAGTATAGGACCACGTCTGGGAGAAATTTCGAGTCAATCGGTCCAAAGACCTGGAAGCTATTGAAAAAATCGGCCAACGTTTTCATGAAAAAGGCCATTTTTTTCTTTAAAATATTCACCAAAAATACAAATTCCACCAGAATCCAACCAAAACCGGCGAGCCTCATTCCACCAGTGAGGAGGACATATGTGTGCAATTTCGAGTCAATCGGTCAAAAGACGACCGTAACCCTAACCCTAGCCCCATAACCCTAACCCTAACCCTAACCCTAGCCTCAGCCTTAAGCCAGCCTCATGAAACATTGTCCCTCTCACTAAAATATTCGCCAAAAATACAAATTTCACCCGAATCCAATGCGGACTGCTGTGTCTCGTTCAGCCAGTATAGGACCACGTCTGGGAGAAATTTCGAGTCAATCGGTCCAAAGACCTGGAAGCTATTGAAAAAATTGGCCGACGTTTTCATGAAAAAGGCCATTTTTTTCTTTAAAATATTCGCCAAAAATACAAATTTCACCCGAATCCAATGCGGACTGCTGTGTCTCGTTCAGCCAGTATAGGACCACGTCTGGGAGAAATTTCGAGTCAATCGGTCCAAAGACCTGGAAGCTATTGAAAAAATCGGCCGACGTTTTGATGAAAAAGGCCATTTTTTCTTTAAAATATTCGCCAAAAATACAAATTTCACCCGAATCCAATGCGGACTGCTGTGTCTCGTTCAGCCAGTATAGGACCACGTCTGGGAGAAATTTCGAGTCAATCGGTCCAAAGACCTGGAAGCTATTGAAAAAATCGGCCGACGTTTTCATGAAAAAGGCCATTTTTTCTTTAAAATATTCGCCAAAAATACAAATTTCACCCGAATCCAATGCGGACTGCTGTGTCTCGTTCAGCCAGTATAGGACCACGTCTGGGAGAAATTTCGAGTCAATCGGTCCAAAGACCTGGAAGCTATTGAAAAAATCGGCCGACGTTTTCATGAAAAAGGCCATTTTTTCTTTAAAATATTCGCCAAAAATACAAATTTCACCCGAATCCAATGCGGACTGCTGTGTCTCGTTCAGCCAGTATAGGACCACGTCTGGGAGAAATTTCGAGTCAATCGGTCCCAAGACCTGGAAGCTATTGAAAAAATCGGCCGACGTTTTCATGAAAAAGGCCATTTTTTCTTTAAAATATTCGCCAAAAATACAAATTTCACCCGAATCCAATGCGGACTGCTGTGTCTCGTTCAGCCAGTATAGGACCACGTCTGGGAGAAATTTCGAGTCAATCGGTCCAAAGACCTGGAAGCTATTGAAAAAATCGGCCAACGTTTTCATGAAAAAGGCCATTTTTTTCTTTAAAATATTCACCAAAAATACAAATTCCACCAGAATCCAACCAAAACCGGCGAGCCTCATTCCACCAGTGAGGAGGACATGCGTGTGCAATTTCGAGTCAATCGGTCAAAAGACGACCGTAACCCTAACCCTAGCCCCATAACCCTAACCCTAACCCTAACCCTAGCCTCAGCCTTAAGCCAGCCTCATGAAACATTGTCCCTCTCACTAAAATATTCGCCAAAAATACAAATTTCACCCGAATCCAATGCGGACTGCTGTGTCTCGTTCAGCCAGTATAGGACCACGTCTGGGAGAAATTTCGAGTCAATCGGTCCAAAGACCTGGAAGCTATTGAAAAAATTGGCCGACGTTTTCATGAAAAAGGCCATTTTTTTCTTTAAAATATTCGCCAAAAATACAAATTTCACCCGAATCCAATGCGGACTGCTGTGTCTCGTTCAGCCAGTATAGGACCACGTCTGGGAGAAATTTCGAGTCAATCGGTCCAAAGACCTGGAAGCTATTGAAAAAATCGGCCAACGTTTTGATGAAAAAGGCCATTTTTTCTTTAAAATATTCGCCAAAAATACAAATTTCACCCGAATCCAATGCGGACTGCTGTGTCTCGTTCAGCCAGTATAGGACCACGTCTGGGAGAAATTTCGAGTCAATCGGTCCAAAGACCTGGAAGCTATTGAAAAAATCGGCCGACGTTTTCATGAAAAAGGCCATTTTTTCTTTAAAATATTCGCCAAAAATACAAATTTCACCCGAATCCAATGCGGACTGCTGTGTCTCGTTCAGCCAGTATAGGACCACGTCTGGGAGAAATTTCGAGTCAATCGGTCCAAAGACCTGGAAGCTATTGAAAAAATCGGCCGACGTTTTCATGAAAAAGGCCATTTTTTTCTTTAAAATATTCACCAAAAATACAAATTCCACCAGAATCCAACCAAAACCGGCGAGCCTCATTCCACCAGTGAGGAGGACATGCGTGTGCAATTTCGAGTCAATCAGTCAAAAGACGACCGTAACCCTAACCCTAGCCCCGTAACCCTAACCCTAACCCTAGCCTCAGCCTTAAGCCAGCCTCATGAAACATTGTCCCTCTCACTAAAATATTCGCCAAAAATACAAATTTCACCCGAATCCAATGCGGACTGCTGTGTCTCGTTCAGCCAGTATAGGACCACGTCTGGGAGAAATTTCGAGTCAATCGGTCCAAAGACCTGGAAGCTATTGAAAAAATCGGCCAACTTTTCATGAAAAAGGCCATTTTTTTCTTTAAAATATTCACCAAAAATACAAATTCCACCAGAATCCAACCAAAACCGGCGAGCCTCATTCCACCAGTGAGGAGGACATGCGTGTGCAATTTCGAGTCAATCGGTCAAAAGACGACCGTAACCCTAACCCTAGCCCCATAACCCTAACCCTAACCCTAACCCTAGCCTCAGCCTTAAGCCAGCCTCATGAAACATTGTCCCTCTCACTAAAATATTCGCCAAAAATACAAATTTCACCCGAATCCAATGCGGACTGCTGTGTCTCGTTCAGCCAGTATAGGGCCACGTCTGGGAGAAATTTCGAGTCAATCGGTCCAAAGACCTGGAAGCTATTGAAAAAATTGGCCGACGTTTTCATGAAAAAGGCAATTTTTTTCTTTAAAATATTCGCCAAAAATACAAATTTCACCCGAATCCAATGCGGACTGCTGTGTCTCGTTCAGCCAGTATAGGACCACGTCTGGGAGAAATTTCGAGTCAATCGGTCCAAAGACCTGGAAGCTATTGAAAAAATCGGCCGACGTTTTCATGAAAAAGGCCATTTTTTCTTTAAAATATTCGCCAAAAATACAAATTTCACCCGAATCCAATGCGGACTGCTGTGTCTCGTTCAGCCAGTATAGGACCACGTCTGGGAGAAATTTCGAGTCAATCAGTCCAAAGACCTGGAAGCTATTGAAAAAATCGGCCAACGTTTTCATGAAAAAGGCCATTTTTTTCTTTAAAATATTCACCAAAAATACAAATTCCACCAGAATCCAACCAAAACCGGCGAGCCTCATTCCACCAGTGAGGAGGACATGCGTGTGCAATTTCGAGTCAATCGGTCAAAAGACGACCGTAACCCTAACCCTAGCCCCATAACCCTAACCCTAACCCTAACCCTAGCCTCAGCCTTAAGCCAGCCTCATGAAACATTGTCCCTCTCACTAAAATATTCGCCAAAAATACAAATTTCACCCGAATCCAATGCGGACTGCTGTGTCTCGTTCAGCCAGTATAGGACCACGTCTGGGAGAAATTTCGAGTCAATCGGTCCAAAGACCTGGAAGCTATTGAAAAAATTGGCCGACGTTTTCATGAAAAAGGCCATTTTTTTCTTTAAAATATTCGCCAAAAATACAAATTTCACCCGAATCCAATGCGGACTGCTGTGTCTCGTTCAGCCAGTATAGGACCACGTCTGGGAGAAATTTCGAGTCAATCGGTCCAAAGACCTGGAAGCTATTGAAAAAATCGGCCGACGTTTTGATGAAAAAGGCCATTTTTTCTTTAAAATATTCGCCAAAAATACAAATTTCACCCGAATCCAATGCGGACTGCTGTGTCTCGTTCAGCCAGTATAGGACCACGTCTGGGAGAAATTTCGAGTCAATCGGTCCAAAGACCTGGAAGCTATTGAAAAAATCGGCCGACGTTTTCATGAAAAAGGCCATTTTTTCTTTAAAATATTCGCCAAAAATACAAATTTCACCCGAATCCAATGCGGACTGCTGTGTCTCGTTCAGCCAGTATAGGACCACGTCTGGGAGAAATTTCGAGTCAATCGGTCCAAAGACCTGGAAGCTATTGAAAAAATCGGCCGACGTTTTCATGAAAAAGGCCATTTTTTCTTTAAAATATTCGCCAAAAATACAAATTTCACCCGAATCCAATGCGGACTGCTGTGTCTCGTTCAGCCAGTATAGGACCACGTCTGGGAGAAATTTCGAGTCAATCGGTCCCAAGACCTGGAAGCTATTGAAAAAATCGGCCGACGTTTTCATGAAAAAGGCCATTTTTTCTTTAAAATATTCGCCAAAAATACAAATTTCACCCGAATCCAATGCGGACTGCTGTGTCTCGTTCAGCCAGTATAGGACCACGTCTGGGAGAAATTTCGAGTCAATCGGTCCAAAGACCTGGAAGCTATTGAAAAAATCGGCCAACGTTTTCATGAAAAAGGCCATTTTTTTCTTTAAAATATTCACCAAAAATACAAATTCCACCAGAATCCAACCAAAACCGGCGAGCCTCATTCCACCAGTGAGGAGGACATGCGTGTGCAATTTCGAGTCAATCGGTCAAAAGACGACCGTAACCCTAACCCTAGCCCCATAACCCTAACCCTAACCCTAACCCTAGCCTCAGCCTTAAGCCAGCCTCATGAAACATTGTCCCTCTCACTAAAATATTCGCCAAAAATACAAATTTCACCCGAATCCAATGCGGACTGCTGTGTCTCGTTCAGCCAGTATAGGGCCACGTCTGGGAGAAATTTCGAGTCAATCGGTCCAAAGACCTGGAAGCTATTGAAAAAATTGGCCGACGTTTTCATGAAAAAGGCCATTTTTTTCTTTAAAATATTCGCCAAAAATACAAATTTCACCCGAATCCAATGCGGACTGCTGTGTCTCGTTCAGCCAGTATAGGACCACGTCTGGGAGAAATTTCGAGTCAATCGGTCCAAAGACCTGGAAGCTATTGAAAAAATCGGCCGACGTTTTCATGAAAAAGGCCATTTTTTCTTTAAAATATTCGCCAAAAAAACAAATTTCACCCGAATCCAATGCGGACTGCTGTGTCTCGTTCAGCCAGTATAGGACCACGTCTGGGAGAAATTTCGAGTCAATCGGTCCAAAGACCTGGAAGCTATTGAAAAAATCGGCCGACGTTTTCATGAAAAAGGCCATTTTTTTCTTTAAAATATTCACCAAAAATACAAATTCCACCAGAATCCAACCAAAACCGGCGAGCCTCATTCCACCAGTGAGGAGGACATGCGTGTGCAATTACGAGTCAATCGGTCAAAAGACGACCGTAACCCTAACCCTAGCCCCATAACCCTAACCCTAACCCTAACCGTAGCCTCAGCCTTAAGCCAGCCTCATGAAACATTGTCCCTCTCACTAAAATATTCGCCAAAAATACAAATTTCACCCGAATCCAATGCGGACTGCTGTGTCTCGTTCAGCCAGTATAGGACCACGTCTGGGAGAAATTTCGAGTCAATCGGTCCAAAGACCTGGAAGCTATTGAAAAAATCGGCCGACGTTTTCATGAAAAAGGCCATTTTTTTATTTTAAAATATTCACCAAAAATACAAATTCCACCAGAATCCAACCAAAACCGGCGAGCCTCATTCCACCAGTGAGGAGGACATGCGTGTGCAATTACGAGTCAATCGGTCAAAAGACGACCGTAACCCTAACCCTAGCCCCATAACCCTAACCCTAACCCTAACCCTAGCCTCAGCCTTAAGCCAGCCTCATGAAACATTGTCCCTCTCACTAAAATATTCGCCAAAAATACAAATTTCACCCGAATCCAATGCGGACTGCTGTGTCTCGTTCAGCCAGTATAGGACCACGTCTGGGAGAAATTTCGAGTCAATCGGTCCAAAGACCTGGAAGCTATTGAAAAAATTGGCCGACGTTTTCATGAAAAAGGCCATTTTTTTCTTTAAAATATTCGCCAAAAATACAAATTTCACCCGAATCCAATGCGGACTGCTGTGTCTCGTTCAGCCAGTATAGGACCACGTCTGGGAGAAATTTCGAGTCAATCGGTCCAAAGACCTGGAAGCTATTGAAAAAATCGGCCAACGTTTTGATGAAAAAGGCCATTTTTTCTTTAAAATATTCGCCAAAAATACAAATTTCACCCGAATCCAATGCGGACTGCTGTGTCTCGTTCAGCCAGTATAGGACCACGTCTGGGAGAAATTTCGAGTCAATCGGTCCAAAGACCTGGAAGCTATTGAAAAAATCGGCCGACGTTTTCATGAAAAAGGCCATTTTTTCTTTAAAATATTCGCCAAAAATACAAATTTCACCCGAATCCAATGCGGACTGCTGTGTCTCGTTCAGCCAGTATAGGACCACGTCTGGGAGAAATTTCGAGTCAATCGGTCCAAAGACCTGGAAGCTATTGAAAAAATCGGCCGACGTTTTCATGAAAAAGGCCATTTTTTTCTTTAAAATATTCACCAAAAATACAAATTCCACCAGAATCCAACCAAAACCGGCGAGCCTCATTCCACCAGTGAGGAGGACATGCGTGTGCAATTTCGAGTCAATCAGTCAAAAGACGACCGTAACCCTAACCCTAGCCCCGTAACCCTAACCCTAACCCTAGCCTCAGCCTTAAGCCAGCCTCATGAAACATTGTCCCTCTCACTAAAATATTCGCCAAAAATACAAATTTCACCCGAATCCAATGCGGACTGCTGTGTCTCGTTCAGCCAGTATAGGACCACGTCTGGGAGAAATTTCGAGTCAATCGGTCCAAAGACCTGGAAGCTATTGAAAAAATCGGCCAACTTTTCATGAAAAAGGCCATTTTTTTCATTAAAATATTCACCAAAAATACAAATTCCACCAGAATCCAACCAAAACCGGCGAGCCTCATTCCACCAGTGAGGAGGACATGCGTGTGCAATTTCGAGTCAATCGGTCAAAAGACGACCGTAACCCTAACCCTAGCCCCATAACCCTAACCCTAACCCTAACCCTAGCCTCAGCCTTAAGCCAGCCTCATGAAACATTGTCCCTCTCACTAAAATATTCGCCAAAAATACAAATTTCACCCGAATCCAATGCGGACTGCTGTGTCTCGTTCAGCCAGTATAGGGCCACGTCTGGGAGAAATTTCGAGTCAATCGGTCCAAAGACCTGGAAGCTATTGAAAAAATTGGCCGACGTTTTCATGAAAAAGGCCATTTTTTTCTTTAAAATATTCGCCAAAAATACAAATTTCACCCGAATCCAATGCGGACTGCTGTGTCTCGTTCAGCCAGTATAGGACCACGTCTGGGAGAAATTTCGAGTCAATCGGTCCAAAGACCTGGAAGCTATTGAAAAAATCGGCCAACGTTTTGATGAAAAAGGCCATTTTTTCTTTAAAATATTCGCCAAAAATACAAATTTCACCCGAATCCAATGCGGACTGCTGTGTCTCGTTCAGCCAGTATAGGACCACGTCTGGGAGAAATTTCGAGTCAATCGGTCCAAAGACCTGGAAGCTATTGAAAAAATCGGCCGACGTTTTCATGAAAAAGGCCATTTTTTCTTTAAAATATTCGCCAAAAATACAAATTTCACCCGAATCCAATGCGGACTGCTGTGTCTCGTTCAGCCAGTATAGGACCACGTCTGGGAGAAATTTCGAGTCAATCGGTCCAAAGACCTGGAAGCTATTGAAAAAATCGGCCGACGTTTTCATGAAAAAGGCCATTTTTTTCTTTAAAATATTCACCAAAAATACAAATTCCACCAGAATCCAACCAAAACCGGCGAGCCTCATTCCACCAGTGAGGAGGACATGCGTGTGCAATTTCGAGTCAATCAGTCAAAAGACGACCGTAACCCTAACCCTAGCCCCGTAACCCTAACCCTAACCCTAGCCTCAGCCTTAAGCCAGCCTCATGAAACATTGTCCCTCTCACTAAAATATTCGCCAAAAATACAAATTTCACCCGAATCCAATGCGGACTGCTGTGTCTCGTTCAGCCAGTATAGGACCACGTCTGGGAGAAATTTCGAGTCAATCGGTCCAAAGACCTGGAAGCTATTGAAAAAATCGGCCAACTTTTCATGAAAAAGGCCATTTTTTTCTTTAAAATATTCACCAAAAATACAAATTCCACCAGAATCCAACCAAAACCGGCGAGCCTCATTCCACCAGTGAGGAGGACATGCGTGTGCAATTTCGAGTCAATCGGTCAAAAGACGACCGTAACCCTAACCCTAGCCCCATAACCCTAACCCTAACCCTAACCCTAGCCTCAGCCTTAAGCCAGCCTCATGAAACATTGTCCCTCTCACTAAAATATTCGCCAAAAATACAAATTTCACCCGAATCCAATGCGGACTGCTGTGTCTCGTTCAGCCAGTATAGGGCCACGTCTGGGAGAAATTTCGAGTCAATCGGTCCAAAGACCTGGAAGCTATTGAAAAAATTGGCCGACGTTTTCATGAAAAAGGCCATTTTTTTCTTTAAAATATTCGCCAAAAATACAAATTTCACCCGAATCCAATGCGGACTGCTGTGTCTCGTTCAGCCAGTATAGGACCACGTCTGGGAGAAATTTCGAGTCAATCGGTCCAAAGACCTGGAAGCTATTGAAAAAATCGGCCGACGTTTTCATGAAAAAGGCCATTTTTTCTTTAAAATATTCGCCAAAAATACAAATTTCACCCGAATCCAATGCGGACTGCTGTGTCTCGTTCAGCCAGTATAGGACCACGTCTGGGAGAAATTTCGAGTCAATCGGTCCAAAGACCTGGAAGCTATTGAAAAAATCGGCCAACGTTTTCATGAAAAAGGCCATTTTTTTCTTTAAAATATTCACCAAAAATACAAATTCCACCAGAATCCAACCAAAACCGGCGAGCCTCATTCCACCAGTGAGGAGGACATGCGTGTGCAATTTCGAGTCAATCGGTCAAAAGACGACCGTAACCCTAACCCTAGCCCCATAACCCTAACCCTAACCCTAACCCTAGCCTCAGCCTTAAGCCAGCCTCATGAAACATTGTCCCTCTCACTAAAATATTCGCCAAAAATACAAATTTCACCCGAATCCAATGCGGACTGCTGTGTCTCGTTCAGCCAGTATAGGACCACGTCTGGGAGAAATTTCGAGTCAATCGGTCCAAAGACCTGGAAGCTATTGAAAAAATTGGCCGACGTTTTCATGAAAAAGGCCATTTTTTTCTTTAAAATATTCGCCAAAAATACAAATTTCACCCGAATCCAATGCGGACTGCTGTGTCTCGTTCAGCCAGTATAGGACCACGTCTGGGAGAAATTTCGAGTCAATCGGTCCAAAGACCTGGAAGCTATTGAAAAAATCGGCCAACGTTTTGATGAAAAAGGCCATTTTTTCTTTAAAATATTCGCCAAAAATACAAATTTCACCCGAATCCAATGCGGACTGCTGTGTCTCGTTCAGCCAGTATAGGACCACGTCTGGGAGAAATTTCGAGTCAATCGGTCCAAAGACCTGGAAGCTATTGAAAAAATCGGCCAACGTTTTCATGAAAAAGGCCATTTTTTTCTTTAAAATATTCACCAAAAATACAAATTCCACCAGAATCCAACCAAAACCGGCGAGCCTCATTCCACCAGTGAGGAGGACATGCGTGTGCAATTTCGAGTCAATCGGTCAAAAGACGACCGTAACCCTAACCCTAGCCCCATAACCCTAACCCTAACCCTAACCCTAGCCTCAGCCTTAAGCCAGCCTCATGAAACATTGTCCCTCTCACTAAAATATTCGCCAAAAATACAAATTTCACCCGAATCCAATGCGGACTGCTGTGTCTCGTTCAGCCAGTATAGGACCACGTCTGGGAGAAATTTCGAGTCAATCGGTCCAAAGACCTGGAAGCTATTGAAAAAATTGGCCGACGTTTTCATGAAAAAGGCCATTTTTTTCTTTAAAATATTCGCCAAAAATACAAATTTCACCCGAATCCAATGCGGACTGCTGTGTCTCGTTCAGCCAGTATAGGACCACGTCTGGGAGAAATTTCGAGTCAATCGGTCCAAAGACCTGGAAGCTATTGAAAAAATCGGCCAACGTTTTGATGAAAAAGGCCATTTTTTCTTTAAAATATTCGCCAAAAATACAAATTTCACCCGAATCCAATGCGGACTGCTGTGTCTCGTTCAGCCAGTATAGGACCACGTCTGGGAGAAATTTCGAGTCAATCGGTCCAAAGACCTGGAAGCTATTGAAAAAATCGGCCGACGTTTTCATGAAAAAGGCCATTTTTTCTTTAAAATATTCGCCAAAAATACAAATTTCACCCGAATCCAATGCGGACTGCTGTGTCTCGTTCAGCCAGTATAGGACCACGTCTGGGAGAAATTTCGAGTCAATCGGTCCAAAGACCTGGAAGCTATTGAAAAAATCGGCCGACGTTTTCATGAAAAAGGCCATTTTTTTCTTTAAAATATTCACCAAAAATACAAATTCCACCAGAATCCAACCAAAACCGGCGAGCCTCATTCCACCAGTGAGGAGGACATGCGTGTGCAATTTCGAGTCAATCGGTCAAAAGACGACCGTAACCCTAACCCTAGCCCCATAACCCTAACCCTAACCCTAACCCTAGCCTCAGCCTTAAGCCAGCCTCATGAAACATTGTCCCTCTCACTAAAATATTCGCCAAAAATACAAATTTCACCCGAATCCAATGCGGACTGCTGTGTCTCGTTCAGCCAGTATAGGACCACGTCTGGGAGAAATTTCGAGTCAATCGGTCCAAAGACCTGGAAGCTATTGAAAAAATTGGCCGACGTTTTCATGAAAAAGGCCATTTTTTTCTTTAAAATATTCGCCAAAAATACAAATTTCACCCGAATCCAATGCGGACTGCTGTGTCTCGTTCAGCCAGTATAGGACCACGTCTGGGAGAAATTTCGAGTCAATCGGTCCAAAGACCTGGAAGCTATTGAAAAAATCGGCCAACGTTTTGATGAAAAAGGCCATTTTTTCTTTAAAATATTCGCCAAAAATACAAATTTCACCCGAATCCAATGCGGACTGCTGTGTCTCGTTCAGCCAGTATAGGACCACGTCTGGGAGAAATTTCGAGTCAATCGGTCCAAAGACCTGGAAGCTATTGAAAAAATCGGCCGACGTTTTCATGAAAAAGGCCATTTTTTCTTTAAAATATTCGCCAAAAATACAAATTTCACCCGAATCCAATGCGGACTGCTGTGTCTCGTTCAGCCAGTATAGGACCACGTCTGGGAGAAATTTCGAGTCAATCGGTCCAAAGACCTGGAAGCTATTGAAAAAATCGGCCGACGTTTTCATGAAAAAGGCCATTTTTTTCTTTAAAATATTCACCAAAAATACAAATTCCACCAGAATCCAACCAAAACCGGCGAGCCTCATTCCACCAGTGAGGAGGACATGCGTGTGCAATTTCGAGTCAATCAGTCAAAAGACGACCGTAACCCTAACCCTAGCCCCGTAACCCTAACCCTAACCCTAGCCTCAGCCTTAAGCCAGCCTCATGAAACATTGTCCCTCTCACTAAAATATTCGCCAAAAATACAAATTTCACCCGAATCCAATGCGGACTGCTGTGTCTCGTTCAGCCAGTATAGGACCACGTCTGGGAGAAATTTCGAGTCAATCGGTCCAAAGACCTGGAAGCTATTGAAAAAATCGGCCAACGTTTTCATGAAAAAGGCCATTTTTTTCTTTAAAATATTCACCAAAAATACAAATTCCACCAGAATCCAACCAAAACCGGCGAGCCTCATTCCACCAGTGAGGAGGACATGCGTGTGCAATTTCGAGTCAATCGGTCAAAAGACGACCGTAACCCTAACCCTAGCCCCATAACCCTAACCCTAACCCTAACCCTAGCCTCAGCCTTAAGCCAGCCTCATGAAACATTGTCCCTCTCACTAAAATATTCGCCAAAAATACAAATTTCACCCGAATCCAATGCGGACTGCTGTGTCTCGTTCAGCCAGTATAGGACCACGTCTGGGAGAAATTTCGAGTCAATCGGTCCAAAGACCTGGAAGCTATTGAAAAAATTGGCCGACGTTTTCATGAAAAAGGCCATTTTTTTCTTTAAAATATTCGCCAAAAATACAAATTTCACCCGAATCCAATGCGGACTGCTGTGTCTCGTTCAGCCAGTATAGGACCACGTCTGGGAGAAATTTCGAGTCAATCGGTCCAAAGACCTGGAAGCTATTGAAAAAATCGGCCGACGTTTTGATGAAAAAGGCCATTTTTTCTTTAAAATATTCGCCAAAAATACAAATTTCACCCGAATCCAATGCGGACTGCTGTGTCTCGTTCAGCCAGTATAGGACCACGTCTGGGAGAAATTTCGAGTCAATCGGTCCAAAGACCTGGAAGCTATTGAAAAAATCGGCCGACGTTTTCATGAAAAAGGCCATTTTTTCTTTAAAATATTCGCCAAAAATACAAATTTCACCCGAATCCAATGCGGACTGCTGTGTCTCGTTCAGCCAGTATAGGACCACGTCTGGGAGAAATTTCGAGTCAATCGGTCCAAAGACCTGGAAGCTATTGAAAAAATCGGCCGACGTTTTCATGAAAAAGGCCATTTTTTTCTTTAAAATATTCACCAAAAATACAAATTCCACCAGAATCCAACCAAAACCGGCGAGCCTCATTCCACCAGTGAGGAGGACATGCGTGTGCAATTTCGAGTCAATCAGTCAAAAGACGACCGTAACCCTAACCCTAGCCCCGTAACCCTAACCCTAACCCTAGCCTCAGCCTTAAGCCAGCCTCATGAAACATTGTCCCTCTCACTAAAATATTCGCCAAAAATACAAATTTCACCCGAATCCAATGCGGACTGCTGTGTCTCGTTCAGCCAGTATAGGACCACGTCTGGGAGAAATTTCGAGTCAATCGGTCCAAAGACCTGGAAGCTATTGAAAAAATCGGCCGACGTTTTCATGAAAAAGGCCATTTTTTTCTTTAAAATATTCACCAAAAATACAAATTCCACCAGAATCCAACCAAAACCGGCGAGCCTCATTCCACCAGTGAGGAGGACATGCGTGTGCAATTTCGAGTCAATGGGTCAAAAGACGACCGTAACCCTAACCCTAGCCCCATAACCCTAACCCTAACCCTAACCCTAGCCTCAGCCTTAAGCCAGCCTCATGAAACATTGTCCCTCTCACTAAAATATTCGCCAAAAATACAAATTTCACCCGAATCCAATGCGGACTGCTGTGTCTCGTTCAGCCAGTATAGGACCACGTCTTGGAGAAATTTCGAGTCAATCGGTCCAAAGACCTGGAAGCTATTGAAAAAATTGGCCGACGTTTTCATGAAAAAGGCCATTTTTTTCTTTAAAATATTCGCCAAAAATACAAATTTCACCCGAATCCAATGCGGACTGCTGTGTCTCGTTCAGCCAGTATAGGACCACGTCTGGGAGAAATTTCGAGTCAATCGGTCCCAAGACCTGGAAGCTATTGAAAAAATCGGCCGACGTTTTCATGAAAAAGGCCATTTTTTCTTTAAAATATTCGCCAAAAATACAAATTTCACCCGAATCCAATGCGGACTGCTGTGTCTCGTTCAGCCAGTATAGGACCACGTCTGGGAGAAATTTCGAGTCAATCGGTCCAAAGACCTGGAAGCTATTGAAAAAATCGGCCAACGTTTTCATGAAAAAGGCCATTTTTTTCTTTAAAATATTCACCAAAAATACAAATTCCACCAGAATCCAACCAAAACCGGCGAGCCTCATTCCACCAGTGAGGAGGACATGCGTGTGCAATTTCGAGTCAATCGGTCAAAAGACGACCGTAACCCTAACCCTAGCCCCATAACCCTAACCCTAACCCTAACCCTAGCCTCAGCCTTAAGCCAGCCTCATGAAACATTGTCCCTCTCACTAAAATATTCGCCAAAAATACAAATTTCACCCGAATCCAATGCGGACTGCTGTGTCTCGTTCAGCCAGTATAGGGCCACGTCTGGGAGAAATTTCGAGTCAATCGGTCCAAAGACCTGGAAGCTATTGAAAAAATTGGCCGACGTTTTCATGAAAAAGGCCATTTTTTTCTTTAAAATATTCGCCAAAAATACAAATTTCACCCGAATCCAATGCGGACTGCTGCGTCTCGTTCAGCCAGTATAGGACCACGTCTGGGAGAAATTTCGAGTCAATCGGTCCAAAGACCTGGAAGCTATTGAAAAAATCGGCCGACGTTTTGATGAAAAAGGCCATTTTTTCTTTAAAATATTCGCCAAAAATACAAATTTCACCCGAATCCAATGCGGACTGCTGTGTCTCGTTCAGCCAGTATAGGACCACGTCTGCGAGAAATTTCGAGTCAATCGGTCCAAAGACCTGGAAGCTATTGAAAAAATCGGCCGACGTTTTCATGAAAAAGGCCATTTTTTCTTTAAAATATTCGCCAAAAATACAAATTTCACCCGAATCCAATGCGGACTGCTGTGTCTCGTTCAGCCAGTATAGGACCACGTCTGGGAGAAATTTCGAGTCAATCGGTCCAAAGACCTGGAAGCTATTGAAAAAATCGGCCGACGTTTTCATGAAAAAGGCCATTTTTTTCTTTAAAATATTCACCAAAAATACAAATTCCACCAGAATCCAACCAAAACCGGCGAGCCTCATTCCACCAGTGAGGAGGACATGCGTGTGCAATTTCGAGTCAATCGGTCAAAAGACGACCGTAACCCTAACCCTAGCCCCATAACCCTAACCCTAACCCTAACCCTAGCCTCAGCCTTAAGCCAGCCTCATGAAACATTGTCCCTCTCACTAAAATATTCGCCAAAAATACAAATTTCACCCGAATCCAATGCGGACTGCTGTGTCTCGTTCAGCCAGTATAGGACCACGTCTGGGAGAAATTTCGAGTCAATCGGTCCAAAGACCTGGAAGCTATTGAAAAAATTGGCCGACGTTTTCATGAAAAAGGCCATTTTTTTCTTTAAAATATTCGCCAAAAATACAAATTTCACCCGAATCCAATGCGGACTGCTGTGTCTCGTTCAGCCAGTATAGGACCACGTCTGGGAGAAATTTCGAGTCAATCGGTCCAAAGACCTGGAAGCTATTGAAAAAATCGGCCAACGTGTTGATGAAAAAGGCCATTTTTTCTTTAAAATATTCGCCAAAAATACAAATTTCACCCGAATCCAATGCGGACTGCTGTGTCTCGTTCAGCCAGTATAGGACCACGTCTGGGAGAAATTTCGAGTCAATCGGTCCAAAGACCTGGAAGCTATTGAAAAAATCGGCCGACGTTTTGATGAAAAAGGCCATTTTTTCTTTAAAATATTCGCCAAAAATACAAATTTCACCCGAATCCAATGCGGACTGCTGTGTCTCGTTCAGCCAGTATAGGACCACGTCTGCGAGAAATTTCGAGTCAATCGGTCCAAAGACCTGGAAGCTATTGAAAAAATCGGCCGACGTTTTCATGAAAAAGGCCATTTTTTCTTTAAAATATTCGCCAAAAATACAAATTTCACCCGAATCCAATGCGGACTGCTGTGTCTCGTTCAGCCAGTATAGGACCACGTCTGGGAGAAATTTCGAGTCAATCGGTCCAAAGACCTGGAAGCTATTGAAAAAATCGGCCGACGTTTTCATGAAAAAGGCCATTTTTTTCTTTAAAATATTCACCAAAAATACAAATTCCACCAGAATCCAACCAAAACCGGCGAGCCTCATTCCACCAGTGAGGAGGACATGCGTGTGCAATTTCGAGTCAATCGGTCAAAAGACGACCGTAACCCTAACCCTAGCCCCATAACCCTAACCCTAACCCTAACCCTAGCCTCAGCCTTAAGCCAGCCTCATGAAACATTGTCCCTCTCACTAAAATATTCGCCAAAAATACAAATTTCACCCGAATCCAATGCGGACTGCTGTGTCTCGTTCAGCCAGTATAGGACCACGTCTGGGAGAAATTTCGAGTCAATCGGTCCAAAGACCTGGAAGCTATTGAAAAAATTGGCCGACGTTTTCATGAAAAAGGCCATTTTTTTCTTTAAAATATTCGCCAAAAATACAAATTTCACCCGAATCCAATGCGGACTGCTGTGTCTCGTTCAGCCAGTATAGGACCACGTCTGGGAGAAATTTCGAGTCAATCGGTCCAAAGACCTGGAAGCTATTGAAAAAATCGGCCGACGTTTTGATGAAAAAGGCCATTTTTTCTTTAAAATATTCGCCAAAAATACAAATTTCACCCGAATCCAATGCGGACTGCTGTGTCTCGTTCAGCCAGTATAGGACCACGTCTGGGAGAAATTTCGAGTCAATCGGTCCAAAGACCTGGAAGCTATTGAAAAAATCGGCCGACGTTTTCATGAAAAAGGCCATTTTTTCTTTAAAATATTCGCCAAAAATACAAATTTCACCCGAATCCAATGCGGACTGCTGTGTCTCGTTCAGCCAGTATAGGACCACGTCTGGGAGAAATTTCGAGTCAATCGGTCCAAAGACCTGGAAGCTATTGAAAAAATCGGCCGACGTTTTCATGAAAAAGGCCATTTTTTTCTTTAAAATATTCACCAAAAATACAAATTCCACCAGAATCCAACCAAAACCGGCGAGCCTCATTCCACCAGTGAGGAGGACATGCGTGTGCAATTTCGAGTCAATCAGTCAAAAGACGACCGTAACCCTAACCCTAGCCCCGTAACCCTAACCCTAACCCTAGCCTCAGCCTTAAGCCAGCCTCATGAAACATTGTCCCTCTCACTAAAATATTCGCCAAAAATACAAATTTCACCCGAATCCAATGCGGACTGCTGTGTCTCGTTCAGCCAGTATAGGACCACGTCTGGGAGAAATTTCGAGTCAATCGGTCCAAAGACCTGGAAGCTATTGAAAAAATCGGCCGACGTTTTCATGAAAAAGGCCATTTTTTTCTTTAAAATATTCACCAAAAATACAAATTCCACCAGAATCCAACCAAAACCGGCGAGCCTCATTCCACCAGTGAGGAGGACATGCGTGTGCAATTTCGAGTCAATGGGTCAAAAGACGACCGTAACCCTAACCCTAGCCCCATAACCCTAACCCTAACCCTAACCCTAGCCTCAGCCTTAAGCCAGCCTCATGAAACATTGTCCCTCTCACTAAAATATTCGCCAAAAATACAAATTTCACCCGAATCCAATGCGGACTGCTGTGTCTCGTTCAGCCAGTATAGGACCACGTCTTGGAGAAATTTCGAGTCAATCGGTCCAAAGACCTGGAAGCTATTGAAAAAATTGGCCGACGTTTTCATGAAAAAGGCCATTTTTTTCTTTAAAATATTCGCCAAAAATACAAATTTCACCCGAATCCAATGCGGACTGCTGTGTCTCGTTCAGCCAGTATAGGACCACGTCTGGGAGAAATTTCGAGTCAATCGGTCCCAAGACCTGGAAGCTATTGAAAAAATCGGCCGACGTTTTCATGAAAAAGGCCATTTTTTCTTTAAAATATTCGCCAAAAATACAAATTTCACCCGAATCCAATGCGGACTGCTGTGTCTCGTTCAGCCAGTATAGGACCACGTCTGGGAGAAATTTCGAGTCAATCGGTCCAAAGACCTGGAAGCTATTGAAAAAATCGGCCAACGTTTTCATGAAAAAGGCCATTTTTTTCTTTAAAATATTCACCAAAAATACAAATTCCACCAGAATCCAACCAAAACCGGCGAGCCTCATTCCACCAGTGAGGAGGACATGCGTGTGCAATTTCGAGTCAATCGGTCAAAAGACGACCGTAACCCTAACCCTAGCCCCATAACCCTAACCCTAACCCTAACCCTAGCCTCAGCCTTAAGCCAGCCTCATGAAACATTGTCCCTCTCACTAAAATATTCGCCAAAAATACAAATTTCACCCGAATCCAATGCGGACTGCTGTGTCTCGTTCAGCCAGTATAGGGCCACGTCTGGGAGAAATTTCGAGTCAATCGGTCCAAAGACCTGGAAGCTATTGAAAAAATTGGCCGACGTTTTCATGAAAAAGGCCATTTTTTTCTTTAAAATATTCGCCAAAAATACAAATTTCACCCGAATCCAATGCGGACTGCTGCGTCTCGTTCAGCCAGTATAGGACCACGTCTGGGAGAAATTTCGAGTCAATCGGTCCAAAGACCTGGAAGCTATTGAAAAAATCGGCCGACGTTTTGATGAAAAAGGCCATTTTTTCTTTAAAATATTCGCCAAAAATACAAATTTCACCCGAATCCAATGCGGACTGCTGTGTCTCGTTCAGCCAGTATAGGACCACGTCTGCGAGAAATTTCGAGTCAATCGGTCCAAAGACCTGGAAGCTATTGAAAAAATCGGCCGACGTTTTCATGAAAAAGGCCATTTTTTCTTTAAAATATTCGCCAAAAATACAAATTTCACCCGAATCCAATGCGGACTGCTGTGTCTCGTTCAGCCAGTATAGGACCACGTCTGGGAGAAATTTCGAGTCAATCGGTCCAAAGACCTGGAAGCTATTGAAAAAATCGGCCGACGTTTTCATGAAAAAGGCCATTTTTTTCTTTAAAATATTCACCAAAAATACAAATTCCACCAGAATCCAACCAAAACCGGCGAGCCTCATTCCACCAGTGAGGAGGACATGCGTGTGCAATTTCGAGTCAATCGGTCAAAAGACGACCGTAACCCTAACCCTAGCCCCATAACCCTAACCCTAACCCTAACCCTAGCCTCAGCCTTAAGCCAGCCTCATGAAACATTGTCCCTCTCACTAAAATATTCGCCAAAAATACAAATTTCACCCGAATCCAATGCGGACTGCTGTGTCTCGTTCAGCCAGTATAGGACCACGTCTGGGAGAAATTTCGAGTCAATCGGTCCAAAGACCTGGAAGCTATTGAAAAAATTGGCCGACGTTTTCATGAAAAAGGCCATTTTTTTCTTTAAAATATTCGCCAAAAATACAAATTTCACCCGAATCCAATGCGGACTGCTGTGTCTCGTTCAGCCAGTATAGGACCACGTCTGGGAGAAATTTCGAGTCAATCGGTCCAAAGACCTGGAAGCTATTGAAAAAATCGGCCAACGTGTTGATGAAAAAGGCCATTTTTTCTTTAAAATATTCGCCAAAAATACAAATTTCACCCGAATCCAATGCGGACTGCTGTGTCTCGTTCAGCCAGTATAGGACCACGTCTGGGAGAAATTTCGAGTCAATCGGTCCAAAGACCTGGAAGCTATTGAAAAAATCGGCCGACGTTTTGATGAAAAAGGCCATTTTTTCTTTAAAATATTCGCCAAAAATACAAATTTCACCCGAATCCAATGCGGACTGCTGTGTCTCGTTCAGCCAGTATAGGACCACGTCTGCGAGAAATTTCGAGTCAATCGGTCCAAAGACCTGGAAGCTATTGAAAAAATCGGCCGACGTTTTCATGAAAAAGGCCATTTTTTCTTTAAAATATTCGCCAAAAATACAAATTTCACCCGAATCCAATGCGGACTGCTGTGTCTCGTTCAGCCAGTATAGGACCACGTCTGGGAGAAATTTCGAGTCAATCGGTCCAAAGACCTGGAAGCTATTGAAAAAATCGGCCGACGTTTTCATGAAAAAGGCCATTTTTTTCTTTAAAATATTCACCAAAAATACAAATTCCACCAGAATCCAACCAAAACCGGCGAGCCTCATTCCACCAGTGAGGAGGACATGCGTGTGCAATTTCGAGTCAATCGGTCAAAAGACGACCGTAACCCTAACCCTAGCCCCATAACCCTAACCCTAACCCTAACCCTAGCCTCAGCCTTAAGCCAGCCTCATGAAACATTGTCCCTCTCACTAAAATATTCGCCAAAAATACAAATTTCACCCGAATCCAATGCGGACTGCTGTGTCTCGTTCAGCCAGTATAGGACCACGTCTGGGAGAAATTTCGAGTCAATCGGTCCAAAGACCTGGAAGCTATTGAAAAAATTGGCCGACGTTTTCATGAAAAAGGCCATTTTTTTCTTTAAAATATTCGCCAAAAATACAAATTTCACCCGAATCCAATGCGGACTGCTGTGTCTCGTTCAGCCAGTATAGGACCACGTCTGGGAGAAATTTCGAGTCAATCGGTCCAAAGACCTGGAAGCTATTGAAAAAATCGGCCAACGTGTTGATGAAAAAGGCCATTTTTTCTTTAAAATATTCGCCAAAAATACAAATTTCACCCGAATCCAATGCGGACTGCTGTGTCTCGTTCAGCCAGTATAGGACCACGTCTGGGAGAAATTTCGAGTCAATCGGTCCAAAGACCTGGAAGCTATTGAAAAAATCGGCCGACGTTTTCATGAAAAAGGCCATTTTTTCTTTAAAATATTCGCCAAAAATACAAATTTCACCCGAATCCAATGCGGACTGCTGTGTCTCGTTCAGCCAGTATAGGACCACGTCTGGGAGAAATTTCGAGTCAATCGGTCCAAAGACCTGGAAGCTATTGAAAAAATCGGCCGACGTTTTCATGAAAAAGGCCATTTTTTTCTTTAAAATATTCACCAAAAATACAAATTCCACCAGAATCCAACCAAAACCGGCGAGCCTCATTCCACCAGTGAGGAGGACATGCGTGTGCAATTTCGAGTCAATCAGTCAAAAGACGACCGTAACCCTAACCCTAGCCCCGTAACCCTAACCCTAACCCTAGCCTCAGCCTTAAGCCAGCCTCATGAAACATTGTCCCTCTCACTAAAATATTCGCCAAAAATACAAATTTCACCCGAATCCAATGCGGACTGCTGTGTCTCGTTCAGCCAGTATAGGACCACGTCTGGGAGAAATTTCGAGTCAATCGGTCCAAAGACCTGGAAGCTATTGAAAAAATCGGCCAACGTTTTCATGAAAAAGGCCATTTTTTTCTTTAAAATATTCACCAAAAATACAAATTCCACCGGAATCCAACCAAAACCGGCGAGCCTCATTCCACCAGTGAGGAGGACATGCGTGTGCAATTTCGAGTCAATCGGTCAAAAGACGACCGTAACCCTAACCCTAGCCCCATAACCCTAACCCTAACCCTAACCCTAGCCTCAGCCTTAAGCCAGCCTCATGAAACATTGTCCCTCTCACTAAAATATTCGCCAAAAATACAAATTTCACCCGAATCCAATGCGGACTGCTGTGTCTCGTTCAGCCAGTATAGGACCACGTCTGGGAGAAATTTCGAGTCAATCGGTCCAAAGACCTGGAAGCTATTGAAAAAATTGGCCGACGTTTTCATGAAAAAGGCCATTTTTTTCTTTAAAATATTCGCCAAAAATACAAATTTCACCCGAATCCAATGCGGACTGCTGTGTCTCGTTCAGCCAGTATAGGATCACGTCTGGGAGAAATTTCGAGTCAATCGGTCCAAAGACCTGGAAGCTATTGAAAAAATCGGCCGACGTTTTGATGAAAAAGGCCATTTTTTCTTTAAAATATTCGCCAAAAATACAAATTTCACCCGAATCCAATGCGGACTGCTGTGTCTCGTTCAGCCAGTATAGGACCACGTCTGGGAGAAATTTCGAGTCAATCGGTCCAAAGACCTGGAAGCTATTGAAAAAATCGGCCGACGTTTTCATGAAAAAGGCCATTTTTTCTTTAAAATATTCGCCAAAAATACAAATTTCACCCGAATCCAATGCGGACTGCTGTGTCTCGTTCAGCCAGTATAGGACCACGTCTGGGAGAAATTTCGAGTCAATCGGTCCAAAGACCTGGAAGCTATTGAAAAAATCGGCCGACGTTTTCATGAAAAAGGCCATTTTTTTCTTTAAAATATTCACCAAAAATACAAATTCCACCAGAATCCAACCAAAACCGGCGAGCCTCATTCCACCAGTGAGGAGGACATGCGTGTGCAATTTCGAGTCAATCAGTCAAAAGACGACCGTAACCCTAACCCTAGCCCCGTAACCCTAACCCTAACCCTAGCCTCAGCCTTAAGCCAGCCTCATGAAACATTGTCCCTCTCACTAAAATATTCGCCAAAAATACAAATTTCACCCGAATCCAATGCGGACTGCTGTGTCTCGTTCAGCCAGTATAGGACCACGTCTGGGAGAAATTTCGAGTCAATCGGTCCAAAGACCTGGAAGCTATTGAAAAAATCGGACGACGTTTTCATGAAAAAGGCCATTTTTTTCTTTAAAATATTCACCAAAAATACAAATTCCACCAGAATCCAACCAAAACCGGCAAGCCTCATTCCACCAGTGAGGAGGACATGCGTGTGATATTTCGAGTCAATCGGTCAAAAGACGACCGAAACCCTAACCCTAGCCCCATAACCCTAACCCTAACCCTAACCCTAGCCTCAGCCTTAAGCCAGCCTCATGAAACATTGTCCCTCTCACTAAAATATTCGCCAAAAATACAAATTTCACCCGAATCCAATGCGGACTGCTGCGTCTCGTTCAGCCAGTATAGGACCACGTCTGGGAGAAATTTCGAGTCAATCGGTCCAAAGACCTGGAAGCTATTGAAAAAATCGGCCGACGTTTTGATGAAAAAGGCCATTTTTTCTTTAAAATATTCGCCAAAAATACAAATTTCACCCGAATCCAATGCGGACTGCTGTGTCTCGTTCAGCCAGTATAGGACCACGTCTGGGAGAAATTTCGAGTCAATCGGTCCAAAGACCTGGAAGCTATTGAAAAAATCGGCCGACGTTTTCATGAAAAAGGCCATTTTTTCTTTAAAATATTCGCCAAAAATACAAATTTCACCCGAATCCAATGCGGACTGCTGTGTCTCGTTCAGCCAGTATAGGACCACGTCTGGGAGAAATTTCGAGTCAATCGGTCCAAAGACCTGGAAGCTATTGAAAAAATCGGCCGACGTTTTCATGAAAAAGGCCATTTTTTTCTTTAAAATATTCACCAAAAATACAAATTCCACCAGAATCCAACCAAAACCGGCGAGCCTCATTCCACCAGTGAGGAGGACATGCGTGTGCAATTTCGAGTCAATGGGTCAAAAGACGACCGTAACCCTAACCCTAGCCCCATAACCCTAACCCTAACCCTAACCCTAGCCTCAGCCTTAAGCCAGCCTCATGAAACATTGTCCCTCTCACTAAAATATTCGCCAAAAATACAAATTTCACCCGAATCCAATGCGGACTGCTGTGTCTCGTTCAGCCAGTATAGGACCACGTCTTGGAGAAATTTCGAGTCAATCGGTCCAAAGACCTGGAAGCTATTGAAAAAATCGGCCGACGTTTTCATGAAAAAGGCCATTTTTTCTTTAAAATATTCGCCAAAAATACAAATTTCACCCGAATCCAATGCGGACTGCTGTGTCTCGTTCAGCCAGTATAGGACCACGTCTGGGAGAAATTTCGAGTCAATCGGTCCAAAGACCTGGAAGCTATTGAAAAAATCGGCCAACGTTTTCATGAAAAAGGCCATTTTTTTCTTTAAAATATTCACCAAAAATACAAATTCCACCAGAATCCAACCAAAACCGGCGAGCCTCATTCCACCAGTGAGGAGGACATGCGTGTGCAATTTCGAGTCAATCGGTCAAAAGACGACCGTAACCCTAACCCTAGCCCCATAACCCTAACCCTAACCCTAACCCTAGCCTCAGCCTTAAGCCAGCCTCATGAAACATTGTCCCTCTCACTAAAATATTCGCCAAAAATACAAATTTCACCCGAATCCAATGTGGACTGCTGTGTCTCGTTCAGCCAGTATAGGACCACGTCTGGGAGAAATTTCGAGTCAATCGGTCCAAAGACCTGGAAGCTATTGAAAAAATCGGCCGACGTTTTCATGAAAAAGGCCATTTTTTCTTTAAAATATTCGCCAAAAATACAAATTTCACCCGAATCCAATGCGGACTGCTGTGTCTCGTTCAGCCAGTATAGGACCACGTCTGGGAGAAATTTCGAGTCAATCGGTCCAAAGACCTGGAAGCTATTGAAAAAATCGGCCGACGTTTTGATGAAAAAGGCCATTTTTTCTTTAAAATATTCGCCAAAAATACAAATTTCACCCGAATCCAATGCGGACTGCTGTGTCTCGTTCAGCCAGTATAGGACCACGTCTGGGAGAAATTTCGAGTCAATCGGTCCAAAGACCTGGAAGCTATTGAAAAAATCGGCCGACGTTTTCATGAAAAAGGCCATTTTTTTCTTTAAAATATTCACCAAAAATACAAATTCCACCAGAATCCAACCAAAACCGGCGAACCTCATTCCACCAGTGAGGAGGACATGCGTGTGCAATTTCGAGTCAATCGGTCAAAAGACGACCGCAACCCTAACCCTAGCCCCATAACCCTAACCCTAACCCTAACCCTAGCCTCAGCCTTAAGCCAGCCTCATGAAACATTGTCCCTCTCACTAAAATATTCGCCAAAAATACAAATTTCACCCGAATCCAATGCGGACTGCTGTGTCTCGTTCAGCCAGTATAGGACCACGTCTGGGAGAAATTTCGAGTCAATCGGTCCAAAGACCTGGAAGCTATTGAAAAAATCGGCCGACGTTTTGATGAAAAAGGCCATTTTTTCTTTAAAATATTCGCCAAAAATACAAATTTCACCCGAATCCAATGCGGACTGCTGTGTCTCGTTCAGCCAGTATAGGACCACGTCTGGGAGAAATTTCGAGTCAATCGGTCCAAAGACCTGGAAGCTATTGAAAAAATCGGCCGACGTTTTCATGAAAAAGGCCATTTTTTCTTTAAAATATTCGCCAAAAATACAAATTTCACCCGAATCCAATGCGGACTGCTGTGTCTCGTTCAGCCAGTATAGGACCACGTCTGGGAGAAATTTCGAGTCAATCGGTCCAAAGACCTGGAAGCTATTGTAAAAATCGGCCGACGTTTTCATGAAAAAGGCCATTTTTTTCTTTAAAATATTCACCAAAAATACAAATTCCACCAGAATCCAACCAAAACCGGCGAACCTCATTCCACCAGTGAGGAGGACATGCGTGTGCAATTTCGAGTCAATCGGTCAAAAGACGACCGTAACCCTAACCCTAGCCCCATAACCCTAACCCTAACCCAAACCTAGGCTCAGCCTTAAGCCAGCCTCATGAAACATTGTCCCTCTCACTAAAATATTCGCCAAAAATACAAATTTCACCCGAATCCAATGTGGACTGCTGTGTCTCGTTCAGCCAGTATAGGACCACGTCTGGGAGAAATTTCGAGTCAATCGGTCCAAAGACCTGGAAGCTATTGAAAAAATCGGCCGACGTTTTCATGAAAAAGGCCATTTTTTCTTTAAAATATTCGCCAAAAATACAAATTTCACCCGAATCCAATGCGGACTGCTGTGTCTCGTTCAGCCAGTATAGGACCACGTCTGGGAGAAATTTCGAGTCAATCGGTCCAAAGACCTGGAAGCTATTGAAAAAATCGGCCGACGTTTTCATGAAAAAGGCCATTTTTTCTTTAAAATATTCGCCAAAAATACAAATTTCACCCGAATCCAATGCGGACTGCTGTGTCTCGTTCAGCCAGTATAGGACCACGTCTGGGAGAAATTTCGAGTCAATCGGTCCAAAGACCTGGAAGCTATTGTAAAAATCGGCCGACGTTTTCATGAAAAAGGCCATTTTTTTCTTTAAAATATTCACCAAAAATACAAATTCCACCAGAATCCAACCAAAACCGGCGAGCCTCATTCCACCAGTGAGGAGGACATGCGTGTGCAATTTCGAGTCAATCGGTCAAAAGACGACCGTAACCCTAACCCTAGCCCCATAACCCTAACCCTAGCCCCATAACCCTAACCCTAACCCTAACCCTAGCCTCAGCCTTAAGCCAGCCTCATGAAACATTGTCCCTCTCACTAAAATATTCGCCAAAAATACAAATTTCACCCGAATCCAATGCGGACTGCTGTGTCTCGTTCAGCCAGTATAGGACCACGTCTGGGAGAAATTTCGAGTCAATCGGTCCAAAGACCTGGAAGCTATTGAAAAAATCGGCCAACGTTTTCATGAAAAAGGCCATTTTTTTCTTTAAAATATTCACCAAAAATACAAATTCCACCAGAATCCAACCAAAACCGGCGAGCCTCATTCCACCAGTGAGGAGGACATGCGTGTGCAATTTCGAGTCAATCGGTCAAAAGACGACCGTAACCCTAACCCTAGCCCCATAACCCTAACCCTAACCCTAACCCTAGCCTCAGCCTTAAGCCAGCCTCATGAAACATTGTCCCTCTCACTAAAATATTCGCCAAAAATACAAATTTCACCCGAATCCAATGCGGACTGCTGTGTCTCGTTCAGCCAGTATAGGACCACGTCTGGGAGAAATTTCGAGTCAATCGGTCCAAAGACCTGGAAGCTATTGAAAAAATTGGCCGACGTTTTCATGAAAAAGGCCATTTTTTTCTTTAAAATATTCGCCAAAAATACAAATTTCACCCGAATCCAATGCGGACTGCTGTGTCTCGTTCAGCCAGTATAGGACCACGTCTGGGAGAAATTTCGAGTCAATCGGTCCAAAGACCTGGAAGCTATTGAAAAAATCGGCCGACGTTTTGATGAAAAAGGCCATTTTTTCTTTAAAATATTCGCCAAAAATACAAATTTCACCCGAATCCAATGCGGACTGCTGTGTCTCGTTCAGCCAGTATAGGACCACGTCTGGGAGAAATTTCGAGTCAATCGGTCCAAAGACCTGGAAGCTATTGAAAAAATCGGCCGACGTTTTCATGAAAAAGGCCATTTTTTTCTTTAAAATATTCACCAAAAATACAAATTCCACCAGAATCCAACCAAAACCGGCGAACCTCATTCCACCAGTGAGGAGGACATGCGTGTGCAATTTCGAGTCAATCGGTCAAAAGACGACCGTAACCCTAACCCTAGCCCCATAACCCTAACCCTAACCCTAGCCTCAGCCTTAAGCCAGCCTCATGAAACATTGTCCCTCTCACTAAAATATTCGCCAAAAATACAAATTTCACCCGAATCCAATGCGGACTGCTGTGTCTCGTTCAGCCAGTATAGGACCACGTCTGGGAGAAATTTCGAGTCAATCGGTCCAAAGACCTGGAAGCTATTGAAAAAATTGGCCGACGTTTTCATGAAAAAGGCCATTTTTTTCTTTAAAATATTCGCCAAAAATACAAATTTCACCCGAATCCAATGCGGACTGCTGTGTCTCGTTCAGCAAGTATAGGACCACGTCTGGGAGAAATTTCGAGTCAATCTGTCCAAAGACCTGGAAGCTATTGAAAAAATCGGCCGACGTTTTCATGAAAAAGGCCATTTTTTTCTTTAAAATATTCACCAAAAATACAAATTCCACCAGAATCCAACCAAAACCGGCGAGCCTCATTCCACCAGTGAGGAGGACATGCGTGTGCAATTTCGAGTCAATCGGTCAAAAGACGACCGTAACCCTAACCCTAGCCCCATAACCCTAACCCTAACCCTAACCCTAGCCTCAGCCTTAAGCCAGCCTCATGAAACATTGTCCCTCTCACTAAAATATTCGCCAAAAATACAAATTTCACCCGAATCCAATGCGGACTGCTGTGTCTCGTTCAGCCAGTATAGGACCACGTCTGGGAGAAATTTCGAGTCAATCGGTCCAAAGACCTGGAAGCTATTGAAAAAATTGGCCGACGTTTTCATGAAAAAGGCCATTTTTTTCTTTAAAATATTCGCCAAAAATACAAATTTCACCCGAATCCAATGCGGACTGCTGTGTCTCGTTCAGCCAGTATAGGACCACGTCTGGGAGAAATTTCGAGTCAATCGGTCCAAAGACCTGGAAGCTATTGAAAAAATCGGCCGACGTTTTCATGAAAAAGGCCATTTTTTCTTTAAAATATTCGCCAAAAATACAAATTTCACCCGAATCCAATGCGGACTGCTGTGTCTCGTTCAGCCAGTATAGGACCACGTCTGGGAGAAATTTCGAGTCAATCGGTCCAAAGACCTGGAAGCTATTGAAAAAATCGGCCGACGTTTTCATGAAAAAGGCCATTTTTTTCTTTAAAATATTCACCAAAAATACAAATTCCACCAGAATCCAACCAAAACCGGCGAGCCTCATTCCACCAGTGAGGAGGACATGCGTGTGCAATTTCGAGTCAATCGGTCAAAAGACGACCGTAACCCTAACCCTAGCCCCATAACCCTAACCCTAACCCTAGCCTCAGCCTTAAGCCAGCCTCATGAAACATTGTCCCTCTCACTAAAATATTCGCCAAAAATACAAATTTCACCCGAATCCAATGCGGACTGCTGTGTCTCGTTCAGCCAGTATAGGACCACGTCTGGGAGAAATTTCGAGTCAATCGGTCCAAAGACCTGGAAGCTATTGAAAAAATCGGCCGACGTTTTCATGAAAAAGGCCATTTTTTTCTTTAAAATATTCACCAAAAATACAAATTCCACCAGAATCCAACCAAAACCGGCGAGCCTCATTCCACCAGTGAGGAGGACATGCGTGTGATATTTCGAGTCAATCGGTCAAAAGACGACCGTAACCCTAACCCTAGCCCCATAACCCTAACCCTAACCCTAACCCTAGCCTCAGCCTTAAGCCAGCCTCATGAAACATTGTCCCTCTCACTAAAATATTCGCCAAAAATACAAATTTCACCCGAATCCAATGCGGACTGCTGTGTCTCGTTCAGCAAGTATAGGACCACGTCTGGGAGAAATTTCGAGTCAATCTGTCCAAAGACCTGGAAGCTATTGAAAAAATCGGCCGACGTTTTCATGAAAAAGGCCATTTTTTTCTTTAAAATATTCACCAAAAATACAAATTCCACCAGAATCCAACCAAAACCGGCGAGCCTCATTCCACCAGTGAGGAGGACATGCGTGTGCAATTTCGAGTCAATCGGTCAAAAGACGACCGTAACCCTAACCCTAGCCCCATAACCCTAACCCTAACCCTAACCCTAGCCTCAGCCTTAAGCCAGCCTCATGAAACATTGTCCCTCTCACTAAAATATTCGCCAAAAATACAAATTTCACCCGAATCCAATGCGGACTGCTGTGTCTCGTTCAGCCAGTATAGGACCACGTCTGGGAGAAATTTCGAGTCAATCGGTCCAAAGACCTGGAAGCTATTGAAAAAATCGGCCAACGTTTTCATGAAAAAGGTCATTTTTTTCTTTAAAATATTCACCAAAAATACAAATTCCACCAGAATCCAACCAAAACCGGCGAGCCTCATTCCACCAGTGAGGAGGACATGCGTGTGCAATTTCGAGTCAATCGGTCAAAAGACGACCGTAACCCTAACCCTAGCCCCATAACCCTAACCCTAACCCTAACCCTAGCCTCAGCCTTAAGCCAGCCTCATGAAACATTGTCCCTCTCACTAAAATATTCGCCAAAAATACAAATTTCACCCGAATCCAATGCGGACTGCTGTGTCTCGTTCAGTAAGTATAGGACCACGTCTGGGAGAAATTTCGAGTCAATCGGTCCAAAGACCTGGAAGCTATTGAAAAAATCGGCCAACGTTTTCATGAAAAAGGTCATTTTTTTCTTTAAAATATTCACCAAAAATACAAATTCCACCAGAATCCAACCAAAACCGGCGAGCCTCATTCCACCAGTGAGGAGGACATGCGTGTGCAATTTCGAGTCAATCGGTCAAAAGACGACCGTAACCCTAACCCTAGCCCCATAACCCTAACCCTAACCCTAACCCTAGCCTCAGCCTTAAGCCAGCCTCATGAAACATTGTCCCTCTCACTAAAATATTCGCCAAAAATACAAATTTCACCCGAATCCAATGCGGACTGCTGTGTCTCGTTCAGTAAGTATAGGACCACGTCTGGGAGAAATTTCGAGTCAATCTGTCCAAAGACCTGGAAGCTATTGAAAAAATCGGCCGACGTTTTCATGAAAAAGGCCATTTTTTTCTTTAAAATATTCACCAAAAATACAAATTCCACCAGAATCCAACCAAAACCGGCGAGCCTCATTCCACCAGTGAGGAGGACATGCGTGTGCAATTTCGAGTCAATCGGTCAAAAGACGACCGTAACCCTAACCCTAGCCCCATAACCCTAACCCTAACCCTAGCCTCAGCCTTAAGCCAGCCTCATGAAACATTGTCCCTCTCACTAAAATATTCGCCAAAAATACAAATTTCACCCGAATCCAATGCGGACTGCTGTGTCTCGTTCAGCCAGTATAGGACCACGTCTGGGAGAAATTTCGAGTCAATCGGTCCAAAGACCTGGAAGCTATTGAAAAAATCGGCCGACGTTTTCATGAAAAAGGCCATTTTTTTCTTTAAAATATTCACCAAAAATACAAATTCCACCAGAATCCAACCAAAACCGGCGAGCCTCATTCCACCAGTGAGGAGGACATGCGTGTGATATTTCGAGTCAATCGGTCAAAAGACGACCGTAACCCTAACCCTAGCCCCATAACCCTAACCCTAACCCTAACCCTAGCCTCAGCCTTAAGCCAGCCTCATGAAACATTGTCCCTCTCACTAAAATATTCGCCAAAAATACAAATTTCACCCGAATCCAATGCGGACTGCTGTGTCTCGTTCAGCCAGTATAGGACCACGTCTGGGAGAAATTTCGAGTCAATCGGCCCAAAGACCTGGAAGCTATTGAAAAAATCGGCCAACGTTTTCATGAAAAAGGTCATTTTTTTCTTTAAAATATTCACCAAAAATACAAATTCCACCAGAATCCAACCAAAACCGGCGAGCCTCATTCCACCAGTGAGGAGGACATGCGTGTGCAATTTCGAGTCAATCGGTCAAAAGACGACCGTAACCCTAACCCTAGCCCCATAACCCTAACCCTAACCCTAACCCTAGCCTCAGCCTTAAGCCAGCCTCATGAAACATTGTCCCTCTCACTAAAATATTCGCCAAAAATACAAATTTCACCCGAATCCAATGCGGACTGCTGTGTCTCGTTCAGCAAGTATAGGACCACGTCTGGGAGAAATTTCGAGTCAATCTGTCCAAAGACCTGGAAGCTATTGAAAAAATCGGCCGACGTTTTCATGAAAAAGGCCATTTTTTTCTTTAAAATATTCACCAAAAATACAAATTCCACCAGAATCCAACCAAAACCGGCGAGCCTCATTCCACCAGTGAGGAGGACATGCGTGTGCAATTTCGAGTCAATCGGTCAAAAGACGACCGTAACCCTAACCCTAGCCCCATAACCCTAACCCTAACCCTAACCCTAGCCTCAGCCTTAAGCCAGCCTCATGAAACATTGTCCCTCTCACTAAAATATTCGCCAAAAATACAAATTTCACCCGAATCCAATGCGGACTGCTGTGTCTCGTTCAGCCAGTATAGGACCACGTCTGGGAGAAATTTCGAGTCAATCGGTCCAAAGACCTGGAAGCTATTGAAAAAATCGGCCAACGTTTTCATGAAAAAGGTCATTTTTTTCTTTAAAATATTCACCAAAAATACAAATTCCACCAGAATCCAACCAAAACCGGCGAGCCTCATTCCACCAGTGAGGAGGACATGCGTGTGCAATTTCGAGTCAATCGGTCAAAAGACGACCGTAACCCTAACCCTAGCCCCATAACCCTAACCCTAACCCTAACCCTAGCCTCAGCCTTAAGCCAGCCTCATGAAACATTGTCCCTCTCACTAAAATATTCGCCAAAAATACAAATTTCACCCGAATCCAATGCGGACTGCTGTGTCTCGTTCAGTAAGTATAGGACCACGTCTGGGAGAAATTTCGAGTCAATCTGTCCAAAGACCTGGAAGCTATTGAAAAAATCGGCCGACGTTTTCATGAAAAAGGCCATTTTTTTCTTTAAAATATTCACCAAAAATACAAATTCCACCAGAATCCAACCAAAACCGGCGAGCCTCATTCCACCAGTGAGGAGGACATGCGTGTGCAATTTCGAGTCAATCGGTCAAAAGACGACCGTAACCCTAACCCTAGCCCCATAACCCTAACCCTAGCCCCATAACCCTAACCCTAACCCTAACCCTAGCCTCAGCCTTAAGCCAGCCTCATGAAACATTGTCCCTCTCACTAAAATATTCGCCAAAAATACAAATTTCACCCGAATCCAATGCGGACTGCTGTGTCTCGTTCAGCCAGTATAGGACCACGTCTGGGAGAAATTTCGAGTCAATCGGTCCAAAGACCTGGAAGCTATTGAAAAAATCGGCCGACGTTTTCATGAAAAAGGCCATTTTTTTCTTTAAAATATTCGCCAAAAATACAAATTTCACCCGAATCCAATGCGGACTGCTGTGTCTCGTTCAGCCAGTATAGGACCACGTCTGGGAGAAATTTGGAGTCAATCGGTCCAAAGACCTGGAAGCTATTGAAAAAATCGGCCGACGTTTTGATGAAAAAGGCCATTTTTTCTTTAAAATATTCGCCAAAAATACAAATTTCACCCGAATCCAATGCGGACTGCTGTGTCTCGTTCAGCCAGTATAGGACCACGTCTGGGAGAAATTTCGAGTCAATCGGGCCAAAGACCTGGAAGCTATTGAAAAAATCGGCCGACGTTTTCATGAAAAAGGCCATTTTTTCTTTAAAATATTCGCCAAAAATACAAATTTCACCCGAATCCAATGCGGACTGCTGTGTCTCGTTCAGCCAGTATAGGACCACGTCTGGGAGAAATTTCGAGTCAATCGGTCCAAAGACCTGGAAGCTATTGAAAAAATCGGCCGACGTTTTCATGAAAAAGGCCATTTTTTTCTTTAAAATATTCACCAAAAATACAAATTCCACCAGAATCCAACCAAAACCGGCGAACCTCATTCCACCAGTGAGGAGGACATGCGTGTGCAATTTCGAGTCAATCGGTCAAAAGACGAACGTAACCCTAACCCTAGCCCCATAACCCTAACCCTAACCCTAACCCTAGCCTCAGCCTTAAGCCAGCCTCATGAAACATTGTCCCTCTCACTAAAATATTCGCCAAAAATACAAATTTCACCCGAATCCAATGCGGACTGCTGTGTCTCGTTCAGCCAGTATAGGACCACGTCTGGGAGAAATTTCGAGTCAATCGGTCCAAAGACCTGGAAGCTATTGAAAAAATTGGCCGACGTTTTCATGAAAAAGGCCATTTTTTTCTTTAAAATATTCGCCAAAAATACAAATTTCACCCGAATCCAATGCGGACTGCTGTGTCTCGTTCAGCCAGTATAGGACCACGTCTGGGAGAAATTTCGAGTCAATCGGTCAAAAGACGACCGTAACCCTAACCCTAGCCCCATAACCCTAACCCTAGCCCCATAACCCTAACCCTAACCCTAACCCTAGCCTCAGCCTTAAGCCAGCCTCATGAAACATTGTCCCTCTCACTAAAATATTCGCCAAAAATACAAATTTCACCCGAATCCAATGCGGACTGCTGTGTCTCGTTCAGCCAGTATAGGACCACGTCTGGGAGAAATTTCGAGTCAATCGGTCCAAAGACCCGGAAGCTATTGAAAAAATTGGCCGACGTTTTCATGAAAAAGGCCATTTTTTTCTTTAAAATATTCGCCAAAAATACAAATTTCACCCGAATCCAATGCGGACTGCTGTGTCTCGTTCAGCCAGTATAGGACCACGTCTGGGAGAAATTTGGAGTCAATCGGTCCAAAGACCTGGAAGCTATTGAAAAAATCGGCCGACGTTTTGATGAAAAAGGCCATTTTTTCTTTAAAATATTCGCCAAAAATACAAATTTCACCCGAATCCAATGCGGACTGCTGTGTCTCGTTCAGCCAGTATAGGACCACGTCTGGGAGAAATTTCGAGTCAATCGGGCCAAAGACCTGGAAGCTATTGAAAAAATCGGCCGACGTTTTCATGAAAAAGGCCATTTTTTCTTTAAAATATTCGCCAAAAATACAAATTTCACCCGAATCCAATGCGGACTGCTGTGTCTCGTTCAGCCAGTATAGGACCACGTCTGGGAGAAATTTCGAGTCAATCGGTCCAAAGACCTGGAAGCTATTGAAAAAATCGGCCGACGTTTTCATGAAAAAGGCCATTTTTTTCTTTAAAATATTCGCCAAAAATACAAATTTCACCCGAATCCAATGCGGACTGCTGTGTCTCGTTCAGCCAGTATAGGACCACGTCTGGGAGAAATTTCGAGTCAATCGGTCAAAAGACGACCGTAACCCTAACCCTAGCCCCATAACCCTAACCCTAGCCCCATAACCCTAACCCTAACCCTAACCCTAGCCTCAGCCTTAAGCCAGCCTCATGAAACATTGTCCCTCTCACTAAAATATTCGCCAAAAATACAAATTTCACCCGAATCCAATGCGGACTGCTGTGTCTCGTTCAGCCAGTATAGGACCACGTCTGGGAGAAATTTCGAGTCAATCGGTCCAAAGACCTGGAAGCTATTGAAAAAATTGGCCGACGTTTTCATGAAAAAGGCCATTTTTTTCTTTAAAATATTCGCCAAAAATACAAATTTCACCCGAATCCAATGCGGACTGCTGTGTCTCGTTCAGCCAGTATAGGACCACGTCTGGGAGAAATTTCGAGTCAATCGGGCCAAAGACCTGGAAGCTATTGAAAAAATCGGCCGACGTTTTCATGAAAAAGGCCATTTTTTCTTTAAAATATTCGCCAAAAATACAAATTTCACCCGAATCCAATGCGGACTGCTGTGTCTCGTTCAGCCAGTATAGGACCACGTCTGGGAGAAATTTCGAGTCAATCGGTCAAAAGACGACCGTAACCCTAACCCTAGCCCCATAACCCTAACCCTAGCCCCATAACCCTAACCCTAACCCTAACCCTAGCCTCAGCCTTAAGCCAGCCTCATGAAACATTGTCCCTCTCACTAAAATATTCGCCAAAAATACAAATTTCACCCGAATCCAATGCGGACTGCTGTGTCTCGTTCAGCCAGTATAGGACCACGTCTGGGAGAAATTTCGAGTCAATCGGTCCAAAGACCTGGAAGCTATTGAAAAAATTGGCCGACGTTTTCATGAAAAAGGCCATTTTTTTCTTTAAAATATTCGCCAAAAATACAAATTTCACCCGAATCCAATGCGGACTGCTGTGTCTCGTTCAGCCAGTATAGGATCACGTCTGGGAGAAATTTCGAGTCAATCGGTCCAAAGACCTGGAAGCTATTGAAAAAATCGGCCGACGTTTTGATGAAAAAGGCCATTTTTTCTTTAAAATATTCGCCAAAAATACAAATTTCACCCGAATCCAATGCGGACTGCTGTGTCTCGTTCAGCCAGTATAGGACCACGTCTGGGAGAAATTTCGAGTCAATCGGTCCAAAGACCTGGAAGCTATTGAAAAAATCGGCCGACGTTTTCATGAAAAAGGCCATTTTTTCTTTAAAATATTCGCCAAAAATACAAATTTCACCCGAATCCAATGCGGACTGCTGTGTCTCGTTCAGCCAGTATAGGACCACGTCTGGGAGAAATTTCGAGTCAATCGGTCCAAAGACCTGGAAGCTATTGAAAAAATCGGCCGACGTTTTCATGAAAAAGGCCATTTTTTTCTTTAAAATATTCACCAAAAATACAAATTCCACCAGAATCCAACCAAAACCGGCGAGCCTCATTCCACCAGTGAGGAGGACATGCGTGTGCAATTTCGAGTCAATCAGTCAAAAGACGACCGTAACCCTAACCCTAGCCCCGTAACCCTAACCCTAACCCTAGCCTCAGCCTTAAGCCAGCCTCATGAAACATTGTCCCTCTCACTAAAATATTCGCCAAAAATACAAATTTCACCCGAATCCAATGCGGACTGCTGTGTCTCGTTCAGCCAGTATAGGACCACGTCTGGGAGAAATTTCGAGTCAATCGGTCCAAAGACCTGGAAGCTATTGAAAAAATCGGACGACGTTTTCATGAAAAAGGCCATTTTTTTCTTTAAAATATTCACCAAAAATACAAATTCCACCAGAATCCAACCAAAACCGGCAAGCCTCATTCCACCAGTGAGGAGGACATGCGTGTGATATTTCGAGTCAATCGGTCAAAAGACGACCGAAACCCTAACCCTAGCCCCATAACCCTAACCCTAACCCTAACCCTAGCCTCAGCCTTAAGCCAGCCTCATGAAACATTGTCCCTCTCACTAAAATATTCGCCAAAAATACAAATTTCACCCGAATCCAATGCGGACTGCTGCGTCTCGTTCAGCCAGTATAGGACCACGTCTGGGAGAAATTTCGAGTCAATCGGTCCAAAGACCTGGAAGCTATTGAAAAAATCGGCCGACGTTTTGATGAAAAAGGCCATTTTTTCTTTAAAATATTCGCCAAAAATACAAATTTCACCCGAATCCAATGCGGACTGCTGTGTCTCGTTCAGCCAGTATAGGACCACGTCTGGGAGAAATTTCGAGTCAATCGGTCCAAAGACCTGGAAGCTATTGAAAAAATCGGCCGACGTTTTCATGAAAAAGGCCATTTTTTCTTTAAAATATTCGCCAAAAATACAAATTTCACCCGAATCCAATGCGGACTGCTGTGTCTCGTTCAGCCAGTATAGGACCACGTCTGGGAGAAATTTCGAGTCAATCGGTCCAAAGACCTGGAAGCTATTGAAAAAATCGGCCGACGTTTTCATGAAAAAGGCCATTTTTTTCTTTAAAATATTCACCAAAAATACAAATTCCACCAGAATCCAACCAAAACCGGCGAGCCTCATTCCACCAGTGAGGAGGACATGCGTGTGCAATTTCGAGTCAATGGGTCAAAAGACGACCGTAACCCTAACCCTAGCCCCATAACCCTAACCCTAACCCTAACCCTAGCCTCAGCCTTAAGCCAGCCTCATGAAACATTGTCCCTCTCACTAAAATATTCGCCAAAAATACAAATTTCACCCGAATCCAATGCGGACTGCTGTGTCTCGTTCAGCCAGTATAGGACCACGTCTTGGAGAAATTTCGAGTCAATCGGTCCAAAGACCTGGAAGCTATTGAAAAAATCGGCCGACGTTTTCATGAAAAAGGCCATTTTTTCTTTAAAATATTCGCCAAAAATACAAATTTCACCCGAATCCAATGCGGACTGCTGTGTCTCGTTCAGCCAGTATAGGACCACGTCTGGGAGAAATTTCGAGTCAATCGGTCCAAAGACCTGGAAGCTATTGAAAAAATCGGCCAACGTTTTCATGAAAAAGGCCATTTTTTTCTTTAAAATATTCACCAAAAATACAAATTCCACCAGAATCCAACCAAAACCGGCGAGCCTCATTCCACCAGTGAGGAGGACATGCGTGTGCAATTTCGAGTCAATCGGTCAAAAGACGACCGTAACCCTAACCCTAGCCCCATAACCCTAACCCTAACCCTAACCCTAGCCTCAGCCTTAAGCCAGCCTCATGAAACATTGTCCCTCTCACTAAAATATTCGCCAAAAATACAAATTTCACCCGAATCCAATGTGGACTGCTGTGTCTCGTTCAGCCAGTATAGGACCACGTCTGGGAGAAATTTCGAGTCAATCGGTCCAAAGACCTGGAAGCTATTGAAAAAATCGGCCGACGTTTTCATGAAAAAGGCCATTTTTTCTTTAAAATATTCGCCAAAAATACAAATTTCACCCGAATCCAATGCGGACTGCTGTGTCTCGTTCAGCCAGTATAGGACCACGTCTGGGAGAAATTTCGAGTCAATCGGTCCAAAGACCTGGAAGCTATTGAAAAAATCGGCCGACGTTTTGATGAAAAAGGCCATTTTTTCTTTAAAATATTCGCCAAAAATACAAATTTCACCCGAATCCAATGCGGACTGCTGTGTCTCGTTCAGCCAGTATAGGACCACGTCTGGGAGAAATTTCGAGTCAATCGGTCCAAAGACCTGGAAGCTATTGAAAAAATCGGCCGACGTTTTCATGAAAAAGGCCATTTTTTTCTTTAAAATATTCACCAAAAATACAAATTCCACCAGAATCCAACCAAAACCGGCGAACCTCATTCCACCAGTGAGGAGGACATGCGTGTGCAATTTCGAGTCAATCGGTCAAAAGACGACCGTAACCCTAACCCTAGCCCCATAACCCTAACCCTAACCCTAACCCTAGCCTCAGCCTTAAGCCAGCCTCATGAAACATTGTCCCTCTCACTAAAATATTCGCCAAAAATACAAATTTCACCCGAATCCAATGCGGACTGCTGTGTCTCGTTCAGCCAGTATAGGACCACGTCTGGGAGAAATTTCGAGTCAATCGGTCCAAAGACCTGGAAGCTATTGAAAAAATCGGCCGACGTTTTGATGAAAAAGGCCATTTTTTCTTTAAAATATTCGCCAAAAATACAAATTTCACCCGAATCCAATGCGGACTGCTGTGTCTCGTTCAGCCAGTATAGGACCACGTCTGGGAGAAATTTCGAGTCAATCGGTCCAAAGACCTGGAAGCTATTGAAAAAATCGGCCGACGTTTTCATGAAAAAGGCCATTTTTTCTTTAAAATATTCGCCAAAAATACAAATTTCACCCGAATCCAATGCGGACTGCTGTGTCTCGTTCAGCCAGTATAGGACCACGTCTGGGAGAAATTTCGAGTCAATCGGTCCAAAGACCTGGAAGCTATTGTAAAAATCGGCCGACGTTTTCATGAAAAAGGCCATTTTTTTCTTTAAAATATTCACCAAAAATACAAATTCCACCAGAATCCAACCAAAACCGGCGAACCTCATTCCACCAGTGAGGAGGACATGCGTGTGCAATTTCGAGTCAATCGGTCAAAAGACGACCGTAACCCTAACCCTAGCCCCATAACCCTAACCCTAACCCAAACCTAGGCTCAGCCTTAAGCCAGCCTCATGAAACATTGTCCCTCTCACTAAAATATTCGCCAAAAATACAAATTTCACCCGAATCCAATGCGGACTGCTGTGTCTCGTTCAGCCAGTATAGGACCACGTCTGGGAGAAATTTCGAGTCAATCGGTCCAAAGACCTGGAAGCTATTGAAAAAATCGGCCGACGTTTTGATGAAAAAGGCCATTTTTTCTTTAAAATATTCGCCAAAAATACAAATTTCACCCGAATCCAATGCGGACTGCTGTGTCTCGTTCAGCCAGTATAGGACCACGTCTGGGAGAAATTTCGAGTCAATCGGTCCAAAGACCTGGAAGCTATTGAAAAAATCGGCCGACGTTTTCATGAAAAAGGCCATTTTTTCTTTAAAATATTCGCCAAAAATACAAATTTCACCCGAATCCAATGCGGACTGCTGTGTCTCGTTCAGCCAGTATAGGACCACGTCTGGGAGAAATTTCGAGTCAATCGGTCCAAAGACCTGGAAGCTATTGTAAAAATCGGCCGACGTTTTCATGAAAAAGGCCATTTTTTTCTTTAAAATATTCACCAAAAATACAAATTCCACCAGAATCCAACCAAAACCGGCGAGCCTCATTCCACCAGTGAGGAGGACATGCGTGTGCAATTTCGAGTCAATCGGTCAAAAGACGACCGTAACCCTAACCCTAGCCCCATAACCCTAACCCTAGCCCCATAACCCTAACCCTAACCCTAACCCTAGCCTCAGCCTTAAGCCAGCCTCATGAAACATTGTCCCTCTCACTAAAATATTCGCCAAAAATACAAATTTCACCCGAATCCAATGCGGACTGCTGTGTCTCGTTCAGCCAGTATAGGACCACGTCTGGGAGAAATTTCGAGTCAATCGGTCCAAAGACCTGGAAGCTATTGAAAAAATCGGCCGACGTTTTGATGAAAAAGGCCATTTTTTCTTTAAAATATTCGCCAAAAATACAAATTTCACCCGAATCCAATGCGGACTGCTGTGTCTCGTTCAGCCAGTATAGGACCACGTCTGGGAGAAATTTCGAGTCAATCGGTCCAAAGACCTGGAAGCTATTGAAAAAATCGGCCGACGTTTTCATGAAAAAGGCCATTTTTTCTTTAAAATATTCGCCAAAAATACAAATTTCACCCGAATCCAATGCGGACTGCTGTGTCTCGTTCAGCCAGTATAGGACCACGTCTGGGAGAAATTTCGAGTCAATCGGTCCAAAGACCTGGAAGCTATTGAAAAAATCGGCCGACGTTTTCATGAAAAAGGCCATTTTTTTCTTTAAAATATTCACCAAAAATACAAATTCCACCAGAATCCAACCAAAACCGGCGAGCCTCATTCCACCAGTGAGGAGGACATGCGTGTGCAATTTCGAGTCAATCGGTCAAAAGACGACCGTAACCCTAACCCTAGCCCCATAACCCTAACCCTAACCCTAACCCTAGCCTCAGCCTTAAGCCAGCCTCATGAAACATTGTCCCTCTCACTAAAATATTCGCCAAAAATACAAATTTCACCCGAATCCAATGTGGACTGCTGTGTCTCGTTCAGCCAGTATAGGACCACGTCTGGGAGAAATTTCGAGTCAATCGGTCCAAAGACCTGGAAGCTATTGAAAAAATCGGCCGACGTTTTCATGAAAAAGGCCATTTTTTCTTTAAAATATTCGCCAAAAATACAAATTTCACCCGAATCCAATGCGG
Organism: Pagrus pagrus; assembly: GCF_965226575.1. Taxonomy (NCBI): domain Eukaryota; kingdom Metazoa; phylum Chordata; class Actinopteri; order Spariformes; family Sparidae; genus Pagrus; species Pagrus pagrus. The sequence goes on from NW_028175407.1 coordinate 92,205, forward strand.
ACTGCTGTGTCTCGTTCAGCCAGTATAGGACCACGTCTGGGAGAAATTTCGAGTCAATCGGTCCAAAGACCTGGAAGCTATTGAAAAAATCGGCCGACGTTTTCATGAAAAAGGCCATTTTTTCTTTAAAATATTCGCCAAAAATACAAATTTCACCCGAATCCAATGCGGACTGCTGTGTCTCGTTCAGCCAGTATAGGACCACGTCTGGGAGAAATTTCGAGTCAATCGGTCCAAAGACCTGGAAGCTATTGTAAAAATCGGCCGACGTTTTCATGAAAAAGGCCATTTTTTTCTTTAAAATATTCACCAAAAATACAAATTCCACCAGAATCCAACCAAAACCGGCGAGCCTCATTCCACCAGTGAGGAGGACATGCGTGTGCAATTTCGAGTCAATCGGTCAAAAGACGACCGTAACCCTAACCCTAGCCCCATAACCCTAACCCTAGCCCCATAACCCTAACCCTAACCCTAACCCTAGCCTCAGCCTTAAGCCAGCCTCATGAAACATTGTCCCTCTCACTAAAATATTCGCCAAAAATACAAATTTCACCCGAATCCAATGCGGACTGCTGTGTCTCGTTCAGCCAGTATAGGACCACGTCTGGGAGAAATTTCGAGTCAATCGGTCCAAAGACCTGGAAGCTATTGAAAAAATCGGCCAACGTTTTCATGAAAAAGGCCATTTTTTTCTTTAAAATATTCACCAAAAATACAAATTCCACCAGAATCCAACCAAAACCGGCGAGCCTCATTCCACCAGTGAGGAGGACATGCGTGTGCAATTTCGAGTCAATCGGTCAAAAGACGACCGTAACCCTAACCCTAGCCCCATAACCCTAACCCTAACCCTAACCCTAGCCTCAGCCTTAAGCCAGCCTCATGAAACATTGTCCCTCTCACTAAAATATTCGCCAAAAATACAAATTTCACCCGAATCCAATGCGGACTGCTGTGTCTCGTTCAGCCAGTATAGGACCACGTCTGGGAGAAATTTCGAGTCAATCGGTCCAAAGACCTGGAAGCTATTGAAAAAATTGGCCGACGTTTTCATGAAAAAGGCCATTTTTTTCTTTAAAATATTCGCCAAAAATACAAATTTCACCCGAATCCAATGCGGACTGCTGTGTCTCGTTCAGCCAGTATAGGACCACGTCTGGGAGAAATTTCGAGTCAATCGGTCCAAAGACCTGGAAGCTATTGAAAAAATCGGCCGACGTTTTGATGAAAAAGGCCATTTTTTCTTTAAAATATTCGCCAAAAATACAAATTTCACCCGAATCCAATGCGGACTGCTGTGTCTCGTTCAGCCAGTATAGGACCACGTCTGGGAGAAATTTCGAGTCAATCGGTCCAAAGACCTGGAAGCTATTGAAAAAATCGGCCGACGTTTTCATGAAAAAGGCCATTTTTTTCTTTAAAATATTCACCAAAAATACAAATTCCACCAGAATCCAACCAAAACCGGCGAACCTCATTCCACCAGTGAGGAGGACATGCGTGTGCAATTTCGAGTCAATCGGTCAAAAGACGACCGTAACCCTAACCCTAGCCCCATAACCCTAACCCTAACCCTAGCCTCAGCCTTAAGCCAGCCTCATGAAACATTGTCCCTCTCACTAAAATATTCGCCAAAAATACAAATTTCACCCGAATCCAATGCGGACTGCTGTGTCTCGTTCAGCCAGTATAGGACCACGTCTGGGAGAAATTTCGAGTCAATCGGTCCAAAGACCTGGAAGCTATTGAAAAAATTGGCCGACGTTTTCATGAAAAAGGCCATTTTTTTCTTTAAAATATTCGCCAAAAATACAAATTTCACCCGAATCCAATGCGGACTGCTGTGTCTCGTTCAGCAAGTATAGGACCACGTCTGGGAGAAATTTCGAGTCAATCTGTCCAAAGACCTGGAAGCTATTGAAAAAATCGGCCGACGTTTTCATGAAAAAGGCCATTTTTTTCTTTAAAATATTCACCAAAAATACAAATTCCACCAGAATCCAACCAAAACCGGCGAGCCTCATTCCACCAGTGAGGAGGACATGCGTGTGCAATTTCGAGTCAATCGGTCAAAAGACGACCGTAACCCTAACCCTAGCCCCATAACCCTAACCCTAACCCTAACCCTAGCCTCAGCCTTAAGCCAGCCTCATGAAACATTGTCCCTCTCACTAAAATATTCGCCAAAAATACAAATTTCACCCGAATCCAATGCGGACTGCTGTGTCTCGTTCAGCCAGTATAGGACCACGTCTGGGAGAAATTTCGAGTCAATCGGTCCAAAGACCTGGAAGCTATTGAAAAAATTGGCCGACGTTTTCATGAAAAAGGCCATTTTTTTCTTTAAAATATTCGCCAAAAATACAAATTTCACCCGAATCCAATGCGGACTGCTGTGTCTCGTTCAGCCAGTATAGGACCACGTCTGGGAGAAATTTCGAGTCAATCGGTCCAAAGACCTGGAAGCTATTGAAAAAATCGGCCGACGTTTTCATGAAAAAGGCCATTTTTTCTTTAAAATATTCGCCAAAAATACAAATTTCACCCGAATCCAATGCGGACTGCTGTGTCTCGTTCAGCCAGTATAGGACCACGTCTGGGAGAAATTTCGAGTCAATCGGTCCAAAGACCTGGAAGCTATTGAAAAAATCGGCCGACGTTTTCATGAAAAAGGCCATTTTTTTCTTTAAAATATTCACCAAAAATACAAATTCCACCAGAATCCAACCAAAACCGGCGAGCCTCATTCCACCAGTGAGGAGGACATGCGTGTGCAATTTCGAGTCAATCGGTCAAAAGACGACCGTAACCCTAACCCTAGCCCCATAACCCTAACCCTAACCCTAGCCTCAGCCTTAAGCCAGCCTCATGAAACATTGTCCCTCTCACTAAAATATTCGCCAAAAATACAAATTTCACCCGAATCCAATGCGGACTGCTGTGTCTCGTTCAGCCAGTATAGGACCACGTCTGGGAGAAATTTCGAGTCAATCGGTCCAAAGACCTGGAAGCTATTGAAAAAATCGGCCGACGTTTTCATGAAAAAGGCCATTTTTTTCTTTAAAATATTCACCAAAAATACAAATTCCACCAGAATCCAACCAAAACCGGCGAGCCTCATTCCACCAGTGAGGAGGACATGCGTGTGATATTTCGAGTCAATCGGTCAAAAGACGACCGTAACCCTAACCCTAGCCCCATAACCCTAACCCTAACCCTAACCCTAGCCTCAGCCTTAAGCCAGCCTCATGAAACATTGTCCCTCTCACTAAAATATTCGCCAAAAATACAAATTTCACCCGAATCCAATGCGGACTGCTGTGTCTCGTTCAGCAAGTATAGGACCACGTCTGGGAGAAATTTCGAGTCAATCTGTCCAAAGACCTGGAAGCTATTGAAAAAATCGGCCGACGTTTTCATGAAAAAGGCCATTTTTTTCTTTAAAATATTCACCAAAAATACAAATTCCACCAGAATCCAACCAAAACCGGCGAGCCTCATTCCACCAGTGAGGAGGACATGCGTGTGCAATTTCGAGTCAATCGGTCAAAAGACGACCGTAACCCTAACCCTAGCCCCATAACCCTAACCCTAACCCTAACCCTAGCCTCAGCCTTAAGCCAGCCTCATGAAACATTGTCCCTCTCACTAAAATATTCGCCAAAAATACAAATTTCACCCGAATCCAATGCGGACTGCTGTGTCTCGTTCAGCCAGTATAGGACCACGTCTGGGAGAAATTTCGAGTCAATCGGTCCAAAGACCTGGAAGCTATTGAAAAAATCGGCCAACGTTTTCATGAAAAAGGTCATTTTTTTCTTTAAAATATTCACCAAAAATACAAATTCCACCAGAATCCAACCAAAACCGGCGAGCCTCATTCCACCAGTGAGGAGGACATGCGTGTGCAATTTCGAGTCAATCGGTCAAAAGACGACCGTAACCCTAACCCTAGCCCCATAACCCTAACCCTAACCCTAACCCTAGCCTCAGCCTTAAGCCAGCCTCATGAAACATTGTCCCTCTCACTAAAATATTCGCCAAAAATACAAATTTCACCCGAATCCAATGCGGACTGCTGTGTCTCGTTCAGTAAGTATAGGACCACGTCTGGGAGAAATTTCGAGTCAATCGGTCCAAAGACCTGGAAGCTATTGAAAAAATCGGCCAACGTTTTCATGAAAAAGGTCATTTTTTTCTTTAAAATATTCACCAAAAATACAAATTCCACCAGAATCCAACCAAAACCGGCGAGCCTCATTCCACCAGTGAGGAGGACATGCGTGTGCAATTTCGAGTCAATCGGTCAAAAGACGACCGTAACCCTAACCCTAGCCCCATAACCCTAACCCTAACCCTAACCCTAGCCTCAGCCTTAAGCCAGCCTCATGAAACATTGTCCCTCTCACTAAAATATTCGCCAAAAATACAAATTTCACCCGAATCCAATGCGGACTGCTGTGTCTCGTTCAGTAAGTATAGGACCACGTCTGGGAGAAATTTCGAGTCAATCTGTCCAAAGACCTGGAAGCTATTGAAAAAATCGGCCGACGTTTTCATGAAAAAGGCCATTTTTTTCTTTAAAATATTCACCAAAAATACAAATTCCACCAGAATCCAACCAAAACCGGCGAGCCTCATTCCACCAGTGAGGAGGACATGCGTGTGCAATTTCGAGTCAATCGGTCAAAAGACGACCGTAACCCTAACCCTAGCCCCATAACCCTAACCCTAACCCTAGCCTCAGCCTTAAGCCAGCCTCATGAAACATTGTCCCTCTCACTAAAATATTCGCCAAAAATACAAATTTCACCCGAATCCAATGCGGACTGCTGTGTCTCGTTCAGCCAGTATAGGACCACGTCTGGGAGAAATTTCGAGTCAATCGGTCCAAAGACCTGGAAGCTATTGAAAAAATCGGCCGACGTTTTCATGAAAAAGGCCATTTTTTTCTTTAAAATATTCACCAAAAATACAAATTCCACCAGAATCCAACCAAAACCGGCGAGCCTCATTCCACCAGTGAGGAGGACATGCGTGTGATATTTCGAGTCAATCGGTCAAAAGACGACCGTAACCCTAACCCTAGCCCCATAACCCTAACCCTAACCCTAACCCTAGCCTCAGCCTTAAGCCAGCCTCATGAAACATTGTCCCTCTCACTAAAATATTCGCCAAAAATACAAATTTCACCCGAATCCAATGCGGACTGCTGTGTCTCGTTCAGCCAGTATAGGACCACGTCTGGGAGAAATTTCGAGTCAATCGGCCCAAAGACCTGGAAGCTATTGAAAAAATCGGCCAACGTTTTCATGAAAAAGGTCATTTTTTTCTTTAAAATATTCACCAAAAATACAAATTCCACCAGAATCCAACCAAAACCGGCGAGCCTCATTCCACCAGTGAGGAGGACATGCGTGTGCAATTTCGAGTCAATCGGTCAAAAGACGACCGTAACCCTAACCCTAGCCCCATAACCCTAACCCTAACCCTAACCCTAGCCTCAGCCTTAAGCCAGCCTCATGAAACATTGTCCCTCTCACTAAAATATTCGCCAAAAATACAAATTTCACCCGAATCCAATGCGGACTGCTGTGTCTCGTTCAGCAAGTATAGGACCACGTCTGGGAGAAATTTCGAGTCAATCTGTCCAAAGACCTGGAAGCTATTGAAAAAATCGGCCGACGTTTTCATGAAAAAGGCCATTTTTTTCTTTAAAATATTCACCAAAAATACAAATTCCACCAGAATCCAACCAAAACCGGCGAGCCTCATTCCACCAGTGAGGAGGACATGCGTGTGCAATTTCGAGTCAATCGGTCAAAAGACGACCGTAACCCTAACCCTAGCCCCATAACCCTAACCCTAACCCTAACCCTAGCCTCAGCCTTAAGCCAGCCTCATGAAACATTGTCCCTCTCACTAAAATATTCGCCAAAAATACAAATTTCACCCGAATCCAATGCGGACTGCTGTGTCTCGTTCAGCCAGTATAGGACCACGTCTGGGAGAAATTTCGAGTCAATCGGTCCAAAGACCTGGAAGCTATTGAAAAAATCGGCCAACGTTTTCATGAAAAAGGTCATTTTTTTCTTTAAAATATTCACCAAAAATACAAATTCCACCAGAATCCAACCAAAACCGGCGAGCCTCATTCCACCAGTGAGGAGGACATGCGTGTGCAATTTCGAGTCAATCGGTCAAAAGACGACCGTAACCCTAACCCTAGCCCCATAACCCTAACCCTAACCCTAACCCTAGCCTCAGCCTTAAGCCAGCCTCATGAAACATTGTCCCTCTCACTAAAATATTCGCCAAAAATACAAATTTCACCCGAATCCAATGCGGACTGCTGTGTCTCGTTCAGTAAGTATAGGACCACGTCTGGGAGAAATTTCGAGTCAATCTGTCCAAAGACCTGGAAGCTATTGAAAAAATCGGCCGACGTTTTCATGAAAAAGGCCATTTTTTTCTTTAAAATATTCACCAAAAATACAAATTCCACCAGAATCCAACCAAAACCGGCGAGCCTCATTCCACCAGTGAGGAGGACATGCGTGTGCAATTTCGAGTCAATCGGTCAAAAGACGACCGTAACCCTAACCCTAGCCCCATAACCCTAACCCTAGCCCCATAACCCTAACCCTAACCCTAACCCTAGCCTCAGCCTTAAGCCAGCCTCATGAAACATTGTCCCTCTCACTAAAATATTCGCCAAAAATACAAATTTCACCCGAATCCAATGCGGACTGCTGTGTCTCGTTCAGCCAGTATAGGACCACGTCTGGGAGAAATTTCGAGTCAATCGGTCCAAAGACCTGGAAGCTATTGAAAAAATCGGCCGACGTTTTCATGAAAAAGGCCATTTTTTTCTTTAAAATATTCGCCAAAAATACAAATTTCACCCGAATCCAATGCGGACTGCTGTGTCTCGTTCAGCCAGTATAGGACCACGTCTGGGAGAAATTTGGAGTCAATCGGTCCAAAGACCTGGAAGCTATTGAAAAAATCGGCCGACGTTTTGATGAAAAAGGCCATTTTTTCTTTAAAATATTCGCCAAAAATACAAATTTCACCCGAATCCAATGCGGACTGCTGTGTCTCGTTCAGCCAGTATAGGACCACGTCTGGGAGAAATTTCGAGTCAATCGGGCCAAAGACCTGGAAGCTATTGAAAAAATCGGCCGACGTTTTCATGAAAAAGGCCATTTTTTCTTTAAAATATTCGCCAAAAATACAAATTTCACCCGAATCCAATGCGGACTGCTGTGTCTCGTTCAGCCAGTATAGGACCACGTCTGGGAGAAATTTCGAGTCAATCGGTCCAAAGACCTGGAAGCTATTGAAAAAATCGGCCGACGTTTTCATGAAAAAGGCCATTTTTTTCTTTAAAATATTCACCAAAAATACAAATTCCACCAGAATCCAACCAAAACCGGCGAACCTCATTCCACCAGTGAGGAGGACATGCGTGTGCAATTTCGAGTCAATCGGTCAAAAGACGAACGTAACCCTAACCCTAGCCCCATAACCCTAACCCTAACCCTAACCCTAGCCTCAGCCTTAAGCCAGCCTCATGAAACATTGTCCCTCTCACTAAAATATTCGCCAAAAATACAAATTTCACCCGAATCCAATGCGGACTGCTGTGTCTCGTTCAGCCAGTATAGGACCACGTCTGGGAGAAATTTCGAGTCAATCGGTCCAAAGACCTGGAAGCTATTGAAAAAATTGGCCGACGTTTTCATGAAAAAGGCCATTTTTTTCTTTAAAATATTCGCCAAAAATACAAATTTCACCCGAATCCAATGCGGACTGCTGTGTCTCGTTCAGCCAGTATAGGACCACGTCTGGGAGAAATTTCGAGTCAATCGGTCAAAAGACGACCGTAGCCCTAACCCTAGCCCCATAACCCTAACCCTAGCCCCATAACCCTAACCCTAACCCTAACCCTAGCCTCAGCCTTAAGCCAGCCTCATGAAACATTGTCCCTCTCACTAAAATATTCGCCAAAAATACAAATTTCACCCGAATCCAATGCGGACTGCTGTGTCTCGTTCAGCCAGTATAGGACCACGTCTGGGAGAAATTTCGAGTCAATCGGTCCAAAGACCCGGAAGCTATTGAAAAAATTGGCCGACGTTTTCATGAAAAAGGCCATTTTTTTCTTTAAAATATTCGCCAAAAATACAAATTTCACCCGAATCCAATGCGGACTGCTGTGTCTCGTTCAGCCAGTATAGGACCACGTCTGGGAGAAATTTGGAGTCAATCGGTCCAAAGACCTGGAAGCTATTGAAAAAATCGGCCGACGTTTTGATGAAAAAGGCCATTTTTTCTTTAAAATATTCGCCAAAAATACAAATTTCACCCGAATCCAATGCGGACTGCTGTGTCTCGTTCAGCCAGTATAGGACCACGTCTGGGAGAAATTTCGAGTCAATCGGGCCAAAGACCTGGAAGCTATTGAAAAAATCGGCCGACGTTTTCATGAAAAAGGCCATTTTTTCTTTAAAATATTCGCCAAAAATACAAATTTCACCCGAATCCAATGCGGACTGCTGTGTCTCGTTCAGCCAGTATAGGACCACGTCTGGGAGAAATTTCGAGTCAATCGGTCCAAAGACCTGGAAGCTATTGAAAAAATCGGCCGACGTTTTCATGAAAAAGGCCATTTTTTTCTTTAAAATATTCGCCAAAAATACAAATTTCACCCGAATCCAATGCGGACTGCTGTGTCTCGTTCAGCCAGTATAGGACCACGTCTGGGAGAAATTTCGAGTCAATCGGTCAAAAGACGACCGTAACCCTAACCCTAGCCCCATAACCCTAACCCTAGCCCCATAACCCTAACCCTAACCCTAACCCTAGCCTCAGCCTTAAGCCAGCCTCATGAAACATTGTCCCTCTCACTAAAATATTCGCCAAAAATACAAATTTCACCCGAATCCAATGCGGACTGCTGTGTCTCGTTCAGCCAGTATAGGACCACGTCTGGGAGAAATTTCGAGTCAATCGGTCCAAAGACCTGGAAGCTATTGAAAAAATTGGCCGACGTTTTCATGAAAAAGGCCATTTTTTTCTTTAAAATATTCGCCAAAAATACAAATTTCACCCGAATCCAATGCGGACTGCTGTGTCTCGTTCAGCCAGTATAGGACCACGTCTGGGAGAAATTTCGAGTCAATCGGGCCAAAGACCTGGAAGCTATTGAAAAAATCGGCCGACGTTTTCATGAAAAAGGCCATTTTTTCTTTAAAATATTCGCCAAAAATACAAATTTCACCCGAATCCAATGCGGACTGCTGTGTCTCGTTCAGCCAGTATAGGACCACGTCTGGGAGAAATTTCGAGTCAATCGGTCAAAAGACGACCGTAACCCTAACCCTAGCCCCATAACCCTAACCCTAACCCTAACCCTAGCCTCAGCCTTAAGCCAGCCTCATGAAACATTGTCCCTCTCACTAAAATATTCACCAAAAATACAAATTCCACCAGAATCCAACCAAAACCGGCGAGCCTCATTCCACCAGTGAGGAGGACATGCGTGTGCAATTTCGAGTCAATCGGTCAAAAGACGACCGTAACCCTAACCCTAGCCCCATAACCCTAACCCTAACCCTAACCCTAGCCTCAGCCTTAAGCCAGCCTCATGAAACATTGTCCCTCTCACTAAAATATTCGCCAAAAATACAAATTTCACCCGAATCCAATGCGGACTGCTGTGTCTCGTTCAGCCAGTATAGGACCACGTCTGGGAGAAATTTCGAGTCAATCGGTCCAAAGACCAGGAAGCTATTGAAAAAATTGGCCGACGTTTTCATGAAAAAGGCCATTTTTTTCTTTAAAATATTCGCCAAAAATACAAATTTCACCCGAATCCAATGCGGACTGCTGTGTCTCGTTCAGCCAGTATAGGACCACGTCTGGGAGAAATTTCGAGTCAATCGGTCCAAAGACCTGGAAGCTATTGAAAAAATCGGCCGACGTTTTGATGAAAAAGGCCATTTTTTCTTTAAAATATTCGCCAAAAATACAAATTTCACCCGAATCCAATGCGGACTGCTGTGTCTCGTTCAGCCAGTATAGGACCACGTCTGGGAGAAATTTCGAGTCAATCGGTCCAAAGACCTGGAAGCTATTGAAAAAATCGGCCGACGTTTTCATGAAAAAGGCCATTTTTTTCTTTAAAATATTCACCAAAAATACAAATTCCACCAGAATCCAACCAAAACCGGCGAACCTCATTCCACCAGTGAGGAGGACATGCGTGTGCAATTTCGAGTCAATCGGTCAAAAGACGACCGTAACCCTAACCCTAGCCCCATAACCCTAACCCTAACCCTAACCCTAGCCTCAGCCTTAAGCCAGCCTCATGAAACATTGTCCCTCTCACTAAAATATTCGCCAAAAATACAAATTTCACCCGAATCCAATGCGGACTGCTGTGTCTCGTTCAGCCAGTATAGGACCACGTCTGGGAGAAATTTCGAGTCAATCGGTCCAAAGACCTGGAAGCTATTGAAAAAATCGGCCGACGTTTTCATGAAAAAGGCCATTTTTTTCTTTAAAATATTCACCAAAAATACAAATTCCACCAGAATCCAACCAAAACCGGCGAGCCTCATTCCACCAGTGAGGAGGACATGCGTGTGCAATTTCGAGTCAATCGGTCAAAAGACGACCGTAACCCTAACCCTAGCCCCATAACCCTAACCCTAACCCTAACCCTAGCCTCAGCCTTAAGCCAGCCTCATGAAACATTGTCCCTCTCACTAAAATATTCGCCAAAAATACAAATTTCACCCGAATCCAATGCGGACTGCTGTGTCTCGTTCAGCCAGTATAGGACCACGTCTGGGAGAAATTTCGAGTCAATCGGACCAAAGACCTGGAAGCTATTGAAAAAATCGGCCAACGTTTTCATGAAAAAGGTCATTTTTTTCTTTAAAATATTCACCAAAAATACAAATTCCACCAGAATCCAACCAAAACCGGCGAGCCTCATTCCACCAGTGAGGAGGACATGCGTGTGCAATTTCGAGTCAATCGGTCAAAAGACGACCGTAACCCTAACCCTAGCCCCATAACCCTAACCCTAACCCTAACCCTAGCCTCAGCCTTAAGCCAGCCTCATGAAACATTGTCCCTCTCACTAAAATATTCGCCAAAAATACAAATTTCACCCGAATCCAATGCGGACTGCTGTGTCTCGTTCAGCAAGTATAGGACCACGTCTGGGAGAAATTTCGAGTCAATCTGTCCAAAGACCTGGAAGCTATTGAAAAAATCGGCCGACGTTTTCATGAAAAAGGCCATTTTTTTCTTTAAAATATTCACCAAAAATACAAATTCCACCAGAATCCAACCAAAACCGGCAAGCCTCATTCCACCAGTGAGGAGGACATGCGTGTGCAATTTCGAGTCAATCGGTCAAAAGACGACCGTAACCCTAACCCTAGCCCCATAACCCTAACCCTAACCCTAACCCTAGCCTCAGCCTTAAGCCAGCCTCATGAAACATTGTCCCTCTCACTAAAATATTCGCCAAAAATACAAATTTCACCCGAATCCAATGCGGACTGCTGTGTCTCGTTCAGCCAGTATAGGACCACGTCTGGGAGAAATTTCGAGTCAATCGGTCCAAAGACCTGGAAGCTATTGAAAAAATCGGCCAACGTTTTCATGAAAAAGGTCATTTTTTTCTTTAAAATATTCACCAAAAATACAAATTCCACCAGAATCCAACCAAAACCGGCGAGCCTCATTCCACCAGTGAGGAGGACATGCGTGTGCAATTTCGAGTCAATCGGTCAAAAGACGACCGTAACCCTAACCCTAGCCCCATAACCCTAACCCTAACCCTAACCCTAGCCTCAGCCTTAAGCCAGCCTCATGAAACATTGTCCCTCTCACTAAAATATTCGCCAAAAATACAAATTTCACCCGAATCCAATGCGGACTGCTGTGTCTCGTTCAGTAAGTATAGGACCACGTCTGGGAGAAATTTCGAGTCAATCTGTCCAAAGACCTGGAAGCTATTGAAAAAATCGGCCGACGTTTTCATGAAAAAGGCCATTTTTTTCTTTAAAATATTCACCAAAAATACAAATTCCACCAGAATCCAACCAAAACCGGCGAGCCTCATTCCACCAGTGAGGAGGACATGCGTGTGCAATTTCGAGTCAATCGGTCAAAAGACGACCGTAACCCTAACCCTAGCCCCATAACCCTAACCCTAGCCCCATAACCCTAACCCTAACCCTAACCCTAACCCTAGCCTCAGCCTTAAGCCAGCCTCATGAAACATTGTCCCTCTCACTAAAATATTCGCCAAAAATACAAATTTCACCCGAATCCAATGCGGACTGCTGTGTCTCGTTCAGCCAGTATAGGACCACGTCTGGGAGAAATTTCGAGTCAATCGGTCCAAAGACCTGGAAGCTATTGAAAAAATCGGCCAACGTTTTCATGAAAAAGGTCATTTTTTTCTTTAAAATATTCACCAAAAATACAAATTCCACCAGAATCCAACCAAAACCGGCGAGCCTCATTCCACCAGTGAGGAGGACATGCGTGTGCAATTTCGAGTCAATCGGTCAAAAGACGACCGTAACCCTAACCCTAGCCCCATAACCCTAACCCTAACCCTAACCCTAGCCTCAGCCTTAAGCCAGCCTCATGAAACATTGTCCCTCTCACTAAAATATTCGCCAAAAATACAAATTTCACCCGAATCCAATGCGGACTGCTGTGTCTCGTTCAGTAAGTATAGGACCACGTCTGGGAGAAATTTCGAGTCAATCTGTCCAAAGACCTGGAAGCTATTGAAAAAATCGGCCGACGTTTTCATGAAAAAGGCCATTTTTTTCTTTAAAATATTCACCAAAAATACAAATTCCACCAGAATCCAACCAAAACCGGCGAGCCTCATTCCACCAGTGAGGAGGACATGCGTGTGCAATTTCGAGTCAATCGGTCAAAAGACGACCGTAACCCTAACCCTAGCCCCATAACCCTAACCCTAGCCCCATAACCCTAACCCTAACCCTAACCCTAACCCTAGCCTCAGCCTTAAGCCAGCCTCATGAAACATTGTCCCTCTCACTAAAATATTCGCCAAAAATACAAATTTCACCCGAATCCAATGCGGACTGCTGTGTCTCGTTCAGCCAGTATAGGACCACGTCTGGGAGAAATTTCGAGTCAATCGGCCCAAAGACCTGGAAGCTATTGAAAAAATCGGCCAACGTTTTCATGAAAAAGGTCATTTTTTTCTTTAAAATATTCACCAAAAATACAAATTCCACCAGAATCCAACCAAAACCGGCGAGCCTCATTCCACCAGTGAGGAGGACATGCGTGTGCAATTTCGAGTCAATCGGTCAAAAGACGACCGTAACCCTAACCCTAGCCCCATAACCCTAACCCTAACCCTAACCCTAGCCTCAGCCTTAAGCCAGCCTCATGAAACATTGTCCCTCTCACTAAAATATTCGCCAAAAATACAAATTTCACCCGAATCCAATGCGGACTGCTGTGTCTCGTTCAGCAAGTATAGGACCACGTCTGGGAGAAATTTCGAGTCAATCTGTCCAAAGACCTGGAAGCTATTGAAAAAATCGGCCGACGTTTTCATGAAAAAGGCCATTTTTTTCTTTAAAATATTCACCAAAAATACAAATTCCACCAGAATCCAACCAAAACCGGCAAGCCTCATTCCACCAGTGAGGAGGACATGCGTGTGCAATTTCGAGTCAATCGGTCAAAAGACGACCGTAACCCTAACCCTAGCCCCATAACCCTAACCCTAACCCTAACCCTAGCCTCAGCCTTAAGCCAGCCTCATGAAACATTGTCCCTCTCACTAAAATATTCGCCAAAAATACAAATTTCACCCGAATCCAATGCGGACTGCTGTGTCTCGTTCAGCCAGTATAGGACCACGTCTGGGAGAAATTTCGAGTCAATCGGTCCAAAGACCTGGAAGCTATTGAAAAAATCGGCCAACGTTTTCATGAAAAAGGTCATTTTTTTCTTTAAAATATTCACCAAAAATACAAATTCCACCAGAATCCAACCAAAACCGGCGAGCCTCATTCCACCAGTGAGGAGGACATGCGTGTGCAATTTCGAGTCAATCGGTCAAAAGACGACCGTAACCCTAACCCTAGCCCCATAACCCTAACCCTAACCCTAACCCTAGCCTCAGCCTTAAGCCAGCCTCATGAAACATTGTCCCTCTCACTAAAATATTCGCCAAAAATACAAATTTCACCCGAATCCAATGCGGACTGCTGTGTCTCGTTCAGTAAGTATAGGACCACGTCTGGGAGAAATTTCGAGTCAATCTGTCCAAAGACCTGGAAGCTATTGAAAAAATCGGCCGACGTTTTCATGAAAAAGGCCATTTTTTTCTTTAAAATATTCACCAAAAATACAAATTCCACCAGAATCCAACCAAAACCGGCGAGCCTCATTCCACCAGTGAGGAGGACATGCGTGTGCAATTTCGAGTCAATCGGTCAAAAGACGACCGTAACCCTAACCCTAGCCCCATAACCCTAACCCTAGCCCCATAACCCTAACCCTAACCCTAACCCTAGCCTCAGCCTTAAGCCAGCCTCATGAAACATTGTCCCTCTCACTAAAATATTCGCCAAAAATACAAATTTCACCCGAATCCAATGCGGACTGCTGTGTCTCGTTCAGCCAGTATAGGACCACGTCTGGGAGAAATTTCGAGTCAATCGGCCCAAAGACCTGGAAGCTATTGAAAAAATCGGCCAACGTTTTCATGAAAAAGGTCATTTTTTTCTTTAAAATATTCACCAAAAATACAAATTCCACCAGAATCCAACCAAAACCGGCGAGCCTCATTCCACCAGTGAGGAGGACATGCGTGTGCAATTTCGAGTCAATCGGTCAAAAGACGACCGTAACCCTAACCCTAGCCCCATAACCCTAACCCTAACCCTAACCCTAGCCTCAGCCTTAAGCCAGCCTCATGAAACATTGTCCCTCTCACTAAAATATTCGCCAAAAATACAAATTTCACCCGAATCCAATGCGGACTGCTGTGTCTCGTTCAGTAAGTATAGGACCACGTCTGGGAGAAATTTCGAGTCAATCTGTCCAAAGACCTGGAAGCTATTGAAAAAATCGGCCGACGTTTTCATGAAAAAGGCCATTTTTTTCTTTAAAATATTCACCAAAAATACAAATTCCACCAGAATCCAACCAAAACCGGCGAGCCTCATTCCACCAGTGAGGAGGACATGCGTGTGCAATTTCGAGTCAATCGGTCAAAAGACGACCGTAACCCTAACCCTAGCCCCATAACCCTAACCCTAACCCTAGCCTCAGCCTTAAGCCAGCCTCATGAAACATTGTCCCTCTCACTAAAATATTCGCCAAAAATACAAATTTCACCCGAATCCAATGCGGACTGCTGTGTCTCGTTCAGCCAGTATAGGACCACGTCTGGGAGAAATTTCGAGTCAATCGGTCCAAAGACCTGGAAGCTATTGAAAAAATCGGCCGACGTTTTCATGAAAAAGGCCATTTTTTTCTTTAAAATATTCACCAAAAATACAAATTCCACCAGAATCCAACCAAAACCGGCGAGCCTCATTCCACCAGTGAGGAGGACATGCGTGTGATATTTCGAGTCAATCGGTCAAAAGACGACCGTAACCCTAACCCTAGCCCCATAACCCTAACCCTAACCCTAACCCTAGCCTCAGCCTTAAGCCAGCCTCATGAAACATTGTCCCTCTCACTAAAATATTCGCCAAAAATACAAATTTCACCCGAATCCAATGCGGACTGCTGTGTCTCGTTCAGCCAGTATAGGACCACGTCTGGGAGAAATTTCGAGTCAATCGGCCCAAAGACCTGGAAGCTATTGAAAAAATCGGCCAACGTTTTCATGAAAAAGGTCATTTTTTTCTTTAAAATATTCACCAAAAATACAAATTCCACCAGAATCCAACCAAAACCGGCGAGCCTCATTCCACCAGTGAGGAGGACATGCGTGTGCAATTTCGAGTCAATCGGTCAAAAGACGACCGTAACCCTAACCCTAGCCCCATAACCCTAACCCTAACCCTAACCCTAGCCTCAGCCTTAAGCCAGCCTCATGAAACATTGTCCCTCTCACTAAAATATTCGCCAAAAATACAAATTTCACCCGAATCCAATGCGGACTGCTGTGTCTCGTTCAGCAAGTATAGGACCACGTCTGGGAGAAATTTCGAGTCAATCTGTCCAAAGACCTGGAAGCTATTGAAAAAATCGTCCGATGTTTTCATGAAAAAGGCCATTTTTTTCTTTAAAATATTCACCAAAAACACAAATTCCACCAGAATCCGACCAAAACCGGCGAGCCTCATTCCACCAGTGAGGAGGACATGCGTGTGCAATTTCGAGTCAATCGGTCAAAAGACGACCGTAACCCTAACCCTAGCCCCATAACCCTAACCCTAGCCCCATAACCCTAACCCTAACCCTAGCCTCAGCCTTAAGCCAGCCTCATGAAACATTGTCCCTCTCACTAAAATATTCGCCAAAAATACAAATTTCACCCGAATCCAATGCGGACTGCTGTGTCTCGTTCAGCCAGTATAGGACCACGTCTGGGAGAAATTTCGAGTCAATCGGTCCAAAGACCTGGAAGCTATTGAAAAAATCGGCCAACGTTTTCATGAAAAAGGTCATTTTTTTCTTTAAAATATTCACCAAAAATACAAATTCCACCAGAATCCAACCAAAACCGGCGAGCCTCATTCCACCAGTGAGGAGGACATGCGTGTGCAATTTCGAGTCAATCGGTCAAAAGACGACCGTAACCCTAACCCTAGCCCCATAACCCTAACCCTAACCCTAACCCTAGCCTCAGCCTTAAGCCAGCCTCATGAAACATTGTCCCTCTCACTAAAATATTCGCCAAAAATACAAATTTCACCCGAATCCAATGCGGACTGCTGTGTCTCGTTCAGTAAGTATAGGACCACGTCTGGGAGAAATTTCGAGTCAATCTGTCCAAAGACCTGGAAGCTATTGAAAAAATCGGCCGACGTTTTCATGAAAAAGGCCATTTTTTTCTTTAAAATATTCACCAAAAATACAAATTCCACCAGAATCCAACCAAAACCGGCGAGCCTCATT
Organism: Pagrus pagrus; assembly: GCF_965226575.1. Taxonomy (NCBI): domain Eukaryota; kingdom Metazoa; phylum Chordata; class Actinopteri; order Spariformes; family Sparidae; genus Pagrus; species Pagrus pagrus. The sequence continues at coordinate 109,377 of NW_028175407.1, forward strand.
CCACCAGTGAGGAGGACATGCGTGTGCAATTTCGAGTCAATCGGTCAAAAGACGACCGTAACCCTAACCCTAGCCCCATAACCCTAACCCTAGCCCCATAACCCTAACCCTAACCCTAACCCTAGCCTCAGCCTTAAGCCAGCCTCATGAAACATTGTCCCTCTCACTAAAATATTCGCCAAAAATACAAATTTCACCCGAATCCAATGCGGACTGCTGTGTCTCGTTCAGCCAGTATAGGACCACGTCTGGGAGAAATTTCGAGTCAATCGGCCCAAAGACCTGGAAGCTATTGAAAAAATCGGCCAACGTTTTCATGAAAAAGGTCATTTTTTTCTTTAAAATATTCACCAAAAATACAAATTCCACCAGAATCCAACCAAAACCGGCGAGCCTCATTCCACCAGTGAGGAGGACATGCGTGTGCAATTTCGAGTCAATCGGTCAAAAGACGACCGTAACCCTAACCCTAGCCCCATAACCCTAACCCTAACCCTAACCCTAGCCTCAGCCTTAAGCCAGCCTCATGAAACATTGTCCCTCTCACTAAAATATTCGCCAAAAATACAAATTTCACCCGAATCCAATGCGGACTGCTGTGTCTCGTTCAGCAAGTATAGGACCACGTCTGGGAGAAATTTCGAGTCAATCTGTCCAAAGACCTGGAAGCTATTGAAAAAATCGGCCGACGTTTTCATGAAAAAGGCCATTTTTTTCTTTAAAATATTCACCAAAAATACAAATTCCACCAGAATCCAACCAAAACCGGCGAGCCTCATTCCACCAGTGAGGAGGACATGCGTGTGCAATTTCGAGTCAATCGGTCAAAAGACGACCGTAACCCTAACCCTAGCCCCATAACCCTAACCCTTGACCTAACCCTAGCCTCAGCCTTAAGCCAGCCTCATGAAACATTGTCCCTCTCACTAAAATATTCGCCAAAAATACAAATTTCACCCGAATCCAATGCGGACTGCTGTGTCTCGTTCAGCCAGTATAGGACCACGTCTGGGAGAAATTTCGAGTCAATCGGTCCAAAGACCTGGAAGCTATTGAAAAAATCGGCCAACGTTTTCATGAAAAAGGTCATTTTTTTCTTTAAAATATTCACCAAAAATACAAATTCCACCAGAATCCAACCAAAACCGGCGAGCCTCATTCCACCAGTGAGGAGGACATGCGTGTGCAATTTCGAGTCAATCGGTCAAAAGACGACCGTAACCCTAACCCTAGCCCCATAACCCTAACCCTAACCCTAACCCTAGCCTCAGCCTTAAGCCAGCCTCATGAAACATTGTCCCTCTCACTAAAATATTCGCCAAAAATACAAATTTCACCCGAATCCAATGCGGACTGCTGTGTCTCGTTCAGCAAGTATAGGACCACGTCTGGGAGAAATTTCGAGTCAATCTGTCCAAAGACCTGGAAGCTATTGAAAAAATCGGCCGACGTTTTCATGAAAAAGGCCATTTTTTTCTTTAAAATATTCACCAAAAATACAAATTCCACCAGAATCCAACCAAAACCGGCGAGCCTCATTCCACAAGTGAGGAGGACATGCGTGTGCAATTTCGAGTCAATCGGTCAAAAGACGACCGTAACCCTAACCCTAGCCCCATAACCCTAACCCTTGACCTAACCCTAGCCTCAGCCTTAAGCCAGCCTCATGAAACATTGTCCCTCTCACTAAAATATTCGCCAAAAATACAAATTTCACCCGAATCCAATGCGGACTGCTGTGTCTCGTTCAGCCAGTATAGGACCACGTCTGGGAGAAATTTCGAGTCAATCGGTCCAAAGACCTGGAAGCTATTGAAAAAATCGGCCAACGTTTTCATGAAAAAGGTCATTTTTTTCTTTAAAATATTCACCAAAAATACAAATTCCACCAGAATCCAACCAAAACCGGCGAGCCTCATTCCACCAGTGAGGAGGACATGCGTGTGCAATTTCGAGTCAATCGGTCAAAAGACGACCGTAACCCTAACCCTAGCCCCATAACCCTAACCCTAACCCTAACCCTAGCCTCAGCCTTAAGCCAGCCTCATGAAACATTGTCCCTCTCACTAAAATATTCGCCAAAAATACAAATTTCACCCGAATCCAATGCGGACTGCTGTGTCTCGTTCAGCCAGTATAGGACCACGTCTGGGAGAAATTTCGAGTCAATCGGTCCAAAGACCTGGAAGCTATTGAAAAAATCGGCCGACGTTTTCATGAAAAAGGCCATTTTTTTCTTTAAAATATTCGCCAAAAATACAAATTTCACCCGAATCCAATGCGGACTGCTGTGTCTCGTTCAGCCAGTATAGGACCACGTCTGGGAGAAATTTGGAGTCAATCGGTCCAAAGACCTGGAAGCTATTGAAAAAATCGGCCGACGTTTTGATGAAAAAGGCCATTTTTTCTTTAAAATATTCGCCAAAAATACAAATTTCACCCGAATCCAATGCGGACTGCTGTGTCTCGTTCAGCCAGTATAGGACCACGTCTGGGAGAAATTTCGAGTCAATCGGGCCAAAGACCTGGAAGCTATTGAAAAAATCGGCCGACGTTTTCATGAAAAAGGCCATTTTTTCTTTAAAATATTCGCCAAAAATACAAATTTCACCCGAATCCAATGCGGACTGCTGTGTCTCGTTCAGCCAGTATAGGACCACGTCTGGGAGAAATTTCGAGTCAATCGGTCCAAAGACCTGGAAGCTATTGAAAAAATCGGCCGACGTTTTCATGAAAAAGGCCATTTTTTTCTTTAAAATATTCACCAAAAATACAAATTCCACCAGAATCCAACCAAAACCGGCGAACCTCATTCCACCAGTGAGGAGGACATGCGTGTGCAATTTCGAGTCAATCGGTCAAAAGACGAACGTAACCCTAACCCTAGCCCCATAACCCTAACCCTAACCCTAACCCTAGCCTCAGCCTTAAGCCAGCCTCATGAAACATTGTCCCTCTCACTAAAATATTCGCCAAAAATACAAATTTCACCCGAATCCAATGCGGACTGCTGTGTCTCGTTCAGCCAGTATAGGACCACGTCTGGGAGAAATTTCGAGTCAATCGGTCCAAAGACCTGGAAGCTATTGAAAAAATTGGCCGACGTTTTCATGAAAAAGGCCATTTTTTTCTTTAAAATATTCGCCAAAAATACAAATTTCACCCGAATCCAATGCGGACTGCTGTGTCTCGTTCAGCCAGTATAGGACCACGTCTGGGAGAAATTTCGAGTCAATCGGTCAAAAGACGACCGTAACCCTAACCCTAGCCCCATAACCCTAACCCTAGCCCCATAACCCTAACCCTAACCCTAACCCTAGCCTCAGCCTTAAGCCAGCCTCATGAAACATTGTCCCTCTCACTAAAATATTCGCCAAAAATACAAATTTCACCCGAATCCAATGCGGACTGCTGTGTCTCGTTCAGCCAGTATAGGACCACGTCTGGGAGAAATTTCGAGTCAATCGGTCCAAAGACCTGGAAGCTATTGAAAAAATTGGCCGACGTTTTCATGAAAAAGGCCATTTTTTTCTTTAAAATATTCGCCAAAAATACAAATTTCACCCGAATCCAATGCGGACTGCTGTGTCTCGTTCAGCCAGTATAGGACCACGTCTGGGAGAAATTTGGAGTCAATCGGTCCAAAGACCTGGAAGCTATTGAAAAAATCGGCCGACGTTTTGATGAAAAAGGCCATTTTTTCTTTAAAATATTCGCCAAAAATACAAATTTCACCCGAATCCAATGCGGACTGCTGTGTCTCGTTCAGCCAGTATAGGACCACGTCTGGGAGAAATTTCGAGTCAATCGGGCCAAAGACCTGGAAGCTATTGAAAAAATCGGCCGACGTTTTCATGAAAAAGGCCATTTTTTCTTTAAAATATTCGCCAAAAATACAAATTTCACCCGAATCCAATGCGGACTGCTGTGTCTCGTTCAGCCAGTATAGGACCACGTCTGGGAGAAATTTCGAGTCAATCGGTCCAAAGACCTGGAAGCTATTGAAAAAATCGGCCGACGTTTTCATGAAAAAGGCCATTTTTTTCTTTAAAATATTCGCCAAAAATACAAATTTCACCCGAATCCAATGCGGACTGCTGTGTCTCGTTCAGCCAGTATAGGACCACGTCTGGGAGAAATTTCGAGTCAATCGGTCAAAAGACGACCGTAACCCTAACCCTAGCCCCATAACCCTAACCCTAGCCCCATAACCCTAACCCTAACCCTAACCCTAGCCTCAGCCTTAAGCCAGCCTCATGAAACATTGTCCCTCTCACTAAAATATTCGCCAAAAATACAAATTTCACCCGAATCCAATGCGGACTGCTGTGTCTCGTTCAGCCAGTATAGGACCACGTCTGGGAGAAATTTCGAGTCAATCGGTCCAAAGACCTGGAAGCTATTGAAAAAATTGGCCGACGTTTTCATGAAAAAGGCCATTTTTTTCTTTAAAATATTCGCCAAAAATACAAATTTCACCCGAATCCAATGCGGACTGCTGTGTCTTGTTCAGCCAGTATAGGACCACGTCTGGGAGAAATTTCGAGTCAATCGGTCCAAAGACCTGGAAGCTATTGAAAAAATCGGCCGACGTTTTCATGAAAAAGGCCATTTTTTCTTTAAAATATTCGCCAAAAATACAAATTTCACCCGAATCCAATGCGGACTGCTGTGTCTCGTTCAGCCAGTATAGGACCACGTCTGGGAGAAATTTCGAGTCAATCGGTCCAAAGACCTGGAAGCTATTGAAAAAATCGGCCGACGTTTTCATGAAAAAGGCCATTTTTTTCTTTAAAATATTCACCAAAAATACAAATTCCACCAGAATCCAACCAAAACCGGCGAGCCTCATTCCACCAGTGAGGAGGACATGCGTGTGATATTTCGAGTCAATCGGTCAAAAGACGACCGTAACCCTAACCCTAGCCCCATAACCCTAACCCTAACCCTAACCCTAGCCTCAGCCTTAAGCCAGCCTCATGAAACATTGTCCCTCTCACTAAAATATTCGCCAAAAATACAAATTTCACCCGAATCCAATGCGGACTGCTGTGTCTCGTTCAGCCAGTATAGGACCACGTCTGGGAGAAATTTCGAGTCAATCGGCCCAAAGACCTGGAAGCTATTGAAAAAATCGGCCAACGTTTTCATGAAAAAGGTCATTTTTTTCTTTAAAATATTCACCAAAAATACAAATTCCACCAGAATCCAACCAAAACCGGCGAGCCTCATTCCACCAGTGAGGAGGACATGCGTGTGCAATTTCGAGTCAATCGGTCAAAAGACGACCGTAACCCTAACCCTAGCCCCATAACCCTAACCCTAACCCTAACCCTAGCCTCAGCCTTAAGCCAGCCTCATGAAACATTGTCCCTCTCACTAAAATATTCGCCAAAAATACAAATTTCACCCGAATCCAATGCGGACTGCTGTGTCTCGTTCAGCAAGTATAGGACCACGTCTGGGAGAAATTTCGAGTCAATCTGTCCAAAGACCTGGAAGCTATTGAAAAAATCGTCCGATGTTTTCATGAAAAAGGCCATTTTTTTCTTTAAAATATTCACCAAAAACACAAATTCCACCAGAATCCGACCAAAACCGGCGAGCCTCATTCCACCAGTGAGGAGGACATGCGTGTGCAATTTCGAGTCAATCGGTCAAAAGACGACCGTAACCCTAACCCTAGCCCCATAACCCTAACCCTAGCCCCATAACCCTAACCCTAACCCTAGCCTCAGCCTTAAGCCAGCCTCATGAAACATTGTCCCTCTCACTAAAATATTCGCCAAAAATACAAATTTCACCCGAATCCAATGCGGACTGCTGTGTCTCGTTCAGCCAGTATAGGACCACGTCTGGGAGAAATTTCGAGTCAATCGGTCCAAAGACCTGGAAGCTATTGAAAAAATTGGCCGACGTTTTCATGAAAAAGGCCATTTTTTTCTTTAAACTATTCGCCAAAAATACAAATTTCACCCGAATCCAATGCGGACTGCTGTGTCTCGTTCAGCCAGTATAGGACCACGTCTGGGAGAAATTTCGAGTCAATCGGTCCAAAGACCTGGAAGCTATTGAAAAAATCGGCCGACGTTTTGATGAAAAAGGCCATTTTTTCTTTAACCCTTGCGTTGCCCTTCGGGTCAGGGTGGCCCTCCCCCTTAATGATTACCGCGTGTGTCCGGTAGAGGCCGCTATTACCCCCTCTGCCTTTTGTCACGCACGACCGTTGACAGTAGATGAGTGGTAGCGCATGAATAAAACACATCTGTCACACTGCCTCTGATCTCCAGGGACCCTCCAATGCCCCCCCCCCCCCCCCCCCCCACCCGTAATAATGACCGCGCGTCTCCCAAACGACTGTCAACGACCGTTGGTTGCCCTTCGGGTCAGGGTGACCCACCCCCCCCCCCCCCCTTAATAATTACCACGTGGTGTGTCCGGCAGAGGCGGCCATTACCCCCACCCCCCCTCTGCCTTTTGTCACCCCCCTTCGGGTCGGGGTGACCCACCCCCCCCTTAATAATTACCACGTGGTGTGTCTGGCAGAGGCGGCCATTACCCCCACCCCCCCTCTGCCTTTTGTCACCCCCCTTCGGGTCGGGGTGACCCACCCCCCCCTTAATAATTACCACGTGGTGTGTCTGGCAGAGGCGGCCATTACCCCCACCCCCCCTCTGCCTTTTGTCACCCCCCTTCGGGTCGGGGTGACCCACCCCCCCTTAATAATTACCACCTGGTGTGTCTGGCAGAGGCGGCCATTACCCCCACCCCCCCTCTGCCTTTTGTCACCCTTTTGACACCCAACGTCCCCGGTAAACCGAATGACATGACACACAGCGACATCTGGTGGCCGAGAAAGTAGAAGGGTGCTTGAAAACGCAACAGAAAAGTTCTCAGCCAATACACACAGGCTGCACACGGCCTTGTGGACCTCACACGGCCTTGTGGACCTGGACAGGTTCGGATGTGGATTTTAAAAAGACCCCCCCCCCCCCCCCCTTTTTTATCCCGTCTACATTTTTTTGACCATTTTCCAGTGAGACTCAAACTTTGCCATCACCCAAGTTCTCCCCCCTTCGTCTGATCTCCAGGCACCCGACCTCCCCGGTTAAATTATCTCCAGATGCCAAAGTTTCCCCTGTGTTTGAAGAAGAAGAAGAAGAACACTGAAGAATAAAATACGAGGCCAAAGAGTTTTGCTTTTATTCAGTTCAGCAAAGCACATCACATCAGATCACATCACATCACATCACATCACATAATACTTGAGACACGAGAGGCTTCTTAGGGCGACCCGAGAGGCTTCTTAGAGCTGGGAGCTGTAGTGTGAGACCCAAAGTTTGCCATCACCCAAATCCCCCCCCCCCCCCCCCCCCCCCCCATCATCTGATCTCCAGGCACCCAACCTCCCCAGTTCAATTCCTCTCCAGATACCAAAGTTTCCCCTGTGTTTGAAGAAGAAGAAGAAGAACACTGAAGAATAAAATACGAGGCCAAAAGTGGTAGAGTTTTTTTGTTTTTATTCAGTTCAGCAAAGCACATCACATCACATCACATTACACAATACTTGAGACACGAGTGGCTTCTCAGCACGGCCCGAGTGGCTTTCTTAGGGCGACCCGAGAGGCTTCTTAGGGCGACCCGAGAGGCTTCTTAGAGCTGGGAGCTGTAGTAAAAAAAAAAAATAAAAAATACAAAAACAAATAAAATACGGAGATGACTTGTTTTACGATCAAGGATCGAGGGTAACAATTACACATCACAAACACAGGTTGTTACTCTGAGTCTTACCTCCTCAGTCTTCTGTATTCATGTCATTGTCATGCCCGTCGCTTTCCATTTTGAAGCGTTGGATACGTTTTCTAAGCAATGCAGAGGGTCCGATCTTTCCGCACAACTTGTTCAGCAAGGGTCTGTTGCTTTCCTCTGTCAGACTCAGGAACGTTTGTGTGTCAATCTCTTCAGATGTAAAGTTTGGGATATGACGCTCAAAACCCCACTCTCTCAACTTGGTCTCGACAAACTTGTCCATTATAACAGACGAAAACACGTCCAAGAGTAGAATTAAGCTCTCTGAATGAGAGACAGAATGCTGAGACTGAGATATCTCTGTCTGCTGAGACTGATTTTATACTGTCCAAATGACGCAACCAGTCAAGTTTCTTCAGTTCAACAATATAGTTTTATTTCATTTGTAACACACATCGACATCATGACATGTAGATTAGTACAGTGAGATTTTATTCATTTCTTTTTTTTTTTTTTACTTGACAAACACTAGCACATCTTTCATAGACATCCCTAGAAGGTCAAAGGCGTGCATGTTAAAGGAGGCCACCACCAACGAGATGAACTCCCGGTTGGCTCGAGGGACGGTAGTGTCGCTGCTGTTTGTGCAGTATCCGAGTCATAGCGAGGGTATTGCATTCGTTTAACCCGAACTCGGCATATTCCTCTGGAAGCAGCTGACCGTGTGTCTTCAGTACATCCAGGGCGCACTTGACGTTCACGATCTTGTTCCTGTAAAGCGGCGTTGTCGTCACGGTCTTGAGAAGCGCCACCTTGTCGCCGAGCGCAGAACGCACCTTCTCTGTCAATTCCACAAGGGGAGGATCTCTCCTGACTGAAAGAGACCGTACGTACAAACAAACAAACAAACAAACGTGCAGAAATATTATTTTAGACTTTAGTCAAACGGCGTGTGGCTGATCGTATTCCATCCAGGCCCCGATTAATGAGCTCAGTAGCAGCACACAACACAACACTCACCAAACTTCCCCCGGGGTCCGCGTTCCAGCAGCTCTGCGTACAAGTGCTCGTCCACCTGAAATAAGACCCGTAGGAATTTCATTGCGCTTTCCTCGCTCTCGAGGTAGCGATCGATGACTTTGTGCATCAACTCGACCGGATTCATCTTACTTTGATAGTAAGACCAGAGGAGAGGGACGTGCGAATCTTCTGGAAGTAAGCGATCCAGATAACCTCCGATACACCGGTGTCTCTCTGCTACGTCGTGCTTGTACGCCTCCAACATCTGGACGCGCGAAGTCCACTCGATCGAGCCCGGGCTGCGGGCTTTGTCCGCTTCCACCTTCAGCATTTCTTCCAACACTTTATCCACCACCGTGTACACGGGGACAGGGCACGCCATGGTCATGGGCTTTGGTGCAGTACGCAGACTCTGTACACAGAAGAAGAAGAAGAAGAAGAAGAAGAAGAAGAAGAAGAAGAAGGGTTGTGAATAAACGGAGCTGTTCTGCTGTCTATTTACACATACAGTATATATATATATATATATATACACACACATTTGCTGGGGGTGGCCAAGCAACCTAACCCAACCCAACCCAACCCAACCCAACGGAAGACTTGACAGACACTCTGTACAGTCCAGTATCACCGGTTAGAGGAACGGTCGGCAGTCGGACACTCTAAACGGTATATCCCCTATTGGATCGATGGTCTTACACAACCAGTACTCTTTTGTCCAACTGATGCCATGTTATCCGATCGGTACTGTTCTGTTCGACTGACGCGATTGCATCCGGCTAGTACTGTTGTGTCCAACCGTAACGTTGTTATCCAACCAGTACTGTCGAGTCCAACTGAGGAGACATTATCCAATCGGTACTGTTCTGTTCCACTAACGCGATGTCACCCGCCCGCGACTGCGGGTTTCACGGCTAAACAGGTGTTGGACGAGATTTCCTCAAACGCCGGGCGACGCTACTCTGATTCTGAAGAGGACGTGTCGGAAGAATCGGATGCGGGGGAGGAAGGCGAGGAAGACGGTCGTCGCGCGGGAGAAGAGGCTGAGGCTGCGGCTGAAGAAGAAGGAGAAGAAGAAGAAGACGAAGAAGAAGAAGAACAAGAACAAGAACAAGAACAAGGAGAAATATACATGTCCAAGAACAACACTATCAAATGGTCCTCAGTGGCATTTTACAAACATCGCAGGGTAATAGCGCAGCACGATGCCGATGTCGATGCCGATGTCGATGACGATGCCGATGCCGATGATGTCGACGATGTCAGATATATGAGGAGGGGAAGAAGGGAAACAACAACAACAGCAGCAGCAGCAGAAGAAGCAAACTCACCGGCACCGGGACCCACCGCGTACGCCGTTGCCAATGCCCACGACATCGTGTCAACGTTTCAAATGTTTCTCACACCGGCGATAGACAAAATTGTGCTAGATATGACAAATCTGGAGGGTTTTCGAAAGTACGGAGACGGCTGGAAAGACATGCGTCGAATCGACTTGCACGCCTACATAGGGCTGCTGATCCTAGCAGGCGTATACAGGTCTCGAGGCGAGGCCGCGGCCAGTCTATGGGACGCGGAGAGCGGTAGGGCGATTTTCCGTGCCACCATGCCTCTCAAAGTGTTTCACATTTACTCGAGAATGCTACGCTTTGACGATCGCGAGTCGAGACCCGAGAGACGCGCCGCTGACAAACTGGCAGCCGTAAGAGAGGTGTGGGACAAATGGACCGAGCGGCTTCCCTACCTCTACAACCCAGGGCCTGACATAACGGTGGATGAGCAACTGGTTCCCTTCAGAGGTAGTAGTAGTAGTAGAAGTAGTAGTAGTTGTTGGCATACAATAAATGCTTTTGGTGTGTGTGTGTGTGTGTGTGTGTGTGTGTGTGTGTGTGTGTGTGAGCGAGTTTGAGATGAATTTTTTGGTTTGTTATTCTTATTCTTATTCTTTTTTTTCCCACCCTTTGTCTCCTTCTTACACACACACACACACACACACACACACACACACACAAAAGGTCGTTGTCCTTTCCGACAGTATATACCGAGCAAGCCGGCCAGGTATGGAATCAAGACGTGGGTGGCGTGTGATGCAAAGTCGAGCTACGCGTGGAAAATGCAAGTCTACACCGGGAAGCCGACCTCTGGCGCTTCGGAGAAAAACCAGGGGATGAGGGTTGTGCTCGATGTCACGGAGGGACTGACGGGCGGCAACGGCAGAACCGTCACGTGTGACAATTTCTTTACCTCTTACGAGCTCGGACAGCGCCTCTTAGAGAGGAACATCGCCATGGTCGGTACGGTTAGAAAAAACAAGCCCGAACTCCCGCCGGCGCTGCTGACATCCAAGAACAGACGAGTCTTGTCCTCAAAGTTTGCATTCACGTCCACCACCACTTTGGTGTCCTACATGGCAAAGAAAAACAAGAACGTTATGCTCATGAGCACGTTGCACACGGAGGCTCCCCACGACGACGACAAAGACGACGACAACGACGTTGGCGGCGGCGGCGGCGGCGGCCATCGCAAAGACAAGAAACCGGCCATCGTTCTAGACTACAACAGCAACAAAGGAGGTGTGGACAACTTGGATAAGGTGATTGGAACATACAGCTGTAGAAGAATGACAGCGCGCTGGCCCTTGGTCATCTTTCACAACATCATCGACGTTTCTTCGTACAATGCCTTTGTGTTATGGCGAGAGATCAAACCTGGCTGGCTGTCGGGTAAACGAAACAAAAGGAGGATGTTCCTGGAACAACTGGGAAAGGCGCTGGTGACTCCACTCATCCAAAGCAGGGAGCGTCTACCTCGCACGGCAGCGTCTGCCTCGGTCGTGAGAGCTGTTCAGAGAAGAACAAGTAGCGCTAAATGTCGTGATCGACCTGAGGAGGAGGAGGAGGAGGAGGAGGAGGATAAGAATGAGGATGTAGAGGCTGCAGAAGCAGAAAAAGAAGAACGACAACGACAGCAACAACAACAACAAAGAGAGCAGCAGCAGCAGCAGCAGCGGCAGCAGCAGCGGCAGCCCATGACCACCACCACCACCACCTCATCAGCTGTCAGCTCACCTGGAATACATAGCAAGAGGAAGAGGTGTCAGATATGCCCACCAAAGATGGACCGTAAAACACAGACTTTGTGCTTTGGTTGCAAGACATTTATATGCAAAGGATGTACACTGCCATTCTGTCCGACCTGTGCTCATTTCAGTTTAGGAGCTGAGATTAGTGGTGGAGATAGAAGATAGAAGGACAGGACATGTTGGCTGACGGGCTGGCTGGCTGGCTGACTGACTGACTGACTGACTCACTGACATATGACTGAAATACTGTGTATAGTCCCTAAATGGCGCTACAATGATAAGACACCAGCCCTGGCCCTGCCACATTGCCATTGTCCTGGGGTGGGGGGGGTCTCTGTGACCCTCTTGTGGACATCAGCCATTGGCCTTGCCCCTGCCACATTGCCATTGTCCTAAGGGGTCCCTGTGACCCACTGCTCTCTACAATCATATTAGATTTACTGCTGCAATACTGTATATAGTCCAAAGGCGGCGCTACAATGATAAGACACCAGTCCTGCCCCTGTCCCTGCCCCTGCCATTGTCCTGGGGGGTCACTGTGACCCACTGCCCTCTACAATCATATTAGATTTACTGCTGCAATACCGTGTATAGTCCCTAGGCGGCACTATAACGATAAGACACCAGCCCTGCCACATTGCCATTGTCCTGGGAGGGGTCTCTGTGACCCTCTGTTGTGGACACCAGCCCTGGCCCTGGCCCCTGCCACATTACCATTGTCCTAAGGGGTCCCTGTGACCCTCTACCCTCTTCAATCATATTAGATTTACTGCTGCAATACTGTATATAGTCCAAAGGCGGCGCTACAAAGATAAGAAACCAACCAGCCCTGCCCCTGTCCCTGCCACATTGCCATTGTCCTGGGGGGTCACTGTGACCCTCTGCCCTCTACAATCATAGTAGATTTACTGCTGCAATACTGTGTATAGTCCCTAGGTAGCGCTATAACGATAAGACACCAAACCCGCCCCTGCCATTGTCCTGGGTGGGTCACTGTGACCCTCTGCCCTCTACAATCATATTAGATTTACTGCTGCAATACTGTGTATAGTCCCTAGGTAGCGCTATAACGATAAGACACCAAACCCGCCCCTGCCATTGTCCTGGGGGGTCTCTGTGACCCTCTGTTGTGGACACCAGCCCTGGCCCTGGCCCTGCCCCTGCCATTGTCCTGTGGGGTCACTGTGACCCACTGCTCTCTACAATCATATTAGATTTACTGCTGCAATACTGTATATAGTCCCTAGGCGGCGCTATAACGATAAGACACCAAACCCGCCCCTGCCATTGTCCTGGGGGGTCACTGTGACCCACTGCCCTCTACAATCATATTAGATTTACTGCTGCAATACTGTATATAGTCCCTAGGCGGCGCTATAACGATAAGACACCAAAGCCGCCCCTGCCATTGTCCTGTCCTGGGGGGTCACTGTGACCCTCTGTGTGTGGTGAAATGTAAAGACAACACGAGGGTTAAAATATTCGCCAAAAATACAAATTTCACCCGAATCCAATGCGGACTGCTGTGTCTCGTTCAGCCAGTATAGGACCACGTCTGGGAGAAATTTCGAGTCAATCGGTCCAAAGACCTGGAAGCTATTGAAAAAATCGGCCGACGTTTTCATGAAAAAGGCCATTTTTTCTTTAAAATATTCGCCAAAAATACAAATTTCACCCGAATCCAATGCGGACTGCTGTGTCTCGTTCAGCCAGTATAGGACCACGTCTGGGAGAAATTTCGAGTCAATCGGTCCAAAGACCTGGAAGCTATTGAAAAAATCGGCCAACGTTTTCATGAAAAAGGCCATTTTTTTCTTTAAAATATTCACCAAAAATACAAATTCCACCAGAATCGAACCAAAACCGGCGAGCCTCATTCCACCAGTGAGGAGGACATGCGTGTGCAATTTCGAGTCAATCGGTCAAAAGACGACCGTAACCCTAACCCTAGCCCCATAACCCTAACCCTAACCCTAGCCTCAGCCTTAAGCCAGCCTCATGAAACATTGTCCCTCTCACTAAAATATTCGCCAAAAATACAAATTTCACCCGAATCCAATGCGGACTGCTGTGTCTCGTTCAGCCAGTATAGGACCACGTCTGGGAGAAATTTCGAGTCAATCGGTCCAAAGACCTGGAAGCTATTGAAAAAATTGGCCGACGTTTTCATGAAAAAGGCCATTTTTTTCTTTAAAATATTCGCCAAAAATACAAATTTCACCCGAATCCAATGCGGACTGCTGTGTCTCGTTCAGCCAGTATAGGACCACGTCTGGGAGAAATTTCGAGTCAATCGGTCCAAAGACCTGGAAGCTATTGAAAAAATCGGCCGACGTTTTGATGAAAAAGGCCATTTTTTCTTTAAAATATTCGCCAAAAATACAAATTTCACCCGAATCCAATGCGGACTGCTGTGTCTCGTTCAGCCAGTATAGGACCACGTCTGGGAGAAATTTCGAGTCAATCGGTCCAAAGACCTGGAAGCTATTGAAAAAATCGGCCGACGATTTCATGAAAAAGGCCATTTTTTCTTTAAAATATTCGCCAAAAATACAAATTTCACCCGAATCCAATGCGGACTGCTGTGTCTCGTTCAGCCAGTATAGGACCACGTCTGGGAGAAATTTCGAGTCAATCGGTCCAAAGACCTGGAAGCTATTGAAAAAATCGGCCAACGTTTTCATGAAAAAGGCCATTTTTTTCTTTAAAATATTCACCAAAAATACAAATTCCACCAGAATCCAACCAAAACCGGCGAGCCTCATTCCACCAGTGAGGAGGACATGCGTGTGCAATTTCGAGTCAATCGGTCAAAAGACGACCGTAACCCTAACCCTAGCCCCATAACCCTAACCCTAACCCTAGCCTCAGCCTTAAGCCAGCCTCATGAAACATTGTCCCTCTCACTAAAATATTCGCCAAAAATACAAATTTCACCCGAATCCAATGCGGACTGCTGTGTCTCGTTCAGCCAGTATAGGACCACGTCTGGGAGAAATTTCAAGTCAATCGGTGCAAAGACCTGGAAGCTATTGAAAAAATCGGCCGACGTTTTCATGAAAAAGGCCATTTTTTTCTTTAAAATATTCACCAAAAATACAAATTCCACCAGAATCCAACGAAAACCGGCGAGCCTCATTCCACCAGTGAGGAGGACATGCGTGTGATATTTCGAGTCAATCGGTCAAAAGATGACCGTAACCCTAACCCTAGCCCCATAACCCTAACCCTAGCCTCAGCCTTAAGCCAGCCTCATGAAACATTGTCCCTCTCACTAAAATATTCGCCAAAAATACAAATTTCACCCGAATCCAATGCGGACTGCTGTGTCTCGTTCAGCCAATATAGGACCACGTCTGGGAGAAATTTCGAGTCAATCGGTCCAAAGACCTGGAAGCTATTGAAAAAATCGGCCGACGTTTTCATGAAAAAGGCCATTTTTTCTTTAAAATATTCGCCAAAAATACAAATTTCACCCGAATCCAATGCGGACTGCTGTGTCTCGTTTAGCCAGTATAGGACCACGTCTGGGAGAAATTTCGAGTCAATCGGTCTAAAGACCTGGAAGCTATTGAAAAAATCGGCCGACGTTTTCATGAAAAAGGCCATTTTTTTCTTTAAAATATTCACTAAAAATACAAATTCCACCAGAATCCAACCAAAACCGGCGAGCCTCATTCCACCAGTGAGGAGGACATGCGTGTGCAATTTCGAGTCAATCGGTCAAAAGACGACCGTAACCCTAACCCTAGCACCATAACCCTAACCCTAACCCTAGCCTCAGCCTTAAGCCAGCCTCATGAAACATTGTCCCTCTCACTAAAATATTCGCCAAAAATACAAATTTCACCCGAATCCAATGCGGACTGCTGTGTCTCGTTCAGCCAATATAGGACCACGTCTGGGAGAAATTTCGAGTCAATCGGTCCAAAGACCTGGAAGCTATTGAAAAAATCGGCCAACGTTTTCATGAAAAAGGCCATTTTTTCTTTAAAATATTCGCCAAAAATACAAATTTCACCCGAATCCAATGCGGACTGCTGTGTCTCGTTTAGCCAGTATAGGACCACGTCTGGGAGAAATTTCGAGTCAATCGGTCTAAAGACCTGGAAGCTATTGAAAAAATCGGCCGACGTTTTCATGAAAAAGGCCATTTTTTTCTTTAAAATATTCACCAAAAATACAAATTCCACCAGAATCCAACCAAAACCGGCGAGCCTCATTCCACCAGTGAGGAGGACATGCGTGTGCAATTTCGAGTCAATCGGTCAAAAGACGACCGTAACCCTAACCCTAGCCCCATAACCCTAACCCTAGCCCCATAACCCTAACCCTAACGCTAACCCTAGCCTCAGCCTTAAGCCAGCCTCATGAAACATTGTCCCTCTCACTAAAATATTCGCCAAAAATACAAATTTCACCCGAATCCAATGCGGACTGCTGTGTCCCGTTCAGCCAGTATAGGACCACGTCTGGGAGAAATTTCGAGTCAATCGGTCCAAAGACCTGGAAGCTATTGAAAAAATCGGCCGACGTTTTCATGAAAAAGGCCATTTTTTCTTTAAAATATTCGCCAAAAATACAAATTTCACACGAATCCAATGCGGACTGCTGTGTCTCGTTCAGCCAGTATAGGACCACGTCTGGGAGAAATTTCGAGTCAATCGGTCCAAAGACCTGGAAGCTATTGAAAAAATCGGCCGACGTTTTGATGAAAAAGGCCATTTTTTCTTTAAAATATTCGCCAAAAATACAAATTTCACCCGAATCCAATGCGGACTGCTGTGTCTCGTTCAGCCAGTATAGGACCACGTCTGGGAGAAATTTCGAGTCAATCGGTCCAAAGACCTGGAAGCTATTGAAAAAATCGGCCGACGTTTTGATGAAAAAGGCCATTTTTTCTTTAAAATATTCGCCAAAAATACAAATTTCACCCGAATCCAATGCGGACTGCTGTGTCTCGTTCAGCCAGTATAGGACCACGTCTGGGAGAAATTTCGAGTCAATCGGTCCAAAGACCTGGAAGCTATTGAAAAAATTGGCCGACGTTTTCATGAAAAAGGCCATTTTTTTCTTTAAAATATTCGCCAAAAATACAAATTTCACCTGAATCCAATGCGGACTGCTGTGTCTCGTTCAGCCAGTATAGGACCACGTCTGGGAGAAATTTCGAGTCAATCGGTCCAAAGACCTGGAAGCTATTGAAAAAATCGGCCGACGTTTTGATGAAAAAGGCCATTTTTTCTTTAAAATATTCGCCAAAAATACAAATTTCACCCGAATCCAATGCGGACTGCTGTGTCTCCTTCAGCCAGTATAGGACCACGTCTGGGAGAAATTTCGAGTCAATCGGTCCAAAGACCTGGAAGCTATTGAAAAAATCGGCCGACGTTTTGATGAAAAAGGCCATTTTTTCTTTAAAATATTCGCCAAAAATACAAATTTCACCCGAATCCAATGCGGACTGCTGTGTCTCGTTCAGCCAATATAGGACCACGTCTGGGAGAAATTTCGAGTCAATCGGTCCAAAGACCTGGAAGCTATTGAAAAAATCGGCCGACGTTTTCATGAAAAAGGCCATTTTTTTCTTTAAAATATTCACCAAAAATACAAATTCCACCAGAATCCAACCAAAACCGGCGAGCCTCATTCCACCAGTGAGGAGGACATGCGTGTGCAATTTCGAGTCAATCGGTCAAAAGACGACCGTAACCCTAACCCTAGCACCATAACCCTAACCCTAACCCTAGCCTCAGCCTTAAGCCAGCCTCATGAAACATTGTCCCTCTCACTAAAATATTCGCCAAAAATACAAATTTCACCCGAATCCAATGCGGACTGCTGTGTCTCGTTCAGCCAATATAGGACCACGTCTGGGAGAAATTTCGAGTCAATCGGTCCAAAGACCTGGAAGCTATTGAAAAAATCGGCCAACGTTTTCATGAAAAAGGCCATTTTTTCTTTAAAATATTCGCCAAAAATACAAATTTCACCCGAATCCAATGCGGACTGCTGTGTCTCGTTTAGCCAGTATAGGACCACGTCTGGGAGAAATTTCGAGTCAATCGGTCTAAAGACCTGGAAGCTATTGAAAAAATCGGCCGACGTTTTCATGAAAAAGGCCATTTTTTTCTTTAAAATATTCACCAAAAATACAAATTCCACCAGAATCCAACCAAAACCGGCGAGCCTCATTCCACCAGTGAGGAGGACATGCGTGTGCAATTTCGAGTCAATCGGTCAAAAGACGACCGTAACCCTAACCCTAGCCCCATAACCCTAACCCTAACGCTAACCCTAGCCTCAGCCTTAAGCCAGCCTCATGAAACATTGTCCCTCTCACTAAAATATTCGCCAAAAATACAAATTTCACCCGAATCCAATGCGGACTGCTGTGTCCCGTTCAGCCAGTATAGGACCACGTCTGGGAGAAATTTCGAGTCAATCGGTCCAAAGACCTGGAAGCTATTGAAAAAATCGGCCGACGTTTTCATGAAAAAGGCCATTTTTTCTTTAAAATATTCGCCAAAAATACAAATTTCACCCGAATCCAATGCGGACTGCTGTGTCTCGTTCAGCCAGTATAGGACCACGTCTGGGAGAAATTTCGAGTCAATCGGTCCAAAGACCTGGAAGCTATTGAAAAAATCGGCCGACGTTTTGATGAAAAAGGCCATTTTTTCTTTAAAATATTCGCCAAAAATACAAATTTCACCCGAATCCAATGCGGACTGCTGTGTCTCGTTCAGCCAGTATAGGACCACGTCTGGGAGAAATTTCGAGTCAATCGGTCCAAAGACCTGGAAGCTATTGAAAAAATCGGCCGACGTTTTGATGAAAAAGGCCATTTTTTCTTTAAAATATTCGCCAAAAATACAAATTTCACCCGAATCCAATGCGGACTGCTGTGTCTCGTTCAGCCAGTATAGGACCACGTCTGGGAGAAATTTCGAGTCAATCGGTCCAAAGACCTGGAAGCTATTGAAAAAATTGGCCGACGTTTTCATGAAAAAGGCCATTTTTTTCTTTAAAATATTCGCCAAAAATACAAATTTCACCTGAATCCAATGCGGACTGCTGTGTCTCGTTCAGCCAGTATAGGACCACGTCTGGGAGAAATTTCGAGTCAATCGGTCCAAAGACCTGGAAGCTATTGAAAAAATCGGCCGACGTTTTGATGAAAAAGGCCATTTTTTCTTTAAAATATTCGCCAAAAATACAAATTTCATCCGAATCCAATGCGGACTGCTGTGTCTCCTTCAGCCAGTATAGGACCACGTCTGGGAGAAATTTCGAGTCAATCGGTCCAAAGACCTGGAAGCTATTGAAAAAATCGGCCGACGTTTTGATGAAAAAGGCCATTTTTTCTTTAAAATATTCGCCAAAAATACAAATTTCACCCGAATCCAATGCGGACTGCTGTGTCTCGTTCAGCCAATATAGGACCACGTCTGGGAGAAATTTCGAGTCAATCGGTCCAAAGACCTGGAAGCTATTGAAAAAATCGGCCGACGTTTTCATGAAAAAGGCCATTTTTTTCTTTAAAATATTCATCAAAAATACAAATTCTACCAGAATCCAACCAAAACCGGCGAGCCTCATTCCACCAGTGAGGAGGACATGCGTGTGATATTTCGAGTCAATCGGTCAAAAGACGACCGTAACCCTAACCCTAGCCCCATAACCCTAACCCTAACCCTAACCCTAGCCTCAGCCTTAAGCCAGCCTCATGAAACATTGTCCCTCTCACTAAAATATTCGCCAAAAATACAAATTTCACCCGAATCCAATGCGGACTGCTGTGTCTCGTTCAGCCAGTATAGGACCACGTCTGGGAGAAATTTCGAGTCAATCTGTCCAAAGACCTGGAAGCTATTGAAAAAATCGGCCGACGTTTTCATGAAAAAGGCCATTTTTTTCTTTAAAATATTCACCAAAAATACAAATTCCACCAGAATCCAACCAAAACCGGCGAGCCTCATTCCACCAGTGAGGAGGACATGCGTGTGATATTTCGAGTCAATCAGTCAAAAGACGACCGTAACCCTAACCCTAGCCCCATAACCCTAACCCTAACCCTAACCCTAGCCTCAGCCTTAAGCCAGCCTCATGAAACATTGTCCCTCTCACTAAAATATTCGCCAAAAATACAAATTTCACCCGAATCCAATGCGGACTGCTGTGTCTCGTTCAGCCAGTATAGGACCACGTCTGGGAGAAATTTCGAGTCAATCTGTCCAAAGACCTGGAAGCTATTGAAAAAATCGGCCGACGTTTTCATGAAAAAGGTCATTTTTTTCTTTAAAATATTCACCAAAAATACAAATTCCACCAGAATCCAACCAAAACCGGCGAGCCTCATTCCACCAGTGAGGAGGACATGCGTGTGCAATTTCGAGTCAATCGGTCAAAAGACGACCATAACCCTAACCCTAGCCCCATAACCATAACCCTAGCCCCATAACCCTAACACTAACCCTAACCCTAGCCTCAGCCTTAAGCCAGCCTCATGAAACATTGTCCCTCTCACTAAAATATTCGCCAAAAATACAAATTTCACCCGAATCCAATGCGGACTGCTGTGTCTCGTTCAGCCAGTATAGGACCACGTCTGGGAGAAATTTCGAGTCAATCGGTCCAAAGACCTGGAAGCTATTGAAAAAATCGGCCGACGTTTTCATGAAAAAGGCCATTTTTTTCTTTAAAATATTCGCCAAAAATACAAATTTCACCCGAATCCAATGCGGACTGCTGTGTCTCGTTCAGCCAATATAGGACCACGTCTGGGAGAAATTTCGAGTCAATCGGTCCAAAGACCTGGAAGCTATTGAAAAAATCGGCCGACGTTTTCATGAAAAAGGCCATTTTTTTCTTTAAAATATTCACCAAAAATACAAATTCCACCAGAATCCAACCAAAACCGGCGAGCCTCATTCCACCAGTGAGGAGGACATGCGTGTGCAATTTCGAGTCAATCGGTCAAAAGACGACCGTAACCCTAACCCTAGCCCCATAACCCTAACCCTAACCCTAACCCTAGCCTCAGCCTTAAGCCAGCCTCATGAAACATTGTCCCTCTCACTAAAATATTCGCCAAAAATACAAATTTCACCCGAATCCAATGCGGACTGCTGTGTCTCGTTCAGCCAATATAGGACCACGTCTGGGAGAAATTTCGAGTCAATCGGTCCAAAGACCTGGAAGCTATTGAAAAAATCGGCCGACGTTTTCATGAAAAAGGCCATTTTTTCTTTAAAATATTCGCCAAAAATACAAATTTCACCCGAATCCAATGCGGACTGCTGTGTCTCGTTCAGCCAGTATAGGACCACGTCTGGGAGAAATTTCGAGTCAATCGGTCCAAAGACCTGGAAGCTATTGAAAAAATCGGCCGACGTTTTGATGAAAAAGGCCATTTTTTCTTTAAAATATTCGCCAAAAATACAAATTTCACCCGAATCCAATGCGGACTGCCGTGTCTCCTTCAGCCAGTATAGGACCACGTCTGGGAGAAATTTCGAGTCAATCGGTCCAAAG
Organism: Pagrus pagrus; assembly: GCF_965226575.1. Taxonomy (NCBI): domain Eukaryota; kingdom Metazoa; phylum Chordata; class Actinopteri; order Spariformes; family Sparidae; genus Pagrus; species Pagrus pagrus. The sequence goes on from NW_028175407.1 coordinate 130,765, forward strand.
ACCTGGAAGCTATTGAAAAAATCGGCCGACGTTTTCATGAAAAAGGCCATTTTTTCTTTAAAATATTCGCCAAAAATACAAATTTCACCCGAATCCAATGCGGACTGCTGTGTCTCGTTCAGCCAGTATAGGACCACGTCTGGGAGAAATTTCGAGTCAATCGGTCCAAAGACCTGGAAGCTATTGAAAAAATCGGCCGACGTTTTCATGAAAAAGGCCATTTTTTTCTTTAAAATATTCACCAAAAATACAAATTCCACCAGAATCCAACCAAAACCGCCGAGCCTCATTCCACCAGTGAGGAGGACATGCGTGTGCAATTTCGAGTCAATCGGTCAAAAGACGACCATAACCCTAACCCTAGCCCCATAACCATAACCCTAGCCCCATAACCCTAACACTAACCCTAACCCTAACCCTAGCCTCAGCCTTAAGCCAGCCTCATGAAACATTGTCCCTCTCACTAAAATATTCGCCAAAAATACAAATTTCACCCGAATCCAATGCGGACTGCTGTGTCTCGTTCAGCCAGTATAGGACCACGTCTGGGAGAAATTTCGAGTCAATCGGTGCAAAGACCTGGAAGCTATTGAAAAAATCGGCCGACGTTTTCATGAAAAAGGCCATTTTTTTCTTTAAAATATTCGCCAAAAATACAAATTTCACCCGAATCCAATGCGGACTGCTGTGTCTCGTTCAGCCAATATAGGACCACGTCTGGGAGAAATTTCGAGTCAATCGGTCCAAAGACCTGGAAGCTATTGAAAAAATCGGCCGACGTTTTCATGAAAAAGGCCATTTTTTTCTTTAAAATATTCACCAAAAATACAAATTCCACCAGAATCCAACCAAAACCGGCGAGCCTCATTCCACCAGTGAGGAGGACATGCGTGTGACATTTCGAGTCAATCGGTCAAAAGACGACCGTAACCCTAACCCTAGCCCCATAACCCTAACCCTAACCCTAGCCTCAGCCTTAAGCCAGCCTCATGAAACATTGTCCCTCTCACTAAAATATTCGCCAAAAATACAAATTTCACCCGAATCCAATGCGGACTGCTGTGTCTCGTTCAGCCAGTATAGGACCACGTCTGGGAGAAATTTCGAGTCAATCTGTCCAAAGACCTGGAAGCTATTGAAAAAATCGGCCGACGTTTTCATGAAAAAGGTCATTTTTTTCTTTAAAATATTCACCAAAAATACAAATTCCACCAGAATCCAACCAAAACCGGCGAGCCTCATTCCACCAGTGAGGAGGACATGCGTGTGCAATTTCGAGTCAATCGGTCAAAAGACGACCATAACCCTAACCCTAGCCCCATAACCATAACCCTAGCCCCATAACCCTAACACTAACCCTAACCCTAGCCTCAGCCTTAAGCCAGCCTCATGAAACATTGTCCCTCTCACTAAAATATTCGCCAAAAATACAAATTTCACCCGAATCCAATGCGGACTGCTGTGTCTCGTTCAGCCAGTATAGGACCACGTCTGGGAGAAATTTCGAGTCAATCGGTCCAAAGACCTGGAAGCTATTGAAAAAATCGGCCGACGTTTTCATGAAAAAGGCCATTTTTTTCTTTAAAATATTCGCCAAAAATACAAATTTCACCCGAATCCAATGCGGACTGCTGTGTCTCGTTCAGCCAGTATAGGACCACGTCTGGGAGAAATTTCGAGTCAATCGGTCCAAAGACCTGGAAGCTATTGAAAAAATCGGCCGACGTTTTCATGAAAAAGGCCATTTTTTTCTTTAAAATATTCACCAAAAATACAAATTCCACCAGAATCCAACCAAAACCGGCGAGCCTCATTCCACCAGTGAGGAGGACATGCGTGTGCAATTTCGAGTCAATCGGTCAAAAGACGACCGTAACCCTAACCCTAGCCCCATAACCCTAACCCTAACCCTAACCCTAGCCTCAGCCTTAAGCCAGCCTCATGAAACATTGTCCCTCTCACTAAAATATTCGCCAAAAATACAAATTTCACCCGAATCCAATGCGGACTGCTGTGTCTCGTTCAGCCAATATAGGACCACGTCTGGGAGAAATTTCGAGTCAATCGGTCCAAAGACCTGGAAGCTATTGAAAAAATCGGCCGACGTTTTCATGAAAAAGGCCATTTTTTCTTTAAAATATTCGCCAAAAATACAAATTTCACCCGAATCCAATGCGGACTGCTGTGTCTCGTTCAGCCAGTATAGGACCACGTCTGGGAGAAATTTCGAGTCAATCGGTCCAAAGACCTGGAAGCTATTGAAAAAATCGGCCGACGTTTTCATGAAAAAGGCCATTTTTTTCTTTAAAATATTCACCAAAAATACAAATTCCACCAGAATCCAACCAAAACCGCCGAGCCTCATTCCACCAGTGAGGAGGACATGCGTGTGCAATTTCGAGTCAATCGGTCAAAAGACGACCATAACCCTAACCCTAGCCCCATAACCATAACCCTAGCCCCATAACCCTAACACTAACCCTAACCCTAACCCTAGCCTCAGCCTTAAGCCAGCCTCATGAAACATTGTCCCTCTCACTAAAATATTCGCCAAAAATACAAATTTCACCCGAATCCAATGCGGACTGCTGTGTCTCGTTCAGCCAGTATAGGACCACGTCTGGGAGAAATTTCGAGTCAATCTGTCCAAAGACCTGGAAGCTATTGAAAAAATCGGCCGACGTTTTCATGAAAAAGGCCATTTTTTTCTTTAAAATATTCACCAAAAATACAAATTCCACCAGAATCCAACCAAAACCGGCGAGCCTCATTCCACCAGTGAGGAGGACATGCGTGTGCAATTTCGAGTCAATCGGTCAAAAGACGACCGTAACCCTAACCCTAGCCCCATAACCCTAACCCTAGCCCCATAACCCTAACCCTAACCCTAGCCTCAGCCTTAAGCCAGCCTCATGAAACATTGTCCCTCTCACTAAAATATTCGCCAAAAATACAAATTTCACCCGAATCCAATGCGGACTGCTGTGTCTCGTTCAGCCAGTATAGGACCACGTCTGGGAGAAATTTCGAGTCAATCGGTCCAAAGACCTGGAAGCTATTGAAAAAATCGGCCGACGTTTTCATGAAAAAGGCCATTTTTTTCTTTAAAATATTCACCAAAAATACAAATTCTACCAGAATCCAACCAAAACCGGCGAGCCTCATTCCACCAGTGAGGAGGACATGCGTGTGATATTTCGAGTCAATCGGTCAAAAGACGACCGTAACCCTAACCCTAGCCCCATAACCCTAACCCTAACCCTAGCCTCAGCCTTAAGCCAGCCTCATGAAACATTGTCCCTCTCACTAAAATATTCGCCAAAAATACAAATTTCACCCGAATCCAATGCGGACTGCTGTGTCTCGTTCAGCCAGTATAGGACCACGTCTGGGAGAAATTTCGAGTCAATCTGTCCAAAGACCTGGAAGCTATTGAAAAAATCGGCCGACGTTTTCATGAAAAAGGCCATTTTTTTCTTTAAAATATTCACCAAAAATACAAATTCCACCAGAATCCAACCAAAACCGGCGAGCCTCATTCCACCAGTGAGGAGGACATGCGTGTGCAATTTCGAGTCAATCGGTCAAAAGACGACCGTAACCCTAACCCTAGCCCCATAACCCTAACCCTAGCCCCATAACCCTAACCCTAACCCTAGCCTCAGCCTTAAGCCAGCCTCATGAAACATTGTCCCTCTCACTAAAATATTCGCCAAAAATACAAATTTCACCCGAATCCAATGCGGACTGCTGTGTCTCGTTCAGCCAGTATAGGACCACGTCTGGGAGAAATTTCGAGTCAATCGGTCCAAAGACCTGGAAGCTATTGAAAAAATCGGCCGACGTTTTCATGAAAAAGGCCATTTTTTCTTTAAAATATTCGCCAAAAATACAAATTTCACCCGAATCCAATGCGGACTGCTGTGTCTCGTTCAGCCAGTATAGGACCACGTCTGGGAGAAATTTCGAGTCAATCTGTCCAAAGACCTGGAAGCTATTGAAAAAATCGGCCGACGTTTTCATGAAAAAGGCCATTTTTTTCTTTAAAATATTCACCAAAAATACAAATTCCACCAGAATCCAACCAAAACCGGCGAGCCTCATTCCACCAGTGAGGAGGACATGCGTGTGCAATTTCGAGTCAATCGGTCAAAAGACGACCGTAACCCTAACCCTAGCCCCATAACCCTAACCCTAGCCCCATAACCCTAACCCTAACCCTAGCCTCAGCCTTAAGCCAGCCTCATGAAACATTGTCCCTCTCACTAAAATATTCGCCAAAAATACAAATTTCACCCGAATCCAATGCGGACTGCTGTGTCTCGTTCAGCCAGTATAGGACCACGTCTGGGAGAAATTTCGAGTCAATCGGTCCAAAGACCTGGAAGCTATTGAAAAAATCGGCCGACGTTTTCATGAAAAAGGCCATTTTTTCTTTAAAATATTCGCCAAAAATACAAATTTCACCCGAATCCAATGCGGACTGCTGTGTCTCGTTCAGCCAGTATAGGACCACGTCTGGGAGAAATTTCGAGTCAATCTGTCCAAAGACCTGGAAGCTATTGAAAAAATCGGCCGACGTTTTCATGAAAAAGGCCATTTTTTTCTTTAAAATATTCACCAAAAATACAAATTCTACCAGAATCCAACCAAAACCGGCGAGCCTCATTCCACCAGTGAGGAGGACATGCGTGTGATATTTCGAGTCAATCGGTCAAAAGACGACCGTAACCCTAACCCTAGCCCCATAACCCTAACCCTAACCCTAGCCTCAGCCTTAAGCCAGCCTCATGAAACATTGTCCCTCTCACTAAAATATTCGCCAAAAATACAAATTTCACCCGAATCCAATGCGGACTGCTGTGTCTCGTTCAGCCAGTATAGGACCACGTCTGGGAGAAATTTCGAGTCAATCTGTCCAAAGACCTGGAAGCTATTGAAAAAATCGGCCGACGTTTTCATGAAAAAGGCCATTTTTTTCTTTAAAATATTCACCAAAAATACAAATTCCACCAGAATCCAACCAAAACCAGCGAGCCTCATTCCACCAGTGAGGAGGACATGCGTGTGCAATTTCGAGTCAATCGGTCAAAAGACGACCGTAACCCTAACCCTAGCCCCATAACCCTAACCCTAGCCCCATAACCCTAACCCTAGCCTCAGCCTTAAGCCAGCCTCATGAAACATTGTCCCTCTCACTAAAATATTCGCCAAAAATACAAATTTCACCCGAATCCAATGCGGACTGCTGTGTCTCGTTCAGCCAGTATAGGACCACGTCTGGGAGAAATTTCGAGTCAATCGGTCCAAAGACCTGGAAGCTATTGAAAAAATCGGCCGACGTTTTCATGAAAAAGGCCATTTTTTCTTTAAAATATTCGCCAAAAATACAAATTTCACCCGAATCCAATGCGGACTGCTGTGTCTCGTTCAGCCAGTATAGGACCACGTCTGGGAGAAATTTCGAGTCAATCGGTCCAAAGACCTGGAAGCTATTGAAAAAATCGGCCGACGTTTTGATGAAAAAGGCCATTTTTTCTTTAAAATATTCGCCAAAAATACAAATTTCACCCGAATCCAATGCGGACTGCTGTGTCTCGTTCAGCCAGTATAGGACCACGTCTGGGAGAAATTTCGAGTCAATCGGTCCAAAGACCTGGAAGCTATTGAAAAAATTGGCCGACGTTTTCATGAAAAAGGCCATTTTTTTCTTTAAAATATTCGCCAAAAATACAAATTTCACCTGAATCCAATGCGGACTGCTGTGTCTCGTTCAGCCAGTATAGGACCACGTCTGGGAGAAATTTCGAGTCAATCGGTCCAAAGACCTGGAAGCTATTGAAAAAATCGGCCGACGTTTTGATGAAAAAGGCCATTTTTTCTTTAAAATATTCGCCAAAAATACAAATTTCACCCGAATCCAATGCGGACTGCTGTGTCTCCTTCAGCCAGTATAGGACCACGTCTGGGAGAAATTTCGAGTCAATCGGTCCAAAGACCTGGAAGCTATTGAAAAAATCGGCCGACGTTTTCATGAAAAAGGCAATTTTTTCTTTAAAATATTCGCCAAAAATACAAATTTCACCCGAATCCAATGCGGACTGCTGTGTCTCGTTCAGCCAGTATAGGACCACGTCTGGGAGAAATTTCGAGTCAATCGGTCCAAAGACCTGGAAGCTATTGAAAAAATCGGCCAACGTTTTCATGAAAAAGGCCATTTTTTTCTTTAAAATATTCACCAAAAATACAAATTCCACCAGAATCCAACCAAAACCGGCGAGCCTCATTCCACCAGTGAGGAGGACATGCGTGTGCAATTTCGAGTCAATCGGTCAAAAGACGACCGTAACCCTAACCCTAGCCCCATAACCCTAACCCTAACCCTAGCCTCAGCCTTAAGCCAGCCTCATGAAACATTGTCCCTCTCACTAAAATATTCGCCAAAAATACAAATTTCACCCGAATCCAATGCGGACTGCTGTGTCTCGTTCAGCCAGTATAGGACCACGTCTGGGAGAAATTTCGAGTCAATCGGTCCAAAGACCTGGAAGCTATTGAAAAAATCGGCCGACGTTTTCATGAAAAAGGCCATTTCTTTTTTAAAAATATTCACCAAAAATACAAATTCCACCAGAATCCAACCAAAACCGGCGAGCCTCATTCCACCAGTGAGGAGGACATGCGTGTGATATTTCGAGTCAATCGGTCAAAAGACGACCGTAACCCTAACCCTAGCCCCATAACCCTAACCCTAACCCTAACCCTAGCCTCAGCCTTAAGCCAGCCTCATGAAACATTGTCCCTCTCACTAAAATATTCGCCAAAAATACAAATTTCACCCGAATCCAATGCGGACTGCTGTGTCTCGTTCAGCCAGTATAGGACCACGTCTGGGAGAAATTTCGAGTCAATCTGTCCAAAGACCTGGAAGCTATTGAAAAAATCGGCCGACGTTTTCATGAAAAAGGCCATTTTTTTCTTTAAAATATTCACCAAAAATACAAATTCCACCAGAATCCAACCAAAACCGGCGAGCCTCATTCCACCAGTGAGGAGGACATGCGTGTGATATTTCGAGTCAATCGGTCAAAAGACGACCGTAACCCTAACCCTAGCCCCATAACCCTAACCCTAACCCTAACCCTAGCCTCAGCCTTAAGCCAGCCTCATGAAACATTGTCCCTCTCACTAAAATATTCGCCAAAAATACAAATTTCACCCGAATCCAATGCGGACTGCTGTGTCTCGTTCAGCCAGTATAGGACCACGTCTGGGAGAAATTTCGAGTCAATCTGTCCAAAGACCTGGAAGCTATTGAAAAAATCGGCCGACGTTTTCATGAAAAAGGCCATTTTTTTCTTTAAAATATTCACCAAAAATACAAATTCCACCAGAATCCAACCAAAACCGGCGAGCCTCATTCCACCAGTGAGGAGGACATGCGTGTGATATTTCGAGTCAATCGGTCAAAAGACGACCGTAACCCTAACCCTAGCCCCATAACCCTAACCCTAACCCTAACCCTAGCCTCAGCCTTAAGCCAGCCTCATGAAACATTGTCCCTCTCACTAAAATATTCGCCAAAAATACAAATTTCACCCGAATCCAATGCGGACTGCTGTGTCTCGTTCAGCCAGTATAGGACCACGTCTGGGAGAAATTTCGAGTCAATCTGTCCAAAGACCTGGAAGCTATTGAAAAAATCGGCCGACGTTTTCATGAAAAAGGCCATTTTTTTCTTTAAAATATTCACCAAAAATACAAATTCCACCAGAATCCAACCAAAACCGGCGAGCCTCATTCCACCAGTGAGGAGGACATGCGTGTGCAATTGCGAGTCAATCGGTCAAAAGACGACCATAGCCCTAACCCTAGCCCCATAACCATAACCCTAGCCCCATAACCCTAACACTAACCCTAACCCTAGCCTCAGCCTTAAGCCAGCCTCATGAAACATTGTCCCTCTCACTAAAATATTCGCCAAAAATACAAATTTCACCCGAATCCAATGCGGACTGCTGTGTCTCGTTCAGCCAGTATAGGACCACGTCTGGGAGAAATTTCGAGTCAATCGGTCCAAAGACCTGGAAGCTATTGAAAAAATCGGCCGACGTTTTCATGAAAAAGGCCATTTTTTTCTTTAAAATATTCGCCAAAAATACAAATTTCACCCGAATCCAATGCGGACTGCTGTGTCTCATTCAGCCAATATAGGACCACGTCTGGGAGAAATTTCGAGTCAATCGGTCCAAAGACCTGGAAGCTATTGAAAAAATCGGCCGACGTTTTCATGAAAAAGGCCATTTTTTTCTTTAAAATATTCACCAAAAATACAAATTCTACCAGAATCCAACCAAAACCGGCGAGCCTCATTCCACCAGTGAGGAGGACATGCGTGTGATATTTCGAGTCAATCGGTCAAAAGACGACCGTAACCCTAACCCTAGCCCCATAACCCTAACCCTAACCCTAACCCTAGCCTCAGCCTTAAGCCAGCCTCATGAAACATTGTCCCTCTCACTAAAATATTCGCCAAAAATACAAATTTCACCCGAATCCAATGCGGACTGCTGTGTCTCGTTCAGCCAGTATAGGACCACGTCTGGGAGAAATTTCGAGTCAATCGGTCCAAAGACCTGGAAGCTATTGAAAAAATCGGCCGACGTTTTGATGAAAAAGGCCATTTTTTTCTTTAAAATATTCACCAAAAATACAAATTCCACCAGAATCCAACCAAAACCGGCGAGCCTCATTCCACCAGTGAGGAGGACATGCGTGTGCAATTTCGAGTCAATCGGTCAAAAGACGACCGTAACCCTAACCCTAGCCCCATAACCCTAACCCTAGCCCCATAACCCTAACCCTAACCCTAGCCTCAGCCTTAAGCCAGCCTCATGAAACATTGTCCCTCTCACTAAAATATTCGCCAAAAATACAAATTTCACCCGAATCCAATGCGGACTGCTGTGTCTCGTTCAGCCAGTATAGGACCACGTCTGGGAGAAATTTCGAGTCAATCGGTCCAAAGACCTGGAAGCTATTGAAAAAATCGGCCGACGTTTTGATGAAAAAGGCCATTTTTTCTTTAAAATATTCGCCAAAAATACAAATTTCACCCGAATCCAATGCGGACTGCTGTGTCTCGTTCAGCCAGTATAGGACCACGTCTGGGAGAAATTTCGAGTCAATCGGTCCAAAGACCTGGAAGCTATTGAAAAAATCGGCCGACGTTTTCATGAAAAAGGCCATTTTTTTCTTTAAAATATTCACCAAAAATACAAATTCCACCAGAATCCAACCAAAACCGGCGAGCCTCATTCCACCAGTGAGGAGGACATGCGTGTGACATTTCGAGTCAATCGGTCAAAAGACGACCGTAACCCTAACCCTAGCCCCATAACCCTAACCCTAACCCTAGCCTCAGCCTTAAGCCAGCCTCATGAAACATTGTCCCTCTCACTAAAATATTCGCCAAAAATACAAATTTCACCCGAATCCAATGCGGACTGCTGTGTCTCGTTCAGCCAGTATAGGACCACGTCTGGGAGAAATTTCGAGTCAATCTGTCCAAAGACCTGGAAGCTATTGAAAAAATCGGCCGACGTTTTCATGAAAAAGGCCATTTTTTTCTTTAAAATATTCACCAAAAATACAAATTCCACCAGAATCCAACCAAAACCGGCGAGCCTCATTCCACCAGTGAGGAGGACATGCGTGTGATATTTCGAGTCAATCGGTCAAAAGACGACCGTAACCCTAACCCTAGCCCCATAACCCTAACCCTAACCCTAACCCTAGCCTCAGCCTTAAGCCAGCCTCATGAAACATTGTCCCTCTCACTAAAATATTCGCCAAAAATACAAATTTCACCCGAATCCAATGCGGACTGCTGTGTCTCGTTCAGCCAGTATAGGACCACGTCTGGGAGAAATTTCGAGTCAATCTGTCCAAAGACCTGGAAGCTATTGAAAAAATCGGCCGACATTTTCATGAAAAAGGCCATTTTTTTCTTTAAAATATTCACCAAAAATACAAATTCCACCAGAATCCAACCAAAACCGGCGAGCCTCATTCCACCAGTGAGGAGGACATGCGTGTGCAATTTCGAGTCAATCGGTCAAAAGACGACCATAACCCTAACCCTAGCCCCATAACCATAACCCTAGCCCCATAACCCTAACACTAACCCTAACCCTAGCCTCAGCCTTAAGCCAGCCTCATGAAACATTGTCCCTCTCACTAAAATATTCGCCAAAAATACAAATTTCACCCGAATCCAATGCGGACTGCTGTGTCTCGTTCAGCCAGTATAGGACCACGTCTGGGAGAAATTTCGAGTCAATCGGTCCAAAGACCTGGAAGCTATTGAAAAAATCGGCCGACGTTTTCATGAAAAAGGTCATTTTTTTCTTTAAAATATTCGCCAAAAATACAAATTTCACCCGAATCCAATGCGGACTGCTGTGTCTCGTTCAGCCAATATAGGACCACGTCTGGGAGAAATTTCGAGTCAATCGGTCCAAAGACCTGGAAGCTATTGAAAAAATCGGCCGACGTTTTCATGAAAAAGGCCATTTTTTTCTTTAAAATATTCACCAAAAATACAAATTCTACCAGAATCCAACCAAAACCGGCGAGCCTCATTCCACCAGTGAGGAGGACATGCGTGTGATATTTCGAGTCAATCGGTCAAAAGACGACCGTAACCCTAACCCTAGCCCCATAACCCTAACCCTAACCCTAACCCTAGCCTCAGCCTTAAGCCAGCCTCATGAAACATTGTCCCTCTCACTAAAATATTCGCCAAAAATACAAATTTCACCCGAATCCAATGCGGACTGCTGTGTCTCGTTCAGCCAGTATAGGACCACGTCTGGGAGAAATTTCGAGTCAATCTGTCCAAAGACCTGGAAGCTATTGAAAAAATCGGCCGACGTTTTCATGAAAAAGGCCATTTTTTTCTTTAAAATATTCACCAAAAATACAAATTCCACCAGAATCCAACCAAAACCGGCGAGCCTCATTCCACCAGTGAGGAGGACATGCGTGTGCAATTTCGAGTCAATCGGTCAAAAGACGACCGTAACCCTAACCCTAGCCCCATAACCCTAACCCTAGCCCCATAACCCTAACCCTAACCCTAGCCTCAGCCTTAAGCCAGCCTCATGAAACATTGTCCCTCTCACTAAAATATTCGCCAAAAATACAAATTTCACCCGAATCCAATGCGGACTGCTGTGTCTCGTTCAGCCAGTATAGGACCACGTCTGGGAGAAATTTCGAGTCAATCGGTCCAAAGACCTGGAAGCTATTGAAAAAATCGGCCGACGTTTTGATGAAAAAGGCCATTTTTTCTTTAAAATATTTCCCAAAAATACAAATTTCACCCGAATCCAATGCGGACTGCTGTGTCTCGTTCAGCCAGTATAGGACCACGTCTGGGAGAAATTTCGAGTCAATCGGTCCAAAGACCTGGAAGCTATTGAAAAAATCGGCCGACGTTTTCATGAAAAAGGCCATTTTTTTCTTTAAAATATTCACCAAAAATACAAATTCCACCAGAATCCAACCAAAACCGGCGAGCCTCATTCCACCAGTGAGGAGGACATGCGTGTGACATTTCGAGTCAATCGGTCAAAAGACGACCGTAACCCTAACCCTAGCCCCATAACCCTAACCCTAACCCTAGCCTCAGCCTTAAGCCAGCCTCATGAAACATTGTCCCTCTCACTAAAATATTCGCCAAAAATACAAATTTCACCCGAATCCAATGCGGACTGCTGTGTCTCGTTCAGCCAGTATAGGACCACGTCTGGGAGAAATTTCGAGTCAATCTGTCCAAAGACCTGGAAGCTATTGAAAAAATCGGCCGACGTTTTCATGAAAAAGGCCATTTTTTTCTTTAAAATATTCACCAAAAATACAAATTCCACCAGAATCCAACCAAAACCGGCGAGCCTCATTCCACCAGTGAGGAGGACATGCGTGTGATATTTCGAGTCAATCGGTCAAAAGACGACCGTAACCCTAACCCTAGCCCCATAACCCTAACCCTAACCCTAACCCTAGCCTCAGCCTTAAGCCAGCCTCATGAAACATTGTCCCTCTCACTAAAATATTCGCCAAAAATACAAATTTCACCCGAATCCAATGCGGACTGCTGTGTCTCGTTCAGCCAGTATAGGACCACGTCTGGGAGAAATTTCGAGTCAATCTGTCCAAAGACCTGGAAGCTATTGAAAAAATCGGCCGACGTTTTCATGAAAAAGGTCATTTTTTTCTTTAAAATATTCACCAAAAATACAAATTCCACCAGAATCCAACCAAAACCGGCGAGCCTCATTCCACCAGTGAGGAGGACATGCGTGTGCAATTTCGAGTCAATCGGTCAAAAGACGACCATAACCCTAACCCTAGCCCCATAACCATAACCCTAGCCCCATAACCCTAACACTAACCCTAACCCTAGCCTCAGCCTTAAGCCAGCCTCATGAAACATTGTCCCTCTCACTAAAATATTCGCCAAAAATACAAATTTCACCCGAATCCAATGCGGACTGCTGTGTCTCGTTCAGCCAGTATAGGACCACGTCTGGGAGAAATTTCGAGTCAATCGGTCCAAAGACCTGGAAGCTATTGAAAAAATCGGCCGACGTTTTCATGAAAAAGGCCATTTTTTTCTTTAAAATATTCGCCAAAAATACAAATTTCACCCGAATCCAATGCGGACTGCTGTGTCTCGTTCAGCCAATATAGGACCACGTCTGGGAGAAATTTCGAGTCAATCGGTCCAAAGACCTGGAAGCTATTGAAAAAATCGCCCGACGTTTTCATGAAAAAGGCCATTTTTTTCTTTAAAATATTCACCAAAAATACAAATTCCACCAGAATCCAACCAAAACCGGCGAGCCTCATTCCACCAGTGAGGAGGACATGCGTGTGCAATTTCGAGTCAATCGGTCAAAAGACGACCGTAACCCTAACCCTAGCCCCATAACCCTAACCCTAACCCTAACCCTAGCCTCAGCCTTAAGCCAGCCTCATGAAACATTGTCCCTCTCACTAAAATATTCGCCAAAAATACAAATTTCACCCGAATCCAATGCGGACTGCTGTGTCTCGTTCAGCCAATATAGGACCACGTCTGGGAGAAATTTCGAGTCAATCGGTCCAAAGACCTGGAAGCTATTGAAAAAATCGGCCGACGTTTTCATGAAAAAGGCCATTTTTTCTTTAAAATATTCGCCAAAAATACAAATTTCACCCGAATCCAATGCGGACTGCTGTGTCTCGTTCAGCCAGTATAGGACCACGTCTGGGAGAAATTTCGAGTCAATCGGTCCAAAGACCTGGAAGCTATTGAAAAAATCGGCCGACGTTTTGATGAAAAAGGCCATTTTTTCTTTAAAATATTCGCCAAAAATACAAATTTCACCCGAATCCAATGCGGACTGCTGTGTCTCGTTCAGCCAGTATAGGACCACGTCTGGGAGAAATTTCGAGTCAATCGGTCCAAAGACCTGGAAGCTATTGAAAAAATTGGCCGACGTTTTCATGAAAAAGGCCATTTTTTTCTTTAAAATATTCGCCAAAAATACAAATTTCACCTGAATCCAATGCGGACTGCTGTGTCTCGTTCAGCCAGTATAGGACCACGTCTGGGAGAAATTTCGAGTCAATCGGTCCAAAGACCTGGAAGCTATTGAAAAAATCGGCCGACGTTTTGATGAAAAAGGCCATTTTTTCTTTAAAATATTCGCCAAAAATACAAATTTCACCCGAATCCAATGCGGACTGCTGTGTCTCCTTCAGCCAGTATAGGACCACGTCTGGGAGAAATTTCGAGTCAATCGGTCCAAAGACCTGGAAGCTATTGAAAAAATCGGCCGACGTTTTCATGAAAAAGGCAATTTTTTCTTTAAAATATTCGCCAAAAATACAAATTTCACCCGAATCCAATGCGGACTGCTGTGTCTCGTTCAGCCAGTATAGGACCACGTCTGGGAGAAATTTCGAGTCAATCTGTCCAAAGACCTGGAAGCTATTGAAAAAATCGGCCGACGTTTTCATGAAAAAGGCCATTTTTTTCTTTAAAATATTCACCAAAAATACAAATTCCACCAGAATCCAACCAAAACCGGCGAGCCTCATTCCACCAGTGAGGAGGACATGCGTGTGATATTTCGAGTCAATCGGTCAAAAGACGACCGTAACCCTAACCCTAGCCCCATAACCCTAACCCTAACCCTAACCCTAGCCTCAGCCTTAAGCCAGCCTCATGAAACATTGTCCCTCTCACTAAAATATTCGCCAAAAATACAAATTTCACCCGAATCCAATGCGGACTGCTGTGTCTCGTTCAGCCAGTATAGGACCACGTCTGGGAGAAATTTCGAGTCAATCTGTCCAAAGACCTGGAAGCTATTGAAAAAATCGGCCGACGTTTTCATGAAAAAGGTCATTTTTTTCTTTAAAATATTCACCAAAAATACAAATTCCACCAGAATCCAACCAAAACCGGCGAGCCTCATTCCACCAGTGAGGAGGACATGCGTGTGCAATTTCGAGTCAATCGGTCAAAAGACGACCATAACCCTAACCCTAGCCCCATAACCATAACCCTAGCCCCATAACCCTAACACTAACCCTAACCCTAGCCTCAGCCTTAAGCCAGCCTCATGAAACATTGTCCCTCTCACTAAAATATTCGCCAAAAATACAAATTTCACCCGAATCCAATGCGGACTGCTGTGTCTCGTTCAGCCAGTATAGGACCACGTCTGGGAGAAATTTCGAGTCAATCGGTCCAAAGACCTGGAAGCTATTGAAAAAATCGGCCGACGTTTTCATGAAAAAGGCCATTTTTTTCTTTAAAATATTCGCCAAAAATACAAATTTCACCCGAATCCAATGCGGACTGCTGTGTCTCGTTCAGCCAATATAGGACCACGTCTGGGAGAAATTTCGAGTCAATCGGTCCAAAGACCTGGAAGCTATTGAAAAAATCGCCCGACGTTTTCATGAAAAAGGCCATTTTTTTCTTTAAAATATTCACCAAAAATACAAATTCCACCAGAATCCAACCAAAACCGGCGAGCCTCATTCCACCAGTGAGGAGGACATGCGTGTGCAATTTCGAGTCAATCGGTCAAAAGACGACCGTAACCCTAACCCTAGCCCCATAACCCTAACCCTAACCCTAACCCTAGCCTCAGCCTTAAGCCAGCCTCATGAAACATTGTCCCTCTCACTAAAATATTCGCCAAAAATACAAATTTCACCCGAATCCAATGCGGACTGCTGTGTCTCGTTCAGCCAATATAGGACCACGTCTGGGAGAAATTTCGAGTCAATCGGTCCAAAGACCTGGAAGCTATTGAAAAAATCGGCCGACGTTTTCATGAAAAAGGCCATTTTTTCTTTAAAATATTCGCCAAAAATACAAATTTCACCCGAATCCAATGCGGACTGCTGTGTCTCGTTCAGCCAGTATAGGACCACGTCTGGGAGAAATTTCGAGTCAATCGGTCCAAAGACCTGGAAGCTATTGAAAAAATCGGCCGACGTTTTGATGAAAAAGGCCATTTTTTCTTTAAAATATTCGCCAAAAATACAAATTTCACCCGAATCCAATGCGGACTGCTGTGTCTCGTTCAGCCAGTATAGGACCACGTCTGGGAGAAATTTCGAGTCAATCGGTCCAAAGACCTGGAAGCTATTGAAAAAATTGGCCGACGTTTTCATGAAAAAGGCCATTTTTTTCTTTAAAATATTCGCCAAAAATACAAATTTCACCTGAATCCAATGCGGACTGCTGTGTCTCGTTCAGCCAGTATAGGACCACGTCTGGGAGAAATTTCGAGTCAATCGGTCCAAAGACCTGGAAGCTATTGAAAAAATCGGCCGACGTTTTGATGAAAAAGGCCATTTTTTCTTTAAAATATTCGCCAAAAATACAAATTTCACCCGAATCCAATGCGGACTGCTGTGTCTCCTTCAGCCAGTATAGGACCACGTCTGGGAGAAATTTCGAGTCAATCGGTCCAAAGACCTGGAAGCTATTGAAAAAATCGGCCGACGTTTTCATGAAAAAGGCAATTTTTTCTTTAAAATATTCGCCAAAAATACAAATTTCACCCGAATCCAATGCGGACTGCTGTGTCTCGTTCAGCCAGTATAGGACCACGTCTGGGAGAAATTTCGAGTCAATCTGTCCAAAGACCTGGAAGCTATTGAAAAAATCGGCCGACGTTTTCATGAAAAAGGCCATTTTTTTCTTTAAAATATTCACCAAAAATACAAATTCCACCAGAATCCAACCAAAACCGGCGAGCCTCATTCCACCAGTGAGGAGGACATGCGTGTGCAATTTCGAGTCAATCGGTCAAAAGACGACCGTAACCCTAACCCTAGCCCCATAACCCTAACCCTAGCCCCATAACCCTGACCCTAACCCTAGCCTCAGCCTTAAGCCAGCCTCATGAAACATTGTCCCTCTCACTAAAATATTCGCCAAAAATACAAATTTCACCCGAATCCAATGCGGACTGCTGTGTCTCGTTCAGCCAGTATAGGACCACGTCTGGGAGAAATTTCGAGTCAATCGGTCCAAAGACCTGGAAGCTATTGAAAAAATCGGCCGACGTTTTCATGAAAAAGGCCATTTTTTCTTTAAAATATTCGCCAAAAATACAAATTTCACCCGAATCCAATGCGGACTGCTGTGTCTCGTTCAGCCAGTATAGGACCACGTCTGGGAGAAATTTCGAGTCAATCGGTCCAAAGACCTGGAAGCTATTGAAAAAATCGGCCGACGTTTTCATGAAAAAGGCCATTTTTTTCTTTAAAATATTCACCAAAAATACAAATTCTACCAGAATCCAACCAAAACCGGCGAGCCTCATTCCACCAGTGAGGAGGACATGCGTGTGATATTTCGAGTCAATCGGTCAAAAGACGACCGTAACCCTAACCCTAGCCCCATAACCCTAACCCTAACCCTAGCCTCAGCCTTAAGCCAGCCTCATGAAACATTGTCCCTCTCACTAAAATATTCGCCAAAAATACAAATTTCACCCGAATCCAATGCGGACTGCTGTGTCTCGTTCAGCCAGTATAGGACCACGTCTGGGAGAAATTTCGAGTCAATCGGTCCAAAGACCTGGAAGCTATTGAAAAAATCGGCCGACGTTTTCATGAAAAAGGCCATTTTTTTTTTTAAAATATTCACCAAAAATACAAATTCCACCAGAATCCAACCAAAACCGGCGAGCCTCATTCCACCAGTGAGGAGGACATGCGTGTGATATTTCGAGTCAATCGGTCAAAAGACGACCGTAACCCTAACCCTAGCCCCATAACCCTAACCCTAGCCCCATAACCCTAACCCTAACCCTAGCGTCAGCCTTAAGCCAGCCTCATGAAACATTGTCCCTCTCACTAAAATATTCGCCAAAAATACAAATTTCACCCGAATCCAATGCGGACTGCTGTGTCTCGTTCAGCCAGTATAGGACCACGTCTGGGAGAAATTTCGAGTCAATCGGTCCAAAGACCTGGAAGCTATTGAAAAAATCGGCCGACGTTTTGATGAAAAAGGCCATTTTTTCTTTAAAATATTCGCCAAAAATACAAATTTCACCCGAATCCAATGCGGACTGCTGTGTCTCGTTCAGCCAGTATAGGACCACGTCTGGGAGAAATTTCGAGTCAATCGGTCCAAAGACCTGGAAGCTATTGAAAAAATCGGCCGACGTTTTCATGAAAAAGGCCATTTTTTTCTTTAAAATATTCACCAAAAATACAAATTCCACCAGAATCCAACCAAAACCGGCGAGCCTCATTCCACCAGTGAGGAGGACATGCGTGTGACATTTCGAGTCAATCGGTCAAAAGACGACCGTAACCCTAACCCTAGCCCCATAACCCTAACCCTAACCCTAGCCTCAGCCTTAAGCCAGCCTCATGAAACATTGTCCCTCTCACTAAAATATTCGCCAAAAATACAAATTTCACCCGAATCCAATGCGGACTGCTGTGTCTCGTTCAGCCAGTATAGGACCACGTCTGGGAGAAATTTCGAGTCAATCGGTCCAAAGACCTGGAAGCTATTGAAAAAATCGGCCGACGTTTTCATGAAAAAGGCCATTTTTTTCTTTAAAATATTCGCCAAAAATACAAATTTCACCCGAATCCAATGCGGACTGCTGTGTCTCGTTCAGCCAATATAGGACCACGTCTGGGAGAAATTTCGAGTCAATCGGTCCAAATACCTGGAAGCTATTGAAAAAATCGGCCGACGTTTTCATGAAAAAGGCCATTTTTTTCTTTAAAATATTCACCAAAAATACAAATTCTACCAGAATCCAACCAAAACCGGCGAGCCTCATTCCACCAGTGAGGAGGACATGCGTGTGATATTTCGAGTCAATCGGTCAAAAGACGACCGTAACCCTAACCCTAGCCCCATAACCCTAACCCTAACCCTAACCCTAGCCTCAGCCTTAAGCCAGCCTCATGAAACATTGTCCCTCTCACTAAAATATTCGCCAAAAATACAAATTTCACCCGAATCCAATGCGGACTGCTGTGTCTCGTTCAGCCAGTATAGGACCACGTCTGGGAGAAATTTCGAGTCAATCGGTCCAAAGACCTGGAAGCTATTGAAAAAATCGGCCGACGTTTTCATGAAAAAGGCCATTTTTTTCTTTAAAATATTCGCCAAAAATACAAATTTCACCCGAATCCAATGCGGACTGCTGTGTCTCGTTCAGCCAATATAGGACCACGTCTGGGAGAAATTTCGAGTCAATCGGTCCAAAGACCTGGAAGCTATTGAAAAAATCGCCCGACGTTTTCATGAAAAAGGCCATTTTTTTCTTTAAAATATTCACCAAAAATACAAATTCCACCAGAATCCAACCAAAACCGGCGAGCCTCATTCCACCAGTGAGGAGGACATGCGTGTGCAATTTCGAGTCAATCGGTCAAAAGACGACCGTAACCCTAACCCTAGCCCCATAACCCTAACCCTAACCCTAACCCTAGCCTCAGCCTTAAGCCAGCCTCATGAAACATTGTCCCTCTCACTAAAATATTCGCCAAAAATACAAATTTCACCCGAATCCAATGCGGACTGCTGTGTCTCGTTCAGCCAATATAGGACCACGTCTGGGAGAAATTTCGAGTCAATCGGTCCAAAGACCTGGAAGCTATTGAAAAAATCGGCCGACGTTTTCATGAAAAAGGCCATTTTTTCTTTAAAATATTCGCCAAAAATACAAATTTCACCCGAATCCAATGCGGACTGCTGTGTCTCGTTCAGCCAGTATAGGACCACGTCTGGGAGAAATTTCGAGTCAATCGGTCCAAAGACCTGGAAGCTATTGAAAAAATCGGCCGACGTTTTGATGAAAAAGGCCATTTTTTCTTTAAAATATTCGCCAAAAATACAAATTTCACCCGAATCCAATGCGGACTGCTGTGTCTCGTTCAGCCAGTATAGGACCACGTCTGGGAGAAATTTCGAGTCAATCGGTCCAAAGACCTGGAAGCTATTGAAAAAATTGGCCGACGTTTTCATGAAAAAGGCCATTTTTTTCTTTAAAATATTCGCCAAAAATACAAATTTCACCTGAATCCAATGCGGACTGCTGTGTCTCGTTCAGCCAGTATAGGACCACGTCTGGGAGAAATTTCGAGTCAATCGGTCCAAAGACCTGGAAGCTATTGAAAAAATCGGCCGACGTTTTGATGAAAAAGGCCATTTTTTCTTTAAAATATTCGCCAAAAATACAAATTTCACCCGAATCCAATGCGGACTGCTGTGTCTCCTTCAGCCAGTATAGGACCACGTCTGGGAGAAATTTCGAGTCAATCGGTCCAAAGACCTGGAAGCTATTGGAAAAATCGGCCGACGTTTTCATGAAAAAGGCAATTTTTTCTTTAAAATATTCGCCAAAAATACAAATTTCACCCGAATCCAATGCGGACTGCTGTGTCTCGTTCAGCCAGTATAGGACCACGTCTGGGAGAAATTTCGAGTCAATCGGTCCAAAGACCTGGAAGCTATTGAAAAAATCGGCCGACGTTTTCATGAAAAAGGCCATTTTTTTCTTTAAAATATTCACCAAAAATACAAATTCTACCAGAATCCAACCAAAACCGGCGAGCCTCATTCCACCAGTGAGGAGGACATGCGTGTGATATTTCGAGTCAATCGGTCAAAAGACGACCGTAACCCTAACCCTAGCCCCATAACCCTAACCCTAACCCTAGCCTCAGCCTTAAGCCAGCCTCATGAAACATTGTCCCTCTCACTAAAATATTCGCCAAAAATACAAATTTCACCCGAATCCAATGCGGACTGCTGTGTCTCGTTCAGCCAGTATAGGACCACGTCTGGGAGAAATTTCGAGTCAATCTGTCCAAAGACCTGGAAGCTATTGAAAAAATCGGCCGACGTTTTCATGAAAAAGGCCATTTTTTTCTTTAAAATATTCACCAAAAATACAAATTCCACCAGAATCCAACCAAAACCGGCGAGCCTCATTCCACCAGTGAGGAGGACATGCGTGTGCAATTTCGAGTCAATCGGTCAAAAGACGACCGTAACCCTAACCCTAGCCCCATAACCCTAACCCTAGCCCCATAACCCTGACCCTAACCCTAGCCTCAGCCTTAAGCCAGCCTCATGAAACATTGTCCCTCTCACTAAAATATTCGCCAAAAATACAAATTTCACCCGAATCCAATGCGGACTGCTGTGTCTCGTTCAGCCAGTATAGGACCACGTCTGGGAGAAATTTCGAGTCAATCGGTCCAAAGACCTGGAAGCTATTGAAAAAATCGGCCGACGTTTTCATGAAAAAGGCCATTTTTTCTTTAAAATATTCGCCAAAAATACAAATTTCACCCGAATCCAATGCGGACTGCTGTGTCTCGTTCAGCCAGTATAGGACCACGTCTGGGAGAAATTTCGAGTCAATCGGTCCAAAGACCTGGAAGCTATTGAAAAAATCGGCCGACGTTTTCATGAAAAAGGCCATTTTTTTCTTTAAAATATTCACCAAAAATACAAATTCTACCAGAATCCAACCAAAACCGGCGAGCCTCATTCCACCAGTGAGGAGGACATGCGTGTGATATTTCGAGTCAATCGGTCAAAAGACGACCGTAACCCTAACCCTAGCCCCATAACCCTAACCCTAACCCTAGCCTCAGCCTTAAGCCAGCCTCATGAAACATTGTCCCTCTCACTAAAATATTCGCCAAAAATACAAATTTCACCCGAATCCAATGCGGACTGCTGTGTCTCGTTCAGCCAGTATAGGACCACGTCTGGGAGAAATTTCGAGTCAATCGGTCCAAAGACCTGGAAGCTATTGAAAAAATCGGCCGACGTTTTCATGAAAAAGGCCATTTTTTTTTTTTAAATATTCACCAAAAATACAAATTCCACCAGAATCCAACCAAAACCGGCGAGCCTCATTCCACCAGTGAGGAGGACATGCGTGTGATATTTCGAGTCAATCGGTCAAAAGACGACCGTAACCCTAACCCTAGCCCCATAACCCTAACCCTAGCCCCATAACCCTAACCCTAACCCTAGCGTCAGCCTTAAGCCAGCCTCATGAAACATTGTCCCTCTCACTAAAATATTCGCCAAAAATACAAATTTCACCCGAATCCAATGCGGACTGCTGTGTCTCGTTCAGCCAGTATAGGACCACGTCTGGGAGAAATTTCGAGTCAATCGGTCCAAAGACCTGGAAGCTATTGAAAAAATCGGCCGACGTTTTGATGAAAAAGGCCATTTTTTCTTTAAAATATTCGCCAAAAATACAAATTTCACCCGAATCCAATGCGGACTGCTGTGTCTCGTTCAGCCAGTATAGGACCACGTCTGGGAGAAATTTCGAGTCAATCGGTCCAAAGACCTGGAAGCTATTGAAAAAATCGGCCGACGTTTTCATGAAAAAGGCCATTTTTTTCTTTAAAATATTCACCAAAAATACAAATTCCACCAGAATCCAACCAAAACCGGCGAGCCTCATTCCACCAGTGAGGAGGACATGCGTGTGACATTTCGAGTCAATCGGTCAAAAGACGACCGTAACCCTAACCCTAGCCCCATAACCCTAACCCTAACCCTAGCCTCAGCCTTAAGCCAGCCTCATGAAACATTGTCCCTCTCACTAAAATATTCGCCAAAAATACAAATTTCACCCGAATCCAATGCGGACTGCTGTGTCTCGTTCAGCCAGTATAGGACCACGTCTGGGAGAAATTTCGAGTCAATCTGTCCAAAGACCTGGAAGCTATTGAAAAAATCGGCCGACGTTTTCATGAAAAAGGCCATTTTTTTCTTTAAAATATTCACCAAAAATACAAATTCCACCAGAATCCAACCAAAACCGGCGAGCCTCATTCCACCAGTGAGGAGGACATGCGTGTGATATTTCGAGTCAATCGGTCAAAAGACGACCGTAACCCTAACCCTAGCCCCATAACCCTAACCCTAACCCTAACCCTAGCCTCAGCCTTAAGCCAGCCTCATGAAACATTGTCCCTCTCACTAAAATATTCGCCAAAAATACAAATTTCACCCGAATCCAATGCGGACTGCTGTGTCTCATTCAGCCAGTATAGGACCACGTCTGGGAGAAATTTCGAGTCAATCTGTCCAAAGACCTGGAAGCTATTGAAAAAATCGGCCGACATTTTCATGAAAAAGGCCATTTTTTTCTTTAAAATATTCACCAAAAATACAAATTCCACCAGAATCCAACCAAAACCGGCGAGCCTCATTCCACCAGTGAGGAGGACATGCGTGTGCAATTTCGAGTCAATCGGTCAAAAGACGACCATAACCCTAACCCTAGCCCCATAACCATAACCCTAGCCCCATAACCCTAACACTAACCCTAACCCTAGCCTCAGCCTTAAGCCAGCCTCATGAAACATTGTCCCTCTCACTAAAATATTCGCCAAAAATACAAATTTCACCCGAATCCAATGCGGACTGCTGTGTCTCGTTCAGCCAGTATAGGACCACGTCTGGGAGAAATTTCGAGTCAATCGGTCCAAAGACCTGGAAGCTATTGAAAAAATCGGCCGACGTTTTCATGAAAAAGGCCATTTTTTTCTTTAAAATATTCGCCAAAAATACAAATTTCACCCGAATCCAATGCGGACTGCTGTGTCTCGTTCAGCCAATATAGGACCACGTCTGGGAGAAATTTCGAGTCAATCGGTCCAAATACCTGGAAGCTATTGAAAAAATCGGCCGACGTTTTCATGAAAAAGGCCATTTTTTTCTTTAAAATATTCACCAAAAATACAAATTCTACCAGAATCCAACCAAAACCGGCGAGCCTCATTCCACCAGTGAGGAGGACATGCGTGTGATATTTCGAGTCAATCGGTCAAAAGACGACCGTAACCCTAACCCTAGCCCCATAACCCTAACCCTAACCCTAACCCTAGCCTCAGCCTTAAGCCAGCCTCATGAAACATTGTCCCTCTCACTAAAATATTCGCCAAAAATACAAATTTCACCCGAATCCAATGCGGACTGCTGTGTCTCGTTCAGCCAGTATAGGACCACGTCTGGGAGAAATTTCGAGTCAATCTGTCCAAAGACCTGGAAGCTATTGAAAAAATCGGCCGACGTTTTCATGAAAAAGGCCATTTTTTTCTTTAAAATATTCACCAAAAATACAAATTCCACCAGAATCCAATGCGGACTGCTGTGTCTCGTTTAGCCAGTATAGGACCACGTCTGGAAAAAACGGCGAGCCTCATTCCACCAGTGAGGAGGACATGCGTGTGCAATTTCGAGTCAATCGGTCAAAAGACGACCGTAACCCTAACCCTAGCCCCATAACCCTAACCCTAACCCTAACCCTAGCCTCAGCCTTAAGCCAGCCTCATGAAACATTGTCCCTCTCACTAAAATATTCGCCAAAAATACAAATTTCACCCGAATCCAATGCGGACTGCTGTGTCTCGTTCAGCAAATATAGGACCACGTCTGGGAGAAATTTCGAGTCAATCTGTCCAAAGACCTGGAAGCTATTGAAAAAATCGGCCGACGTTTTCATGAAAAAGGCCATTTTTTTCTTTAAAATATTCACCAAAAATACAAATTCCACCAGAATCCAACCAAAACCGGCGAGCCTCATTCCACCAGTGAGGAGGACATGCGTGTGCAATTGCGAGTCAATCGGTCAAAAGACGACCGTAACCCTAACCCTAGCCCCATAACCCTAACCCTAGCCCCATAACCCTAACCCTAACCCTAACCCTAGCCTCAGCCTTAAGCCAGCCTCATGAAACATTGTCCCTCTCACTGAAATATTCGCCAAAAATACAAATTTCACCCGAATCCAATGCGGACTGCTGTGTCTCGTTCAGCCAGTATAGGACCACGTCTGGGAGAAATTTCGAGTCAATCGGTCCAAAGACCTGGAAGCTATTGAAAAAATTGGCCGACGTTTTCATGAAAAAGGCCATTTTTTTCTTTAAAATATTCGACAAAAATACAAATTTCACCCGAATCCAATGCGGACTGCTGTGTCTCGTTCAGCCAGTATAGGACCACGTCTGGAAAAAACGGCGAGCCTCATTCCACCAGTGAGGAGGACATGCGTGTGCAATTTCGAGTCAATCGGTCAAAAGACGACCGTAACCCTAACCCTAGCCCCATAACCCTAACCCTAACCCTAACCCTAGCCTCAGCCTTAAGCCAGCCTCATGAAACATTGTCCCTCTCACTAAAATATTCGCCAAAAATACAAATTTCACCCGAATCCAATGCGGACTGCTGTGTCTCGTTCAGCAAGTATAGGACCACGTCTGGGAGAAATTTCGAGTCAATCGGTCCAAAGACCTGGAAGCTATTGAAAAAATCGGCCGACGTTTTCATGAAAAAGGCCATTTTTTCTTTAAAATATTC
The DNA here is from genome assembly GCF_965226575.1 of Pagrus pagrus. NCBI lineage: Eukaryota > Metazoa > Chordata > Actinopteri > Spariformes > Sparidae > Pagrus > Pagrus pagrus. The sequence continues at coordinate 155,723 of NW_028175407.1, forward strand.
GCCAAAAATACAAATTTCACCCGAATCCAATGCGGACTGCTGTGTCTCGTTTAGCCAGTATAGGACCACGTCTGGGAGAAATTTCGAGTCAATCGGTCTAAAGACCTGGAAGCTATTGAAAAAATCGGCCGACGTTTTCATGAAAAAGGCCATTTTTTTCTTTAAAATATTCGCCAAAAATACAAATTTCACCCGAATCCAATGCGGACTGCTGTGTCTCGTTCAGCCAGTAAAGGACCACGTCTGGGAGAAATTTCGAGTCAATCGGTATAAAGACCTGGAAGCTATTGAAAAAATCGGCCGACGTTTTCATGAAAAAGGCCATTTTTTCTTTAAAATATTCGCCAAAAATACAAATTTCACCCGAATCCAATGCGGACTGCTGTGTCTCGTTCAGCCAGTATAGGACCACGTCTGGGAGAAATTTCGAGTCAATCGGTCCAAAGACCTGGAAGCTATTGAAAAAATCGGCCGACGTTTTCATGAAAAAGGCCATTTTTTTCTTTAAAATATTCACCAAAAATACAAATTCCACCAGAATCCAACCAAAACCGGCGAGCCTCATTCCACCAGTGAGGAGGACATGCGTGTGACATTTCGAGTCAATCGGTCAAAAGACGACCGTAACCCTAACCCTAGCCCCATAACCCTAACCCTAACCCTAGCCTCAGCCTTAAGCCAGCCTCATGAAACATTGTCCCTCTCACTAAAATATTCGCCAAAAATACAAATTTCACCCGAATCCAATGCGGACTGCTGTGTCTCGTTCAGCCAGTATAGGACCACGTCTGGGAGAAATTTCGAGTCAATCTGTCCAAAGACCTGGAAGCTATTGAAAAAATCGGCCGACGTTTTCATGAAAAAGGCCATTTTTTTCTTTAAAATATTCACCAAAAATACAAATTCCACCAGAATCCAATGCGGACTGCTGTGTCTCGTTCAGCCAGTAAAGGACCACGTCTGGGAGAAATTTCGAGTCAATCGGTATAAAGACCTGGAAGCTATTGAAAAAATCGGCCGACGTTTTCATGAAAAAGGCCATTTTTTCTTTAAAATATTCGCCAAAAATACAAATTTCACCCGAATCCAATGCGGACTGCTGTGTCTCGTTCAGCCAGTATAGGACCACGTCTGGGAGAAATTTCGAGTCAATCGGTCCAAAGACCTGGAAGCTATTGAAAAAATCGGCCGACGTTTTCATGAAAAAGGCCATTTTTTTCTTTAAAATATTCACCAAAAATACAAATTCCACCAGAATCCAACCAAAACCGGCGAGCCTCATTCCACCAGTGAGGAGGACATGCGTGTGACATTTCGAGTCAATCGGTCAAAAGACGACCGTAACCCTAACCCTAGCCCCATAACCCTAACCCTAACCCTAGCCTCAGCCTTAAGCCAGCCTCATGAAACATTGTCCCTCTCACTAAAATATTCGCCAAAAATACAAATTTCACCCGAATCCAATGCGGACTGCTGTGTCTCGTTCAGCCAGTATAGGACCACGTCTGGGAGAAATTTCGAGTCAATCTGTCCAAAGACCTGGAAGCTATTGAAAAAATCGGCCGACGTTTTCATGAAAAAGGCCATTTTTTTCTTTAAAATATTCACCAAAAATACAAATTCCACCAGAATCCAACCAAAACCGGCGAGCCTCATTCCACCAGTGAGGAGGACATGCGTGTGCAATTTCGAGTCAATCGGTCAAAAGACGACCGTAACCCTAACCCTAGCCCCATAACCCTAACCCTAGCCCCATAACCCTAACCCTAACCCTAGCCTCAGCCTTAAGCCAGCCTCATGAAACATTGTCCCTCTCACTAAAATATTCGCCAAAAATACAAATTTCACCCGAATCCAATGCGGACTGCTGTGTCTCGTTCAGCCAGTATAGGACCACGTCTGGGAGAAATTTCGAGTCAATCGGTCCAAAGACCTGGAAGCTATTGAAAAAATCGGCCGACGTTTTCATGAAAAAGGCCATTTTTTTCTTTAAAATATTCACCAAAAATACAAATTCTACCAGAATCCAACCAAAACCGGCGAGCCTCATTCCACCAGTGAGGAGGACATGCGTGTGATATTTCGAGTCAATCGGTCAAAAGACGACCGTAACCCTAACCCTAGCCCCATAACCCTAACCCTAACCCTAGCCTCAGCCTTAAGCCAGCCTCATGAAACATTGTCCCTCTCACTAAAATATTCGCCAAAAATACAAATTTCACCCGAATCCAATGCGGACTGCTGTGTCTCGTTCAGCCAGTATAGGACCACGTCTGGGAGAAATTTCGAGTCAATCTGTCCAAAGACCTGGAAGCTATTGAAAAAATCGGCCGACGTTTTCATGAAAAAGGCCATTTTTTTCTTTAAAATATTCACCAAAAATACAAATTCCACCAGAATCCAACCAAAACCGGCGAGCCTCATTCCACCAGTGAGGAGGACATGCGTGTGCAATTTCGAGTCAATCGGTCAAAAGACGACCGTAACCCTAACCCTAGCCCCATAACCCTGACCCTAGCCCCATAACCCTAACCCTAACCCTAGCCTCAGCCTTAAGCCAGCCTCATGAAACATTGTCCCTCTCACTAAAATATTCGCCAAAAATACAAATTTCACCCGAATCCAATGCGGACTGCTGTGTCTCGTTCAGCCAGTATAGGACCACGTCTGGGAGAAATTTCGAGTCAATCGGTCCAAAGACCTGGAAGCTATTGAAAAAATCGGCCGACGTTTTCATGAAAAAGGCCATTTTTTCTTTAAAATATTCGCCAAAAATACAAATTTCACCCGAATCCAATGCGGACTGCTGTGTCTCGTTCAGCCAGTATAGGACCACGTCTGGGAGAAATTTCGAGTCAATCGGTCCAAAGACCTGGAAGCTATTGAAAAAATCGGCCGACGTTTTCATGAAAAAGGCCATTTTTTTCTTTAAAATATTCACCAAAAATACAAATTCTACCAGAATCCAACCAAAACCGGCGAGCCTCATTCCACCAGTGAGGAGGACATGCGTGTGATATTTCGAGTCAATCGGTCAAAAGACGACCGTAACCCTAACCCTAGCCCCATAACCCTAACCCTAACCCTAGCCTCAGCCTTAAGCCAGCCTCATGAAACATTGTCCCTCTCACTAAAATATTCGCCAAAAATACAAATTTCACCCGAATCCAATGCGGACTGCTGTGTCTCGTTCAGCCAGTATAGGACCACGTCTGGGAGAAATTTCGAGTCAATCTGTCCAAAGACCTGGAAGCTATTGAAAAAATCGGCCGACGTTTTCATGAAAAAGGCCATTTTTTTCTTTAAAATATTCACCAAAAATACAAATTCCACCAGAATCCAACCAAAACCGGCGAGCCTCATTCCACCAGTGAGGAGGACATGCGTGTGCAATTTCGAGTCAATCGGTCAAAAGACGACCGTAACCCTAACCCTAGCCCCATAACCCTAACCCTAGCCCCATAACCCTAACCCTAACCCTAGCCTCAGCCTTAAGCCAGCCTCATGAAACATTGTCCCTCTCACTAAAATATTCGCCAAAAATACAAATTTCACCCGAATCCAATGCGGACTGCTGTGTCTCGTTTAGCCAGTATAGGACCACGTCTGGGAGAAATTTCGAGTCAATCGGTCTAAAGACCTGGAAGCTATTGAAAAAATCGGCCGACGTTTTCATGAAAAAGGCCATTTTTTTCTTTAAAATATTCGCCAAAAATACAAATTTCACCCGAATCCAATGCGGACTGCTGTGTCTCGTTCAGCCAGTAAAGGACCACGTCTGGGAGAAATTTCGAGTCAATCGGTATAAAGACCTGGAAGCTATTGAAAAAATCGGCCGACGTTTTCATGAAAAAGGCCATTTTTTCTTTAAAATATTCGCCAAAAATACAAATTTCACCCGAATCCAATGCGGACTGCTGTGTCTCGTTCAGCCAGTATAGGACCACGTCTGGGAGAAATTTCGAGTCAATCGGTCCAAAGACCTGGAAGCTATTGAAAAAATCGGCCGACGTTTTCATGAAAAAGGCCATTTTTTTCTTTAAAATATTCACCAAAAATACAAATTCCACCAGAATCCAACCAAAACCGGCGAGCCTCATTCCACCAGTGAGGAGGACATGCGTGTGACATTTCGAGTCAATCGGTCAAAAGACGACCGTAACCCTAACCCTAGCCCCATAACCCTAACCCTAACCCTAGCCTCAGCCTTAAGCCAGCCTCATGAAACATTGTCCCTCTCACTAAAATATTCGCCAAAAATACAAATTTCACCCGAATCCAATGCGGACTGCTGTGTCTCGTTCAGCCAGTATAGGACCACGTCTGGGAGAAATTTCGAGTCAATCTGTCCAAAGACCTGGAAGCTATTGAAAAAATCGGCCGACGTTTTCATGAAAAAGGCCATTTTTTTCTTTAAAATATTCACCAAAAATACAAATTCCACCAGAATCCAATGCGGACTGCTGTGTCTCGTTCAGCCAGTAAAGGACCACGTCTGGGAGAAATTTCGAGTCAATCGGTATAAAGACCTGGAAGCTATTGAAAAAATCGGCCGACGTTTTCATGAAAAAGGCCATTTTTTCTTTAAAATATTCGCCAAAAATACAAATTTCACCCGAATCCAATGCGGACTGCTGTGTCTCGTTCAGCCAGTATAGGACCACGTCTGGGAGAAATTTCGAGTCAATCGGTCCAAAGACCTGGAAGCTATTGAAAAAATCGGCCGACGTTTTCATGAAAAAGGCCATTTTTTTCTTTAAAATATTCACCAAAAATACAAATTCCACCAGAATCCAACCAAAACCGGCGAGCCTCATTCCACCAGTGAGGAGGACATGCGTGTGACATTTCGAGTCAATCGGTCAAAAGACGACCGTAACCCTAACCCTAGCCCCATAACCCTAACCCTAACCCTAGCCTCAGCCTTAAGCCAGCCTCATGAAACATTGTCCCTCTCACTAAAATATTCGCCAAAAATACAAATTTCACCCGAATCCAATGCGGACTGCTGTGTCTCGTTCAGCCAGTATAGGACCACGTCTGGGAGAAATTTCGAGTCAATCTGTCCAAAGACCTGGAAGCTATTGAAAAAATCGGCCGACGTTTTCATGAAAAAGGCCATTTTTTTCTTTAAAATATTCACCAAAAATACAAATTCCACCAGAATCCAACCAAAACCGGCGAGCCTCATTCCACCAGTGAGGAGGACATGCGTGTGCAATTTCGAGTCAATCGGTCAAAAGACGACCGTAACCCTAACCCTAGCCCCATAACCCTAACCCTAGCCCCATAACCCTAACCCTAACCCTAGCCTCAGCCTTAAGCCAGCCTCATGAAACATTGTCCCTCTCACTAAAATATTCGCCAAAAATACAAATTTCACCCGAATCCAATGCGGACTGCTGTGTCTCGTTCAGCCAGTATAGGACCACGTCTGGGAGAAATTTCGAGTCAATCGGTCCAAAGACCTGGAAGCTATTGAAAAAATCGGCCGACGTTTTCATGAAAAAGGCCATTTTTTTCTTTAAAATATTCACCAAAAATACAAATTCTACCAGAATCCAACCAAAACCGGCGAGCCTCATTCCACCAGTGAGGAGGACATGCGTGTGATATTTCGAGTCAATCGGTCAAAAGACGACCGTAACCCTAACCCTAGCCCCATAACCCTAACCCTAACCCTAGCCTCAGCCTTAAGCCAGCCTCATGAAACATTGTCCCTCTCACTAAAATATTCGCCAAAAATACAAATTTCACCCGAATCCAATGCGGACTGCTGTGTCTCGTTCAGCCAGTATAGGACCACGTCTGGGAGAAATTTCGAGTCAATCTGTCCAAAGACCTGGAAGCTATTGAAAAAATCGGCCGACGTTTTCATGAAAAAGGCCATTTTTTTCTTTAAAATATTCACCAAAAATACAAATTCCACCAGAATCCAACCAAAACCGGCGAGCCTCATTCCACCAGTGAGGAGGACATGCGTGTGCAATTTCGAGTCAATCGGTCAAAAGACGACCGTAACCCTAACCCTAGCCCCATAACCCTGACCCTAGCCCCATAACCCTAACCCTAACCCTAGCCTCAGCCTTAAGCCAGCCTCATGAAACATTGTCCCTCTCACTAAAATATTCGCCAAAAATACAAATTTCACCCGAATCCAATGCGGACTGCTGTGTCTCGTTCAGCCAGTATAGGACCACGTCTGGGAGAAATTTCGAGTCAATCGGTCCAAAGACCTGGAAGCTATTGAAAAAATCGGCCGACGTTTTCATGAAAAAGGCCATTTTTTCTTTAAAATATTCGCCAAAAATACAAATTTCACCCGAATCCAATGCGGACTGCTGTGTCTCGTTCAGCCAGTATAGGACCACGTCTGGGAGAAATTTCGAGTCAATCGGTCCAAAGACCTGGAAGCTATTGAAAAAATCGGCCGACGTTTTCATGAAAAAGGCCATTTTTTTCTTTAAAATATTCACCAAAAATACAAATTCTACCAGAATCCAACCAAAACCGGCGAGCCTCATTCCACCAGTGAGGAGGACATGCGTGTGATATTTCGAGTCAATCGGTCAAAAGACGACCGTAACCCTAACCCTAGCCCCATAACCCTAACCCTAACCCTAGCCTCAGCCTTAAGCCAGCCTCATGAAACATTGTCCCTCTCACTAAAATATTCGCCAAAAATACAAATTTCACCCGAATCCAATGCGGACTGCTGTGTCTCGTTCAGCCAGTATAGGACCACGTCTGGGAGAAATTTCGAGTCAATCTGTCCAAAGACCTGGAAGCTATTGAAAAAATCGGCCGACGTTTTCATGAAAAAGGCCATTTTTTTCTTTAAAATATTCACCAAAAATACAAATTCCACCAGAATCCAACCAAAACCGGCGAGCCTCATTCCACCAGTGAGGAGGACATGCGTGTGCAATTTCGAGTCAATCGGTCAAAAGACGACCGTAACCCTAACCCTAGCCCCATAACCCTAACCCTAGCCCCATAACCCTAACCCTAACCCTAGCCTCAGCCTTAAGCCAGCCTCATGAAACATTGTCCCTCTCACTAAAATATTCGCCAAAAATACAAATTTCACCCGAATCCAATGCGGACTGCTGTGTCTCGTTCAGCCAGTATAGGACCACGTCTGGGAGAAATTTCGAGTCAATCGGTCCAAAGACCTGGAAGCTATTGAAAAAATCGGCCGACGTTTTCATGAAAAAGGCCATTTTTTCTTTAAAATATTCGCCAAAAATACAAATTTCACCCGAATCCAATGCGGACTGCTGTGTCTCGTTCAGCCAGTATAGGACCACGTCTGGGAGAAATTTCGAGTCAATCGGTCCAAAGACCTGGAAGCTATTGAAAAAATCGGCCGACGTTTTGATGAAAAAGGCCATTTTTTCTTTAAAATATTCGCCAAAAATACAAATTTCACCCGAATCCAATGCGGACTGCTGTGTCTCGTTCAGCCAGTATAGGACCACGTCTGGGAGAAATTTCGAGTCAATCGGTCCAAAGACCTGGAAGCTATTGAAAAAATTGGCCGACGTTTTCATGAAAAAGGCCATTTTTTTCTTTAAAATATTCGCCAAAAATACAAATTTCACCTGAATCCAATGCGGACTGCTGTGTCTCGTTCAGCCAGTATAGGACCACGTCTGGGAGAAATTTCGAGTCAATCGGTCCAAAGACCTGGAAGCTATTGAAAAAATCGGCCGACGTTTTCATGAAAAAGGCCATTTTTTTCTTTAAAATATTCACCAAAAATACAAATTCCACCAGAATCCAACCAAAACCGGCGAGCCTCATTCCACCAGTGAGGAGGACATGCGTGTGCAATTTCGAGTCAATCGGTCAAAAGACGACCGTAACCCTAACCCTAGCCCCATAACCCTAACCCTAGCCCCATAACCCTAACCCTAACCCTAGCCTCAGCCTTAAGCCAGCCTCATGAAACATTGTCCCTCTCACTAAAATATTCGCCAAAAATACAAATTTCACCCGAATCCAATGCGGACTGCTGTGTCTCGTTCAGCCAGTATAGGACCACGTCTGGGAGAAATTTCGAGTCAATCGGTCCAAAGACCTGGAAGCTATTGAAAAAATCGGCCGACGTTTTCATGAAAAAGGCCATTTTTTCTTTAAAATATTCGCCAAAAATACAAATTTCACCCGAATCCAATGCGGACTGCTGTGTCTCCTTCAGCCAGTATAGGACCACGTCTGGGAGAAATTTCGAGTCAATCGGTCCAAAGACCTGGAAGCTATTGAAAAAATCGGCCGACGTTTTCATGAAAAAGGCAATTTTTTCTTTAAAATATTCGCCAAAAATACAAATTTCACCCGAATCCAATGCGGACTGCTGTGTCTCGTTCAGCCAGTATAGGACCACGTCTGGGAGAAATTTCGAGTCAATCGGTCCAAAGACCTGGAAGCTATTGAAAAAATCGGCCAACGTTTTCATGAAAAAGGCCATTTTTTTCTTTAAAATATTCACCAAAAATACAAATTCCACCAGAATCCAACCAAAACCGGCGAGCCTCATTCCACCAGTGAGGAGGACATGCGTGTGCAATTTCGAGTCAATCGGTCAAAAGACGACCGTAACCCTAACCCTAGCCCCATAACCCTAACCCTAACCCTAGCCTCAGCCTTAAGCCAGCCTCATGAAACATTGTCCCTCTCACTAAAATATTCGCCAAAAATACAAATTTCACCCGAATCCAATGCGGACTGCTGTGTCTCGTTCAGCCAGTATAGGACCACGTCTGGGAGAAATTTCGAGTCAATCTGTCCAAAGACCTGGAAGCTATTGAAAAAATCGGCCGACGTTTTCATGAAAAAGGCCATTTTTTTCTTTAAAATATTCACCAAAAATACAAATTCCACCAGAATCCAACCAAAACCGGCGAGCTTCATTCCACCAGTGAGGAGGACATGCGTGTGCAATTTCGAGTCAATCGGTCAAAAGACGACCGTAACCCTAACCCTAGCCCCATAACCCTAACCCTAGCCCCATAACCCTAACCCTAACCCTAGCCTCAGCCTTAAGCCAGCCTCATGAAACATTGTCCCTCTCACTAAAATATTCGCCAAAAATACAAATTTCACCCGAATCCAATGCGGACTGCTGTGTCTCGTTCAGCCAGTATAGGACCACGTCTGGGAGAAATTTCGAGTCAATCGGTCCAAAGACCTGGAAGCTATTGAAAAAATCGGCCGACGTTTTGATGAAAAAGGCCATTTTTTCTTTAAAATATTCGCCAAAAATACAAATTTCACCCGAATCCAATGCGGACTGCTGTGTCTCGTTCAGCCAGTATAGGACCACGTCTGGGAGAAATTTCGAGTCAATCGGTCCAAAGACCTGGAAGCTATTGAAAAAATCGGCCGACGTTTTCATGAAAAAGGCCATTTTTTTCTTTAAAATATTCACCAAAAATACAAATTCCACCAGAATCCAACCAAAACCGGCGAGCCTCATTCCACCAGTGAGGAGGACATGCGTGTGATATTTCGAGTCAATCGGTCAAAAGACGACCGTAACCCTAACCCTAGCCCCATAACCCTAACCCTAACCCTAGCCTCAGCCTTAAGCCAGCCTCATGAAACATTGTCCCTCTCACTAAAATATTCGCCAAAAATACAAATTTCACCCGAATCCAATGCGGACTGCTGTGTCTCGTTCAGCCAGTATAGGACCACGTCTGGGAGAAATTTCGAGTCAATCTGTCCAAAGACCTGGAAGCTATTGAAAAAATCGGCCGACGTTTTCATGAAAAAGGCCATTTTTTTCTTTAAAATATTCACCAAAAATACAAATTCCACCAGAATCCAATGCGGACTGCTGTGTCTCGTTTAGCCAGTATAGGACCACGTCTGGAAAAAACGGCGAGCCTCATTCCACCAGTGAGGAGGACATGCGTGTGCAATTTCGAGTCAATCGGTCAAAAGACGACCGTAACCCTAACCCTAGCGCCATAACCCTAACCCTAACCCTAACCCTAGCCTCAGCCTTAAGCCAGCCTCATGAAACATTGTCCCTCTCACTAAAATATTCGCCAAAAATACAAATTTCACCCGAATCCAATGCGGACTGCTGTGTCTCGTTCAGCAAGTATAGGACCACGTCTGGGAGAAATTTCGAGTCAATCGGTCCAAAGACCTGGAAGCTATTGAAAAAATCGGCCGACGTTTTCATGAAAAAGGCCATTTTTTCTTTAAAATATTCGCCAAAAATACAAATTTCACCCGAATCCAATGCGGACTGCTGTGTCTCGTTTAGCCAGTATAGGACCACGTCTGGGAGAAATTTCGAGTCAATCGGTCTAAAGACCTGGAAGCTATTGAAAAAATCGGCCGACGTTTTCATGAAAAAGGCCATTTTTTTCTTTAAAATATTCGCCAAAAATACAAATTTCACCCGAATCCAATGCGGACTGCTGTGTCTCGTTCAGCCAGTAAAGGACCACGTCTGGGAGAAATTTCGAGTCAATCGGTATAAAGACCTGGAAGCTATTGAAAAAATCGGCCGACGTTTTCATGAAAAAGGCCATTTTTTCTTTAAAATATTCGCCAAAAATACAAATTTCACCCGAATCCAATGCGGACTGCTGTGTCTCGTTCAGCCAGTATAGGACCACGTCTGGGAGAAATTTCGAGTCAATCGGTCCAAAGACCTGGAAGCTATTGAAAAAATCGGCCAACGTTTTCATGAAAAAGGCCATTTTTTTCTTTAAAATATTCACCAAAAATACAAATTCCACCAGAATCCAACCAAAACCGGCGAGCCTCATTCCACCAGTGAGGAGGACATGCGTGTGCAATTTCGAGTCAATCGGTCAAAAGACGACCGTAACCCTAACCCTAGCCCCATAACCCTAACCCTAACCCTAACCCTAGCCTCAGCCTTAAGCCAGCCTCATGAAACATTGTCCCTCTCACTAAAATATTCGCCAAAAATACAAATTTCACCCGAATCCAATGCGGACTGCTGTGTCTCGTTCAGCCAGTATAGGACCACGTCTGGGAGAAATTTCGAGTCAATCGGTCCAAAGACCTGGAAGCTATTGAAAAAATTGGCCGACGTTTTCATGAAAAAGGCCATTTTTTTCTTTAAAATATTCGACAAAAATACAAATTTCACCCGAATCCAATGCGGACTGCTGTGTCTCGTTCAGCCAGTATAGGACCACGTCTGGAAAAAACGGCGAGCCTCATTCCACCAGTGAGGAGGACATGCGTGTGCAATTTCGAGTCAATCGGTCAAAAGACGACCGTAACCCTAACCCTAGCCCCATAACCCTAACCCTAACCCTAACCCTAGCCTCAGCCTTAAGCCAGCCTCATGAAACATTGTCCCTCTCACTAAAATATTCGCCAAAAATACAAATTTCACCCGAATCCAATGCGGACTGCTGTGTCTCGTTCAGCAAGTATAGGACCACGTCTGGGAGAAATTTCGAGTCAATCTGTCCAAAGACCTGGAAGCTATTGAAAAAATCGGCCGACGTTTTCATGAAAAAGGCCATTTTTTTCTTTAAAATATTCACCAAAAATACAAATTCCACCAGAATCCAACCAAAACCGGCGAGCCTCATTCCACCAGTGAGGAGGACATGCGTGTGCAATTGCGAGTCAATCGGTCAAAAGACGACCGTAACCCTAACCCTAGCCCCATAACCCTAACCCTAGCCCCATAACCCTAACCCTAACCCTAACCCTAGCCTCAGCCTTAAGCCAGCCTCATGAAACATTGTCCCTCTCACTGAAATATTCGCCAAAAATACAAATTTCACCCGAATCCAATGCGGACTGCTGTGTCTCGTTCAGCCAGTATAGGACCACGTCTGGGAGAAATTTCGAGTCAATCGGTCCAAAGACCTGGAAGCTATTGAAAAAATTGGCCGACGTTTTCATGAAAAAGGCCATCTTTTTCTTTAAAATATTCGACAAAAATACAAATTTCACCCGAATCCAATGCGGACTGCTGTGTCTCGTTCAGCCAGTATAGGACCACGTCTGGAAAAAACGGCGAGCCTCATTCCACCAGTGAGGAGGACATGCGTGTGCAATTTCGAGTCAATCGGTCAAAAGACGACCGTAACCCTAACCCTAGCCCCATAACCCTAACCCTAACCCTAACCCTAGCCTCAGCCTTAAGCCAGCCTCATGAAACATTGTCCCTCTCACTAAAATATTCGCCAAAAATACAAATTTCACCCGAATCCAATGCGGACTGCTGTGTCTCGTTCAGCAAGTATAGGACCACGTCTGGGAGAAATTTCGAGTCAATCGGTCCAAAGACCTGGAAGCTATTGAAAAAATCGGCCGACGTTTTCATGAAAAAGGCCATTTTTTCTTTAAAATATTCGCCAAAAATACAAATTTCACCCGAATCCAATGCGGACTGCTGTGTCTCGTTTAGCCAGTATAGGACCACGTCTGGGAGAAATTTCGAGTCAATCGGTCTAAAGACCTGGAAGCTATTGAAAAAATCGGCCGACGTTTTCATGAAAAAGGCCATTTTTTTCTTTAAAATATTCGCCAAAAATACAAATTTCACCCGAATCCAATGCGGACTGCTGTGTCTCGTTCAGCCAGTAAAGGACCACGTCTGGGAGAAATTTCGAGTCAATCGGTATAAAGACCTGGAAGCTATTGAAAAAATCGGCCGACGTTTTCATGAAAAAGGCCATTTTTTCTTTAAAATATTCGCCAAAAATACAAATTTCACCCGAATCCAATGCGGACTGCTGTGTCTCGTTCAGCCAGTATAGGACCACGTCTGGGAGAAATTTCGAGTCAATCGGTCCAAAGACCTGGAAGCTATTGAAAAAATCGGCCAACGTTTTCATGAAAAAGGCCATTTTTTTCTTTAAAATATTCACCAAAAATACAAATTCCACCAGAATCCAACCAAAACCGGCGAGCCTCATTCCACCAGTGTGGAGGACATGCGTGTGCAATTTCGAGTCAATCGGTCAAAAGACGACCGTAACCCTAACCCTAGCCCCATAACCCTAACCCTAACCCTAACCCTAGCCTCAGCCTTAAGCCAGCCTCATGAAACATTGTCCCTCTCACTAAAATATTCGCCAAAAATACAAATTTCACCCGAATCCAATGCGGACTGCTGTGTCTCGTTCAGCCAGTATAGGACCACGTCTGGGAGAAATTTCGAGTCAATCGGTCCAAAGACCTGGAAGCTATTGAAAAAATTGGCCGACGTTTTCATGAAAAAGGCCATTTTTTTCTTTAAAATATTCGACAAAAATACAAATTTCACCCGAATCCAATGCGGACTGCTGTGTCTCGTTCAGCCAGTATAGGACCACGTCTGGAAAAAACGGCGAGCCTCATTCCACCAGTGAGGAGGACATGCGTGTGCAATTTCGAGTCAATCGGTCAAAAGACGACCGTAACCCTAACCCTAGCCCCATAACCCTAACCCTAACCCTAACCCTAGCCTCAGCCTTAAGCCAGCCTCATGAAACATTGTCCCTCTCACTAAAATATTCGCCAAAAATACAAATTTCACCCGAATCCAATGCGGACTGCTGTGTCTCGTTCAGCAAGTATAGGACCACGTCTGGGAGAAATTTCGAGTCAATCGGTCCAAAGACCTGGAAGCTATTGAAAAATTCGGCCGACGTTTTCATGAAAAAGGCCATTTTTTTCTTTAAAATATTCGCCAAAAATACAAATTTCACCCGAATCCAATGCGGACTGCTGTGTCTCGTTCAGCCAGTATAGGACCACGTCTGGGAGAAATTTCGAGTCAATCGGTATAAAGACCTGGAAGCTATTGAAAAAATCGGCCGACGTTTTCATGAAAAAGGCCATTTTTTCTTTAAAATATTCGCCAAAAATACAAATTTCACCCGAATCCAATGCGGACTGCTGTGTCTCGTTCAGCCAGTATAGGACCACGTCTGGGAGAAATTTCGAGTCAATCGGTCCAAAGACCTGGAAGCTATTGAAAAAATCGGCCAACGTTTTCATGAAAAAGGCCATTTTTTTCTTTAAAATATTCACCAAAAATACAAATTCCACCAGAATCCAACCAAAACCGGCGAGCCTCATTCCACCAGTGAGGAGGACATGCGTGTGCAATTTCGAGTCAATCGGTCAAAAGACGACCGTAACCCTAACCCTAGCCCCATAACCCTAACCCTAACCCTAACCCTAGCCTCAGCCTTAAGCCAGCCTCATGAAACATTGTCCCTCTCACTAAAATATTCGCCAAAAATACAAATTTCACCCGAATCCAATGCGGACTGCTGTGTCTCGTTCAGCCAGTATAGGACCACGTCTGGGAGAAATTTCGAGTCAATCGGTCCAAAGACCTGGAAGCTATTGAAAAAATCGGCCGACGTTTTGATGAAAAAGGCCATTTTTTCTTTAAAATATTCGCCAAAAATACAAATTTCACCCGAATCCAATGCGGACTGCTGTGTCTCGTTCAGCCAGTATAGGACCACGTCTGGGAGAAATTTTGAGTCAATCGGTCCAAAGACCTGGAAGCTATTGAAAAAATCGGCCGACGTTTTCATGAAAAAGGCCGATTTTTTTCTTTAAAATATTCGCCAAAAATACAAATTTCACCCGAATCCAATGCGGACTGCTGTGTCTCGTTCAGCCAGTATAGGACCACGTCTGGGAGAAATTTCGAGTCAATCGGTCCAAAGACCTGGAAGCTATTGAAAAAATCGGCCGACGTTTTCATGAAAAAGGCCATTTTTTTCTTTAAAATATTCACCAAAAATACAAATTCCACCAGAATCCAACCAAAACCGGCGAGCCTCATTCCACCAGTGAGGAGGACATGCGTGTGCAATTGCGAGTCAATCGGTCAAAAGACGACCGTAACCCTAACCCTAGCCCCATAACCCTAACCCTAGCCCCATAACCCTAACCCTAACCCTAACCCTAGCCTCAGCCTTAAGCCAGCCTCATGAAACATTGTCCCTCTCACTGAAATATTCGCCAAAAATACAAATTTCACCCGAATCCAATGCGGACTGCTGTGTCTCGTTCAGCCAGTATAGGACCACGTCTGGGAGAAATTTCGAGTCAATCGGTCCAAAGACCTGGAAGCTATTCAAAAAATTGGCCGACGTTTTCATGAAAAAGGCCATTTTTTTCTTTAAAATATTCGACAAAAATACAAATTTCACCCGAATCCAATGCGGACTGCTGTGTCTCGTTCAGCCAGTATAGGACCACGTCTGGAAAAAACGGCGAGCCTCATTCCACCAGTGAGGAGGACATGCGTGTGCAATTTCGAGTCAATCGGTCAAAAGACGACCGTAACCCTAACCCTAGCCCCATAACCCTAACCCTAACCCTAACCCTAGCCTCAGCCTTAAGCCAGCCTCATGAAACATTGTCCCTCTCACTAAAATATTCGCCAAAAATACAAATTTCACCCGAATCCAATGCGGACTGCTGTGTCTCGTTCAGCAAGTATAGGACCACGTCTGGGAGAAATTTCGAGTCAATCGGTCCAAAGACCTGGAAGCTATTGAAAAAATCGGCCGACGTTTTCATGAAAAAGGCCATTTTTTCTTTAAAATATTCGCCAAAAATACAAATTTCACCCGAAACCAATGCGGACTGCTGTGTCTCGTTTAGCCAGTATAGGACCACGTCTGGGAGAAATTTCGAGTCAATCGGTCTAAAGACCTGGAAGCTATTGAAAAAATCGGCCGACGTTTTCATGAAAAAGGCCATTTTTTTCTTTAAAATATTCGCCAAAAATACAAATTTCACCCGAATCCAATGCGGACTGCTGTGTCTCGTTCAGCCAGTAAAGGACCACGTCTGGGAGAAATTTCGAGTCAATCGGTATAAAGACCTGGAAGCTATTGAAAAAATCGGCCGACGTTTTCATGAAAAAGGCCATTTTTTCTTTAAAATATTCGCCAAAAATACAAATTTCACCCGAATCCAATGCGGACTGCTGTGTCTCGTTTAGCCAGTATAGGACCACGTCTGGGAGAAATTTCGAGTCAATCGGTCTAAAGACCTGGAAGCTATTGAAAAAATCGGCCGACGTTTTCATGAAAAAGGCCATTTTTTTCTTTAAAATATTCGCCAAAAATACAAATTTCACCCGAATCCAATGCGGACTGCTGTGTCTCGTTCAGCCAGTATAGGACCACGTCTGGGAGAAATTTCGAGTCAATCGGTCCAAAGACCTGGAAGCTATTGAAAAAATCGGCCGACGTTTTCATGAAAAAGGCCATTTTTTTCTTTAAAATATTCGACAAAAATACAAATTTCACCCGAATCCAATGCGGACTGCTGTGTCTCGTTCAGCAAGTATAGGACCACGTCTGGGAGAAATTTCGAGTCAATCGGTCCAAAGACCTGGAAGCTATTGAAAAAATCGGCCGACGTTTTCATGAAAAAGGCCATTTTTTCTTTAAAATATTCGCCAAAAATACAAATTTCACCCGAATCCAATGCGGACTGCTGTGTCTCGTTTAGCCAGTATAGGACCACGTCTGGGAGAAATTTCGAGTCAATCGGTCTAAAGACCTGGAAGCTATTGAAAAAAATCGGCCGACGTTTTCATGAAAAAGGCCATTTTTTTCTTTAAAATATTCGCCAAAAATATAAATTTCACCCGAATCCAATGCGGACTGCTGTGTCTCGTTCAGCCAGTATAGGACCACGTCTGGGAGAAATTTCGAGTCAATCGGTCCAAAGACCTGGAAGCTATTGAAAAAATCGGCCAACGTTTTCATGAAAAAGGCCATTTTTTTCTTTAAAATATTCACCAAAAATACAAATTCCACCAGAATCCAACCAAAACCGGCGAGCCTCATTCCACCAGTGAGGAGGACATGCGTGTGCAATTTCGAGTCAATCGGTCAAAAGACGACCGTAACCCTAACCCTAGCCCCATAACCCTAACCCTAACCCTAACCCTAGCCTCAGCCTTAAGCCAGCCTCATGAAACATTGTCCCTCTCACTAAAATATTCGCCAAAAATACAAATTTCACCCGAATCCAATGCGGACTGCTGTGTCTCGTTCAGCCAGTATAGGACCACGTCTGGGAGAAATTTCGAGTCAATCGGTCCAAAGACCTGGAAGCTATTGAAAAAATTGGCCGACGTTTTCATGAAAAAGGCCATTTTTTTCTTTAAAATATTCGACAAAAATACAAATTTCACCCGAATCCAATGCGGACTGCTGTGTCTCGTTCAGCCAGTATAGGACCACGTCTGGAAAAAACGGCGAGCCTCATTCCACCAGTGAGGAGGACATGCGTGTGCAATTTCGAGTCAATCGGTCAAAAGACGACCGTAACCCTAACCCTAGCCCCATAACCCTAACCCTAACCCTAACCCTAGCCTCAGCCTTAAGCCAGCCTCATGAAACATTGTCCCTCTCACTAAAATATTCGCCAAAAATACAAATTTCACCCGAATCCAATGCGGACTGCTGTGTCTCGTTCAGCAAGTATAGGACCACGTCTGGGAGAAATTTCGAGTCAATCGGTCCAAAGACCTGGAAGCTATTGAAAAATTCGGCCGACGTTTTCATGAAAAAGGCCATTTTTTTCTTTAAAATATTCGCCAAAAATACAAATTTCACCCGAATCCAATGCGGACTGCTGTGTCTCGTTCAGCCAGTATAGGACCACGTCTGGGAGAAATTTCGAGTCAATCGGTATAAAGACCTGGAAGCTATTGAAAAAATCGGCCGACGTTTTCATGAAAAAGGCCATTTTTTCTTTAAAATATTCGCCAAAAATACAAATTTCACCCGAATCCAATGCGGACTGCTGTGTCTCGTTCAGCCAGTATAGGACCACGTCTGGGAGAAATTTCGAGTCAATCGGTCCAAAGACCTGGAAGCTATTGAAAAAATCGGCCAACGTTTTCATGAAAAAGGCCATTTTTTTCTTTAAAATATTCACCAAAAATACAAATTCCACCAGAATCCAACCAAAACCGGCGAGCCTCATTCCACCAGTGAGGAGGACATGCGTGTGCAATTTCGAGTCAATCGGTCAAAAGACGACCGTAACCCTAACCCTAGCCCCATAACCCTAACCCTAGCCTCAGCCTTAAGCCAGCCTCATGAAACATTGTCCCTCTCACTAAAATATTCGCCAAAAATACAAATTTCACCCGAATCCAATGCGGACTGCTGTGTCTCGTTCAGCCAATATAGGACCACTTCTGGGAGAAATTTCGAGTCAATCGGTCCAAAGACCTGGAAGCTATTGAAAAAATCGGCCGACGTTTTCATGAAAAAGGCCATTTTTTCTTTAAAATATTCGCCAAAAATACAAATTTCACCCGAATCCAATGCGGACTGCTGTGTCTCGTTTAGCCAGTATAGGACCACGTCTGGGAGAAATTTCGAGTCAATCGGTCCAAAGACCTGGAAGCTATTGAAAAAATCGGCCGACGTTTTCATGAAAAAGGCCATTTTTTTCTTTAAAATATTCACCAAAAATACAAATTCCACCAGAATCCAACCAAAACCGGCGAGCCTCATTCCACCAGTGAGGAGGACATGCGTGTGCAATTTCGAGTCAATCAGTCAAAAGACGACCGTAACCCTAACCCTAGCCCCATAACCCTAACCCTAACCCTAACCCTAGCCTCAGCCTTAAGCCAGCCTCATGAAACATTGTCCCTCTCACTAAAATATTCGCCAAAAATACAAATTTCACCCGAATCCAATGCGGACTGCTGTGTCTCGTTCAGCCAGTATAGGACCACGTCTGGGAGAAATTTCGAGTCAATCGGTCCAAAGACCTGGAAGCTATTGAAAAAATCGGCCGACGTTTTCATGAAAAAGGCCATTTTTTTCTTTAAAATATTCACCAAAAATACAAATTCCACCAGAATCCAACCAAAACCGGCGAGCCTCATTCCACCAGTGAGGAGGACATGCGTGTGCAATTTCGAGTCAATCAGTCAAAAGACGACCGTAACCCTAACCCTAGCCCCATAACCCTAACCCTAACCCTAACCCTAGCCTCAGCCTCAGCCTTAAGCCAGCCTCATGAAACATTGTCCCTCTCACTAAAATATTCGCCAAAAATACAAATTTCACCCGAATCCAATGCGGACTGCTGTGTCTCGTTCAGCCAGTATAGGACCACGTCTGGGAGAAATTTCGAGTCAATCGGTCCAAAGACCTGGAAGCTATTGAAAAAATCGGCCGACGTTTTCATGAAAAAGGCCATTTTTTTCTTTAAAATATTCACCAAAAATACAAATTCCACCAGAATCCAACCAAAACCGGCGAGCCTCATTCCACCAGTGAGGAGGACATGCGTGTGCAATTTCGAGTCAATCGGTCAAAAGACGACCGTAACCCTAGCCCCATAACCCTAACCCTAGCCCCATAACCCTAACCCTAACCCTAACCCTAGCCTCAGCCTTAAGCCAGCCTCATGAAACATTGTCCCTCTCACTAAAATATTCGCCAAAAATACAAATTTCACCCGAATCCAATGCGGACTGCTGTGTCCCGTTCAGCCAGTATAGGACCACGTCTGGGAGAAATTTCGAGTCAATCGGTCCAAAGACCTGGAAGCTATTGAAAAAATCGGCCGACGTTTTCATGAAAAAGGCCATTTTTTCTTTAAAATATTCGCCAAAAATACAAATTTCACCCGAATCCAATGCGGACTGCTGTGTCTCGTTCAGCCAGTATAGGACCACGTCTGGGAGAAATTTCGAGTCAATCGGTCCAAAGACCTGGAAGCTATTGAAAAAATCGGCCAACGTTTTCATGAAAAAGGCGATTTTTTTCTTTAAAATATTCACCAAAAATACAAATTCCACCAGAATCCAACCAAAACCGGCGAGCCTCATTCCACCAGTGAGGAGGACATGCGTGTGCAATTTCGAGTCAATCGGTCAAAAGACGACCGTAACCCTAACCCTAGCCCCATAACCCTAACCCTAACCCTAACCCTAGCCTCAGCCTTAAGCCAGCCTCATGAAACATTGTCCCTCTCACTAAAATATTCGCCAAAAATACAAATTTCACCCGAATCCAATGCGGACTGCTGTGTCTCGTTCAGCAAGTATAGGACCACGTCTGGGAGAAATTTCGAGTCAATCTGTCCAAAGACCTGGAAGCTATTGAAAAAATCGGCCGACGTTTTCATGAAAAAGGCCATTTTTTTCTTTAAAATATTCACCAAAAATACAAATTCCACCAGAATCCAACCAAAACCGGCGAGCCTCATTCCACCAGTGAGGAGGACATGCGTGTGCAATTGCGAGTCAATCGGTCAAAAGACGACCGTAACCCTAACCCTAGCCCCATAACCCTAACCCTAGCCCCATAACCCTAACCCTAACCCTAACCCTAGCCTCAGCCTTAAGCCAGTCTCATGAAACATTGTCCCTCTCACTGAAATATTCGCCAAAAATACAAATTTCACCCGAATCCAATGCGGACTGCTGTGTCTCGTTCAGCCAGTATAGGACCACGTCTGGGAGAAATTTCGAGTCAATCGGTCCAAAGACCTGGAAGCTATTGAAAAAATTGGCCGACGTTTTCATGAAAAAGGCCATCTTTTTCTTTAAAATATTCGACAAAAATACAAATTTCACCCGAATCCAATGCGGACTGCTGTGTCTCGTTCAGCCAGTATAGGACCACGTCTGGAAAAAACGGCGAGCCTCATTCCACCAGTGAGGAGGACATGCGTGTGCAATTTCGAGTCAATCGGTCAAAAGACGACCGTAACCCTAACCCTAGCCCCATAACCCTAACCCTAACCCTAACCCTAGCCTCAGCCTTAAGCCAGCCTCATGAAACATTGTCCCTCTCACTAAAATATTCGCCAAAAATACAAATTTCACCCGAATCCAATGCGGACTGCTGTGTCTCGTTCAGCAAGTATAGGACCACGTCTGGGAGAAATTTCGAGTCAATCGGTCCAAAGACCTGGAAGCTATTGAAAAATTCGGCCGACGTTTTCATGAAAAAGGCCATTTTTTTCTTTAAAATATTCGCCAAAAATACAAATTTCACCCGAATCCAATGCGGACTGCTGTGTCTCGTTCAGCCAGTATAGGACCACGTCTGGGAGAAATTTCGAGTCAATCGGTATAAAGACCTGGAAGCTATTGAAAAAATCGGCCGACGTTTTCATGAAAAAGGCCATTTTTTCTTTAAAATATTCGCCAAAAATACAAATTTCACCCGAATCCAATGCGGACTGCTGTGT
Source organism: Pagrus pagrus (assembly GCF_965226575.1). Taxonomy (NCBI): domain Eukaryota; kingdom Metazoa; phylum Chordata; class Actinopteri; order Spariformes; family Sparidae; genus Pagrus; species Pagrus pagrus. Next base: position 176,942 of record NW_028175407.1, read on the forward strand.
CTCGTTCAGCCAGTATAGGACCACGTCTGGGAGAAATTTCGAGTCAATCGGTCCAAAGACCTGGAAGCTATTGAAAAAATCGGCCAACGTTTTCATGAAAAAGGCCATTTTTTTCTTTAAAATATTCACCAAAAATACAAATTCCACCAGAATCCAACCAAAACCGGCGAGCCTCATTCCACCAGTGAGGAGGACATGCGTGTGCAATTTCGAGTCAATCGGTCAAAAGACGACCGTAACCCTAACCCTAGCCCCATAACCCTAACCCTAACCCTAACCCTAGCCTCAGCCTTAAGCCAGCCTCATGAAACATTGTCCCTCTCACTAAAATATTCGCCAAAAATACAAATTTCACCCGAATCCAATGCGGACTGCTGTGTCTCGTTCAGCCAGTATAGGACCACGTCTGGGAGAAATTTCGAGTCAATCGGTCCAAAGACCTGGAAGCTATTGAAAAAATCGGCCGACGTTTTGATGAAAAAGGCCATTTTTTCTTTAAAATATTCGCCAAAAATACAAATTTCACCCGAATCCAATGCGGACTGCTGTGTCTCGTTCAGCCAGTATAGGACCACGTCTGGGAGAAATTTCGAGTCAATCGGTCCAAAGACCTGGAAGCTATTGAAAAAATCGGCCGACGTTTTCATGAAAAAGGCCGATTTTTTTCTTTAAAATATTCGCCAAAAATACAAATTTCACCCGAATCCAATGCGGACTGCTGTGTCTCGTTCAGCCAGTATAGGACCACGTCTGGGAGAAATTTCGAGTCAATCGGTCCAAAGACCTGGAAGCTATTGAAAAAATCGGCCGACGTTTTCATGAAAAAGGCCATTTTTTTCTTTAAAATATTCACCAAAAATACAAATTCCACCAGAATCCAACCAAAACCGGCGAGCCTCATTCCACCAGTGAGGAGGACATGCGTGTGCAATTGCGAGTCAATCGGTCAAAAGACGACCGTAACCCTAACCCTAGCCCCATAACCCTAACCCTAGCCCCATAACCCTAACCCTAACCCTAACCCTAGCCTCAGCCTTAAGCCAGCCTCATGAAACATTGTCCCTCTCACTGAAATATTCGCCAAAAATACAAATTTCACCCGAATCCAATGCGGACTGCTGTGTCTCGTTCAGCCAGTATAGGACCACGTCTGGGAGAAATTTCGAGTCAATCGGTCCAAAGACCTGGAAGCTATTGAAAAAATTGGCCGACGTTTTCATGAAAAAGGCCATTTTTTTCTTTAAAATATTCGACAAAAATACAAATTTCACCCGAATCCAATGCGGACTGCTGTGTCTCGTTCAGCCAGTATAGGACCACGTCTGGAAAAAACGGCGAGCCTCATTCCACCAGTGAGGAGGACATGCGTGTGCAATTTCGAGTCAATCGGTCAAAAGACGACCGTAACCCTAACCCTAGCCCCATAACCCTAACCCTAACCCTAACCCTAGCCTCAGCCTTAAGCCAGCCTCATGAAACATTGTCCCTCTCACTAAAATATTCGCCAAAAATACAAATTTCACCCGAATCCAATGCGGACTGCTGTGTCTCGTTCAGCAAGTATAGGACCACGTCTGGGAGAAATTTCGAGTCAATCGGTCCAAAGACCTGGAAGCTATTGAAAAAATCGGCCGACGTTTTCATGAAAAAGGCCATTTTTTTCTTTAAAATATTCGCCAAAAATACAAATTTCACCCGAATCCAATGCGGACTGCTGTGTCTCGTTCAGCCAGTAAAGGACCACGTCTGGGAGAAATTTCGAGTCAATCGGTATAAAGACCTGGAAGCTATTGAAAAAATCGGCCAACGTTTTCATGAAAAAGGCCATTTTTTCTTTAAAATATTCGCCAAAAATACAAATTTCACCCGAATCCAATGCGGACTGCTGTGTCTCGTTTAGCCAGTATAGGACCACGTCTGGGAGAAATTTCGAGTCAATCGGTCTAAAGACCTGGAAGCTATTGAAAAAATCGGCCGACGTTTTCATGAAAAAGGCCATTTTTTTCTTTAAAATATTCGCCAAAAATACAAATTTCACCCGAATCCAATGCGGACTGCTGTGTCTCGTTCAGCCAGTATAGGACCACGTCTGGGAGAAATTTCGAGTCAATCGGTCCAAAGACCTGGAAGCTATTGAAAAAATCGGCCGACGTTTTCATGAAAAAGGCCATTTTTTTCTTTAAAATATTCGACAAAAATACAAATTTCACCCGAATCCAATGCGGACTGCTGTGTCTCGTTCAGCAAGTATAGGACCACGTCTGGGAGAAATTTCGAGTCAATCGGTCCAAAGACCTGGAAGCTATTGAAAAAATCGGCCGACGTTTTCATGAAAAAGGCCATTTTTTCTTTAAAATATTCGCCAAAAATACAAATTTCACCCGAATCCAATGCGGACTGCTGTGTCTCGTTTAGCCAGTATAGGACCACGTCTGGGAGAAATTTCGAGTCAATCGGTCTAAAGACCTGGAAGCTATTGAAAAAAATCGGCCGACGTTTTCATGAAAAAGGCCATTTTTTTCTTTAAAATATTCGCCAAAAATATAAATTTCACCCGAATCCAATGCGGACTGCTGTGTCTCGTTCAGCCAGTATAGGACCACGTCTGGGAGAAATTTCGAGTCAATCGGTCCAAAGACCTGGAAGCTATTGAAAAAATCGGCCAACGTTTTCATGAAAAAGGCCATTTTTTTCTTTAAAATATTCACCAAAAATACAAATTCCACCAGAATCCAACCAAAACCGGCGAGCCTCATTCCACCAGTGAGGAGGACATGCGTGTGCAATTTCGAGTCAATCGGTCAAAAGACGACCGTAACCCTAACCCTAGCCCCATAACCCTAACCCTAACCCTAACCCTAGCCTCAGCCTTAAGCCAGCCTCATGAAACATTGTCCCTCTCACTAAAATATTCGCCAAAAATACAAATTTCACCCGAATCCAATGCGGACTGCTGTGTCTCGTTCAGCCAGTATAGGACCACGTCTGGGAGAAATTTCGAGTCAATCGGTCCAAAGACCTGGAAGCTATTGAAAAAATTGGCCGACGTTTTCATGAAAAAGGCCATTTTTTTCTTTAAAATATTCGACAAAAATACAAATTTCACCCGAATCCAATGCGGACTGCTGTGTCTCGTTCAGCCAGTATAGGACCACGTCTGGAAAAAACGGCGAGCCTCATTCCACCAGTGAGGAGGACATGCGTGTGCAATTTCGAGTCAATCGGTCAAAAGACGACCGTAACCCTAACCCTAGCCCCATAACCCTAACCCTAACCCTAACCCTAGCCTCAGCCTTAAGCCAGCCTCATGAAACATTGTCCCTCTCACTAAAATATTCGCCAAAAATACAAATTTCACCCGAATCCAATGCGGACTGCTGTGTCTCGTTCAGCAAGTATAGGACCACGTCTGGGAGAAATTTCGAGTCAATCGGTCCAAAGACCTGGAAGCTATTGAAAAATTCGGCCGACGTTTTCATGAAAAAGGCCATTTTTTTCTTTAAAATATTCGCCAAAAATACAAATTTCACCCGAATCCAATGCGGACTGCTGTGTCTCGTTCAGCCAGTATAGGACCACGTCTGGGAGAAATTTCGAGTCAATCGGTATAAAGACCTGGAAGCTATTGAAAAAATCGGCCGACGTTTTCATGAAAAAGGCCATTTTTTCTTTAAAATATTCGCCAAAAATACAAATTTCACCCGAATCCAATGCGGACTGCTGTGTCTCGTTCAGCCAGTATAGGACCACGTCTGGGAGAAATTTCGAGTCAATCGGTCCAAAGACCTGGAAGCTATTGAAAAAATCGGCCAACGTTTTCATGAAAAAGGCCATTTTTTTCTTTAAAATATTCACCAAAAATACAAATTCCACCAGAATCCAACCAAAACCGGCGAGCCTCATTCCACCAGTGAGGAGGACATGCGTGTGCAATTTCGAGTCAATCGGTCAAAAGACGACCGTAACCCTAACCCTAGCCCCATAACCCTAACCCTAGCCTCAGCCTTAAGCCAGCCTCATGAAACATTGTCCCTCTCACTAAAATATTCGCCAAAAATACAAATTTCACCCGAATCCAATGCGGACTGCTGTGTCTCGTTCAGCCAATATAGGACCACTTCTGGGAGAAATTTCGAGTCAATCGGTCCAAAGACCTGGAAGCTATTGAAAAAATCGGCCGACGTTTTCATGAAAAAGGCCATTTTTTCTTTAAAATATTCGCCAAAAATACAAATTTCACCCGAATCCAATGCGGACTGCTGTGTCTCGTTTAGCCAGTATAGGACCACGTCTGGGAGAAATTTCGAGTCAATCGGTCCAAAGACCTGGAAGCTATTGAAAAAATCGGCCGACGTTTTCATGAAAAAGGCCATTTTTTTCTTTAAAATATTCACCAAAAATACAAATTCCACCAGAATCCAACCAAAACCGGCGAGCCTCATTCCACCAGTGAGGAGGACATGCGTGTGCAATTTCGAGTCAATCAGTCAAAAGACGACCGTAACCCTAACCCTAGCCCCATAACCCTAACCCTAACCCTAACCCTAGCCTCAGCCTTAAGCCAGCCTCATGAAACATTGTCCCTCTCACTAAAATATTCGCCAAAAATACAAATTTCACCCGAATCCAATGCGGACTGCTGTGTCTCGTTCAGCCAGTATAGGACCACGTCTGGGAGAAATTTCGAGTCAATCGGTCCAAAGACCTGGAAGCTATTGAAAAAATCGGCCGACGTTTTCATGAAAAAGGCCATTTTTTTCTTTAAAATATTCACCAAAAATACAAATTCCACCAGAATCCAACCAAAACCGGCGAGCCTCATTCCAGCAGTGAGGAGGACATGCGTGTGCAATTTCGAGTCAATCAGTCAAAAGACGACCGTAACCCTAACCCTAGCCCCATAACCCTAACCCTAACCCTAACCCTAGCCTCAGCCTTAAGCCAGCCTCATGAAACATTGTCCCTCTCACTAAAATATTCGCCAAAAATACAAATTTCACCCGAATCCAATGCGGACTGCTGTGTCCCGTTCAGCCAGTATAGGACCACGTCTGGGAGAAATTTCGAGTCAATCGGTCCAAAGACCTGGAAGCTATTGAAAAAATCGGCCGACGTTTTCATGAAAAAGGCCATTTTTTCTTTAAAATATTCGCCAAAAATACAAATTTCACCCGAATCCAATGCGGACTGCTGTGTCTCGTTCAGCCAGTATAGGACCACGTCTGGGAGAAATTTCGAGTCAATCGGTCCAAAGACCTGGAAGCTATTGAAAAAATCGGCCAACGTTTTCATGAAAAAGGCGATTTTTTTCTTTAAAATATTCACCAAAAATACAAATTCCACCAGAATCCAACCAAAACCGGCGAGCCTCATTCCACCAGTGAGGAGGACATGCGTGTGCAATTTCGAGTCAATCGGTCAAAAGACGACCGTAACCCTAACCCTAGCCTCGTAACCCTAACCCTAACCCTAACCCTAGCCTCAGCCTTAAGCCAGCCTCATGAAACATTGTCCCTCTCACTAAAATATTCGCCAAAAATACAAATTTCACCCGAATCCAATGCGGACTGCTGTGTCTTGTTCAGCCAGTATAGGACCACGTCTGGGAGAAATTTCGAGTCAATCGGTCCAAAGACCTGGAAGCTATTGAAAAAATTGGCCGACGTTTTCATGAAAAAGGCCATTTTTTTCTTTAAAATATTCGCCAAAAATACAAATTTCACCCGAATCCAATGCGGACTGCTGTGTCTCGTTCAGCCAGTATAGGACCACGTCTGGGAGAAATTTCGAGTCAATCGGTATAAAGACCTGGAAGCTATTGAAAAAATCGGCCGACGTTTTCATGAAAAAGGCCATTTTTTCTTTAAAATATTCGCCAAAAATACAAATTTCACCCGAATCCAATGCGGACTGCTGTGTCTCCTTCAGCCAGTATAGGACCACGTCTGGGAGAAATTTCGAGTCAATCGGTCCAAAGACCTGGAAGCTATTGAAAAAATCGGCCAACGTTTTCATGAAAAAGGCCATTTTTTTCTTTAAAATATTCACCAAAAATACAAATTCCACCAGAATCCAACCAAAACCGGCGAGCCTCATTCCACCAGTGAGGAGGACATGCGTGTGCAATTTCGAGTCAATCGGTCAAAAGACGACCGTAACCCTAACCCTAGCCCCATAACCCTAACCCTAACCCTAACCCTAGCCTCAGCCTTAAGCCAGCCTCATGAAACATTGTCCCTCTCACTAAAATATTCGCCAAAAATACAAATTTCACCCGAATCCAATGCGGACTGCTGTGTCTCGTTCAGCAAGTATAGGACCACGTCTGGGAGAAATTTCGAGTCAATCGGTCCAAAGACCTGGAAGCTATTGAAAAAATCGGCCGACGTTTTCATGAAAAAGGCCATTTTTTCTTTAAAATATTCGCCAAAAATACAAATTTCACCCGAATCCAATGCGGACTGCTGTGTCTCGTTTAGCCAGTATAGGACCACGTCTGGGAGAAATTTCGAGTCAATCGGTCTAAAGACCTGGAAGCTATTGAAAAAATCGGCCGACGTTTTCATGAAAAAGGCCATTTTTTTCTTTAAAATATTCACCAAAAATACAAATTCCACCAGAATCCAACCAAAACCGGCGAGCCTCATTCCACCAGTGAGGAGGACATGCGTGTGCAATTTCGAGTCAATCGGTCAAAAGACGACCGTAACCCTAACCCTAGCCCCATAACCCTAACCCTAACCCTAACCCTAGCCTCAGCCTTAAGCCAGCCTCATGAAACATTGTCCCTCTCACTAAAATATTCGCCAAAAATACAAATTTCACCCGAATCCAATGTGGACTGCTGTGTCTCGTTCAGCCAGTATAGGACCACGTCTGGGAGAAATTTCGAGTCAATCGGTCCAAAGACCTGGAAGCTATTGAAAAAATCGGCCGACGTTTTCATGAAAAAGGCCATTTTTTTCTTTAAATAATATCCACCAAAAATACAAATTCCACCAGAATCCAACCAAAACCGGCGAGCCTCATTCCACCAGTGAGGAGGACATGCGTGTGCAATTTCGAGTCAATCAGTCAAAAGACGACCGTAACCCTAACCCTAGCCCCATAACCCTAACCCTAACCCTAACCCTAGCCTCAGCCTCAGCCTTAAGCCAGCCTCATGAAACATTGTCCCTCTCACTAAAATATTCGCCAAAAATACAAATTTCACCCGAATCCAATGCGGACTGCTGTGTCTCGTTCAGCCAGTATAGGACCACGTCTGGGAGAAATTTCGAGTCAATCGGTATAAAGACCTGGAAGCTATTGAAAAAATCGGCCGACGTTTTCATGAAAAAGGCCATTTTTTCTTTAAAATATTCGCCAAAAATACAAATTTCACCCGAATCCAATGCGGACTGCTGTGTCTCGTTCAGCCAGTATAGGACCACGTCTGGGAGAAATTTCGAGTCAATCGGTCCAAAGACCTGGAAGCTATTGAAAAAATCGGCCAACGTTTTCATGAAAAAGGCCATTTTTTTCTTTAAAATATTCACCAAAAATACAAATTCCACCAGAATCCAACCAAAACCGGCGAGCCTCATTCCACCAGTGAGGAGGACATGCGTGTGCAATTTCGAGTCAATCGGTCAAAAGACGACCGTAACCCTAACCCTAGCCCCATAACCCTAACCCTAGCCCCATAACCCTAACCCTAACGCTAACCCTAGCCTCAGCCTTAAGCCAGCCTCATGAAACATTGTCCCTCTCACTAAAATATTCGCCAAAAATACAAATTTCACCCGAATCCAATGCGGACTGCTGTGTCCCGTTCAGCCAGTATAGGACCACGTCTGGGAGAAATTTCGAGTCAATCGGTCCAAAGACCTGGAAGCTATTGAAAAAATCGGCCGACGTTTTCATGAAAAAGGCCATTTTTTCTTTAAAATATTCGCCAAAAATACAAATTTCACCCGAATCCAATGCGGACTGCTGTGTCTCGTTCAGCCAGTATAGGACCACGTCTGGGAGAAATTTCGAGTCAATCGGTCCAAAGACCTGGAAGCTATTGAAAAAATCGGCCGACGTTTTCATGAAAAAGGCCATTTTTTTCTTTAAAATATTCACCAAAAATACAAATTCCACCAGAATCCAACCAAAACCGGCGAGCCTCATTCCACCAGTGAGGAGGACATGCGTGTGCAATTTTGAGTCAATGGGTCAAAAGACGACCGTAACCCTAACCCTAGCCCCGTAACCCTAACCCTAACCCTAACCCTAGCCTCAGCCTTAAGCCAGCCTCATGAAACATTGTCCCTCTCACTAAAATATTCGCCAAAAATACAAATTTCACCCGAATCCAATGCGGACTGCTGTGTCTTGTTCAGCCAGTATAGGACCACGTCTGGGAGAAATTTCGAGTCAATCGGTCCAAAGACCTGGAAGCTATTGAAAAAATTGGCCGACGTTTTCATGAAAAAGGCCATTTTTTTCTTTAAAATATTCGCCAAAAATACAAATTTCACCCGAATCCAATGCGGACTGCTGTGTCTCGTTCAGCCAGTATAGGACCACGTCTGGTAGAAATTTCGAGTCAATCGGTATAAAGACCTGGAAGCTATTGAAAAAATCGGCCGACGTTTTCATGAAAAAGGCCATTTTTTCTTTAAAATATTCGCCAAAAATACAAATTTCACCCGAATCCAATGCGGACTGCTGTGTCTCGTTCAGCCAGTATAGGACCACGTCTGGGAGAAATTTCGAGTCAATCGGTCCAAAGACCTGGAAGCTATTGAAAAAATCGGCCGACGTTTTCATGAAAAAGGCCATTTTTTTCTTTAAAATATTCACCAAAAATACAAATTCCACCAGAATCCAACCAAAACCGGCGAGCCTCATTCCACCAGTGAGGAGGACATGCGTGTGCAATTTCGAGTCAATCGGTCAAAAGACGACCGTAACCCTAGCCCCATAACCCTAACCCTAGCCCCATAACCCTAACCCTAACCCTAACCCTAGCCTCAGCCTTAAGCCAGCCTCATGAAACATTGTCCCTCTCACTAAAATATTCGCCAAAAATACAAATTTCACCCGAATCCAATGCGGACTGCTGTGTCCCGTTCAGCCAGTATAGGACCACGTCTGGGAGAAATTTCGAGTCAATCGGTCCAAAGACCTGGAAGCTATTGAAAAAATCGGCCGACGTTTTCATGAAAAAGGCCATTTTTTCTTTAAAATATTCGCCAAAAATACAAATTTCACCCGAATCCAATGCGGACTGCTGTGTCTCGTTCAGCCAGTATAGGACCACGTCTGGGAGAAATTTCGAGTCAATCGGTCCAAAGACCTGGAAGCTATTGAAAAAATCGGCCAACGTTTTCATGAAAAAGGCGATTTTTTTCTTTAAAATATTCACCAAAAATACAAATTCCACCAGAATCCAACCAAAACCGGCGAGCCTCATTCCACCAGTGAGGAGGACATGCGTGTGCAATTTCGAGTCAATCGGTCAAAAGACGACCGTAACCCTAACCCTAGCCTCGTAACCCTAACCCTAACCCTAACCCTAGCCTCAGCCTTAAGCCAGCCTCATGAAACATTGTCCCTCTCACTAAAATATTCGCCAAAAATACAAATTTCACCCGAATCCAATGCGGACTGCTGTGTCTTGTTCAGCCAGTATAGGACCACGTCTGGGAGAAATTTCGAGTCAATCGGTCCAAAGACCTGGAAGCTATTGAAAAAATTGGCCGACGTTTTCATGAAAAAGGCCATTTTTTTCTTTAAAATATTCGCCAAAAATACAAATTTCACCCGAATCCAATGCGGACTGCTGTGTCTCGTTCAGCCAGTATAGGACCACGTCTGGGAGAAATTTCGAGTCAATCGGTATAAAGACCTGGAAGCTATTGAAAAAATCGGCCGACGTTTTCATGAAAAAGGCCATTTTTTCTTTAAAATATTCGCCAAAAACACAAATTTCACCCGAATCCAATGCGGACTGCTGTGTCTCCTTCAGCCAGTATAGGACCACGTCTGGGAGAAATTTCGAGTCAATCGGTCCAAAGACCTGGAAGCTATTGAAAAAATCGGCCAACGTTTTCATGAAAAAGGCCATTTTTTTCTTTAAAATATTCACCAAAAATACAAATTCCACCAGAATCCAACCAAAACCGGCGAGCCTCATTCCACCAGTGAGGAGGACATGCGTGTGCAATTTCGAGTCAATCGGTCAAAAGACGACCGTAACCCTAGCCCCATAACCCTAACCCTAGCCCCATAACCCTAACCCTAACCCTAACCCTAGCCTCAGCCTTAAGCCAGCCTCATGAAACATTGTCCCTCTCACTAAAATATTCGCCAAAAATACAAATTTCACCCGAATCCAATGCGGACTGCTGTGTCCCGTTCAGCCAGTATAGGACCACGTCTGGGAGAAATTTCGAGTCAATCGGTCCAAAGACCTGGAAGCTATTGAAAAAATCGGCCGACGTTTTCATGAAAAAGGCCATTTTTTCTTTAAAATATTCGCCAAAAATACAAATTTCACCCGAATCCAATGCGGACTGCTGTGTCTCGTTCAGCCAGTATAGGACCACGTCTGGGAGAAATTTCGAGTCAATCGGTCCAAAGACCTGGAAGCTATTGAAAAAATCGGCCAACGTTTTCATGAAAAAGGCGATTTTTTTCTTTAAAATATTCACCAAAAATACAAATTCCACCAGAATCCAACCAAAACCGGCGAGCCTCATTCCACCAGTGAGGAGGACATGCGTGTGCAATTTCGAGTCAATCGGTCAAAAGACGACCGTAACCCTAACCCTAGCCTCGTAACCCTAACCCTAACCCTAACCCTAGCCTCAGCCTTAAGCCAGCCTCATGAAACATTGTCCCTCTCACTAAAATATTCGCCAAAAATACAAATTTCACCCGAATCCAATGCGGACTGCTGTGTCTTGTTCAGCCAGTATAGGACCACGTCTGGGAGAAATTTCGAGTCAATCGGTCCAAAGACCTGGAAGCTATTGAAAAAATTGGCCGACGTTTTCATGAAAAAGGCCATTTTTTTCTTTAAAATATTCGCCAAAAATACAAATTTCACCCGAATCCAATGCGGACTGCTGTGTCTCGTTCAGCCAGTATAGGACCACGTCTGGGAGAAATTTCGAGTCAATCGGTATAAAGACCTGGAAGCTATTGAAAAAATCGGCCGACGTTTTCATGAAAAAGGCCATTTTTTCTTTAAAATATTCGCCAAAAATACAAATTTCACCCGAATCCAATGCGGACTGCTGTGTCTCCTTCAGCCAGTATAGGACCACGTCTGGGAGAAATTTCGAGTCAATCGGTCCAAAGACCTGGAAGCTATTGAAAAAATCGGCCAACGTTTTCATGAAAAAGGCCATTTTTTTCTTTAAAATATTCACCAAAAATACAAATTCCACCAGAATCCAACCAAAACCGGCGAGCCTCATTCCACCAGTGAGGAGGACATGCGTGTGCAATTTCGAGTCAATCGGTCAAAAGACGACCGTAACCCTAACCCTAGCCCCATAACCCTAACCCTAACCCTAACCCTAGCCTCAGCCTTAAGCCAGCCTCATGAAACATTGTCCCTCTCACTAAAATATTCGCCAAAAATACAAATTTCACCCGAATCCAATGCGGACTGCTGTGTCTCGTTCAGCAAGTATAGGACCACGTCTGGGAGAAATTTCGAGTCAATCGGTCCAAAGACCTGGAAGCTATTGAAAAAATCGGCCGACGTTTTCATGAAAAAGGCCATTTTTTCTTTAAAATATTCGCCAAAAATACAAATTTCACCCGAATCCAATGCGGACTGCTGTGTCTCGTTTAGCCAGTATAGGACCACGTCTGGGAGAAATTTCGAGTCAATCGGTCTAAAGACCTGGAAGCTATTGAAAAAATCGGCCGACGTTTTCATGAAAAAGGCCATTTTTTTCTTTAAAATATTCACCAAAAATACAAATTCCACCAGAATCCAACCAAAACCGGCGAGCCTCATTCCACCAGTGAGGAGGACATGCGTGTGCAATTTCGAGTCAATCGGTCAAAAGACGACCGTAACCCTAACCCTAGCCCCATAACCCTAACCCTAACCCTAACCCTAGCCTCAGCCTTAAGCCAGCCTCATGAAACATTGTCCCTCTCACTAAAATATTCGCCAAAAATACAAATTTCACCCGAATCCAATGTGGACTGCTGTGTCTCGTTCAGCCAGTATAGGACCACGTCTGGGAGAAATTTCGAGTCAATCGGTCCAAAGACCTGGAAGCTATTGAAAAAATCGGCCGACGTTTTCATGAAAAAGGCCATTTTTTTCTTTAAAATATTCACCAAAAATACAAATTCCACCAGAATCCAACCAAAACCGGCGAGCCTCATTCCACCAGTGAGGAGGACATGCGTGTGCAATTTCGAGTCAATCAGTCAAAAGACGACCGTAACCCTAACCCTAGCCCCATAACCCTAACCCTAACCCTAACCCTAGCCTCAGCCTCAGCCTTAAGCCAGCCTCATGAAACATTGTCCCTCTCACTAAAATATTCGCCAAAAATACAAATTTCACCCGAATCCAATGCGGACTGCTGTGTCTCGTTCAGCCAGTATAGGACCACGTCTGGGAGAAATTTCGAGTCAATCGGTATAAAGACCTGGAAGCTATTGAAAAAATCGGCCGACGTTTTCATGAAAAAGGCCATTTTTTCTTTAAAATATTCGCCAAAAATACAAATTTCACCCGAATCCAATGCGGACTGCTGTGTCTCGTTCAGCCAGTATAGGACCACGTCTGGGAGAAATTTCGAGTCAATCGGTCCAAAGACCTGGAAGCTATTGAAAAAATCGGCCAACGTTTTCATGAAAAAGGCCATTTTTTTCTTTAAAATATTCACCAAAAATACAAATTCCACCAGAATCCAACCAAAACCGGCGAGCCTCATTCCACCAGTGAGGAGGACATGCGTGTGCAATTTCGAGTCAATCGGTCAAAAGACGACCGTAACCCTAACCCTAGCCCCATAACCCTAACCCTAGCCCCATAACCCTAACCCTAACGCTAACCCTAGCCTCAGCCTTAAGCCAGCCTCATGAAACATTGTCCCTCTCACTAAAATATTCGCCAAAAATACAAATTTCACCCGAATCCAATGCGGACTGCTGTGTCCCGTTCAGCCAGTATAGGACCACGTCTGGGAGAAATTTCGAGTCAATCGGTCCAAAGACCTGGAAGCTATTGAAAAAATCGGCCGACGTTTTCATGAAAAAGGCCATTTTTTCTTTAAAATATTCGCCAAAAATACAAATTTCACCCGAATCCAATGCGGACTGCTGTGTCTCGTTCAGCCAGTATAGGACCACGTCTGGGAGAAATTTCGAGTCAATCGGTCCAAAGACCTGGAAGCTATTGAAAAAATCGGCCGACGTTTTCATGAAAAAGGCCATTTTTTTCTTTAAAATATTCACCAAAAATACAAATTCCACCAGAATCCAACCAAAACCGGCGAGCCTCATTCCACCAGTGAGGAGGACATGCGTGTGCAATTTTGAGTCAATGGGTCAAAAGACGACCGTAACCCTAACCCTAGCCCCGTAACCCTAACCCTAACCCTAACCCTAGCCTCAGCCTTAAGCCAGCCTCATGAAACATTGTCCCTCTCACTAAAATATTCGCCAAAAATACAAATTTCACCCGAATCCAATGCGGACTGCTGTGTCTTGTTCAGCCAGTATAGGACCACGTCTGGGAGAAATTTCGAGTCAATCGGTCCAAAGACCTGGAAGCTATTGAAAAAATTGGCCGACGTTTTCATGAAAAAGGCCATTTTTTTCTTTAAAATATTCGCCAAAAATACAAATTTCACCCGAATCCAATGCGGACTGCTGTGTCTCGTTCAGCCAGTATAGGACCACGTCTGGTAGAAATTTCGAGTCAATCGGTATAAAGACCTGGAAGCTATTGAAAAAATCGGCCGACGTTTTCATGAAAAAGGCCATTTTTTCTTTAAAATATTCGCCAAAAATACAAATTTCACCCGAATCCAATGCGGACTGCTGTGTCTCCTTCAGCCAGTATAGGACCACGTCTGGGAGAAATTTCGAGTCAATCGGTCCAAAGACCTGGAAGCTATTGAAAAAATCGGCCAACGTTTTCATGAAAAAGGCCATTTTTTTCTTTAAAATATTCACCAAAAATACAAATTCCACCAGAATCCAACCAAAACCGGCGAGCCTCATTCCACCAGTGAGGAGGACATGCGTGTGCAATTTCGAGTCAATCGGTCAAAAGACGACCGTAACCCTAACCCTAGCCCCATAACCCTAACCCTAACCCTAACCCTAGCCTCAGCCTTAAGCCAGCCTCATGAAACATTGTCCCTCTCACTAAAATATTCGCCAAAAATACAAATTTCACCCGAATCCAATGCGGACTGCTGTGTCTCGTTCAGCAAGTATAGGACCACGTCTGGGAGAAATTTCGAGTCAATCGGTCCAAAGACCTGGAAGCTATTGAAAAAATCGGCCGACGTTTTCATGAAAAAGGCCATTTTTTCTTTAAAATATTCGCCAAAAATACAAATTTCACCCGAATCCAATGCGGACTGCTGTGTCTCGTTTAGCCAGTATAGGACCACGTCTGGGAGAAATTTCGAGTCAATCGGTCTAAAGACCTGGAAGCTATTGAAAAAATCGGCCGACGATTTCATGAAAAAGGCCATTTTTTTCTTTAAAATATTCACCAAAAATACAAATTCCACCAGAATCCAACCAAAACCGGCGAGCCTCATTCCACCAGTGAGGAGGACATGCGTGTGCAATTTCGAGTCAATCGGTCAAAAGACGACCGTAACCCTAACCCTAGCCCCATAACCCTAACCCTAGCCCCATAACCCTAACCCTAACGCTAACCCTAGCCTCAGCCTTAAGCCAGCCTCATGAAACATTGTCCCTCTCACTAAAATATTCGCCAAAAATACAAATTTCACCCGAATCCAATGCGGACTGCTGTGTCTCGTTCAGCCAGTATAGGACCACGTCTGGGAGAAATTTCGAGTCAATCGGTATAAAGACCTGGAAGCTATTGAAAAAATCGGCCGACGTTTTCATGAAAAAGGCCATTTTTTCTTTAAAATATTCGCCAAAAATACAAATTTCACCCGAATCCAATGCGGACTGCTGTGTCTCGTTCAGCCAGTATAGGACCACGTCTGGGAGAAATTTCGAGTCAATCGGTCCAAAGACCTGGAAGCTATTGAAAAAATCGGCCAACGTTTTCATGAAAAAGGCCATTTTTTTCTTTAAAATATTCACCAAAAATACAAATTCCACCAGAATCCAACCAAAACCGGCGAGCCTCATTCCACCAGTGAGGAGGACATGCGTGTGCAATTTCGAGTCAATCGGTCAAAAGACGACCGTAACCCTAACCCTAGCCCCATAACCCTAACCCTAGCCCCATAACCCTAACCCTAACGCTAACCCTAGCCTCAGCCTTAAGCCAGCCTCATGAAACATTGTCCCTCTCACTAAAATATTCGCCAAAAATACAAATTTCACCCGAATCCAATGCGGACTGCTGTGTCCCGTTCAGCCAGTATAGGACCACGTCTGGGAGAAATTTCGAGTCAATCGGTCCAAAGACCTGGAAGCTATTGAAAAAATCGGCCGACGTTTTCATGAAAAAGGCCATTTTTTCTTTAAAATATTCGCCAAAAATACAAATTTCACCCGAATCCAATGCGGACTGCTGTGTCTCGTTCAGCCAGTATAGGACCACGTCTGGGAGAAATTTCGAGTCAATCGGTCCAAAGACCTGGAAGCTATTGAAAAAATCGGCCGACGTTTTCATGAAAAAGGCCATTTTTTTCTTTAAAATATTCACCAAAAATACAAATTCCACCAGAATCCAACCAAAACCGGCGAGCCTCATTCCACCAGTGAGGAGGACATGCGTGTGCAATTTTGAGTCAATGGGTCAAAAGACGACCGTAACCCTAACCCTAGCCCCGTAACCCTAACCCTAACCCTAACCCTAGCCTCAGCCTTAAGCCAGCCTCATGAAACATTGTCCCTCTCACTAAAATATTCGCCAAAAATACAAATTTCACCCGAATACAATGCGGACTGCTGTGTCTCGTTCAGCCAGTATAGGACCACGTCTGGGAGAAATTTCGAGTCAATCGGTCCAAAGACCTGGAAGCTATTGAAAAAATTGGCCGACGTTTTCATGACAAAGGCCATTTTTTTCTTTAAAATATTCGCCAAAAATACAAATTTCACCCGAATCCAATGCGGACTGCTGTGTCTCGTTCAGCCAGTATAGGACCACGTCTGGGAGAAATTTCGAGTCAATCGGTATAAAGACCTGGAAGCTATTGAAAAAATCGGCCGACGTTTTCATGAAAAAGGCCATTTTTTCTTTAAAATATTCGCCAAAAATACAAATTTCACCCGAATCCAATGCGGACTGCTGTGTCTCGTTCAGCCAGTATAGGACCACGTCTGGGAGAAATTTCGAGTCAATCGGTCCAAAGACCTGGAAGCTATTGAAAAAATCGGCCGACGTTTTCATGAAAAAGGCCATTTTTTCTTTAAAATATTCGCCAAAAATACAAATTTCACCCGAATCCAATGCGGACTGCTGTGTCTCGTTCAGCCAGTATAGGACCACGTCTGGGAGAAATTTCGAGTCAATCGGTCCAAAGACCTGGAAGCTATTGAAAAAATCGGCCGACGTTTTCATGAAAAAGGCCATTTTTTTCTTTAAAATATTCACCAAAAATACAAATTCCACCAGAATCCAACCAAAACCGGCGAGCCTCATTCCACCAGTGAGGAGGACATGCGTGTGCAATTTCGAGTCAATCGGTCAAAAGACGACCGTAACCCTAACCCTAGCCCCGTAACCCTAACCCTAACCCTAACCCTAGCCTCAGCCTTAAGCCAGCCTCATGAAACATTGTCCCTCTCACTAAAATATTCGCCAAAAATACAAATTTCACCCGAATCCAATGCGGACTGCTGTGTCTCGTTCAGCCAGTATAGGACCACGTCTGGGAGAAATTTCGAGTCAATCGGTCCAAAGACCTGGAAGCTATTGAAAAAATCGGCCGACGTTTTCATGAAAAAGGCCATTTTTTTCTTTAAAATATTCACCAAAAATACAAATTCCACCAGAATCCAACCAAAACCGGCGAGCCTCATTCCACCAGTGAGGAGGACATGCGTGTGCAATTTCGAGTCAATCGGTCAAAAGACGACCGTAACCCTAACCCTAGCCCCATAACCCTAACCCTAGCCCCATAACCCTAACCCTAACCCTAGCCTCAGCCTTAAGCCAGCCTCATGAAACATTGTCCCTCTCACTAAAATATTCGCCAAAAATACAAATTTCACCCGAATCCAATGCGGACTGCTGTGTCTCGTTCAGCCAGTATAGGACCACGTCTGGGAGAAATTTCGAGTCAATCGGTCCAAAGACCTGGAAGCTATTGAAAAAATCGGCCGACGTTTTCATGAAAAAGGCCATTTTTTCTTTAAAATATTCGCCAAAAATACAAATTTCACCCGAATCCAATGCGGACTGCTGTGTCTCGTTTAGCCAGTATAGGACCACGTCTGGGAGAAATTTCGAGTCAATCGGTCCAAAGACCTGGAAGCTATTGAAAAAATCGGCCGACGTTTTGATGAAAAAGGCCATTTTTTCTTTAAAATATTCGCCAAAAATACAAATTTCACCCGAATCCAATGCGGACTGCTGTGTCTCGTTCAGCCAGTATAGGACCACGTCTGGGAGAAATTTCGAGTCAATCGGTCCAAAGACCTGGAAGCTATTGAAAAAATCGGCCGACGTTTTCATGAAAAAGGCCATTTTTTTCTTTAAAATATTCACCAAAAATACAAATTCCACCAGAATCCAACCAAAACCGGCGAGCCTCATTCCACCAGTGAGGAGGACATGCGTGTGCAATTTCGAGTCAATCGGTCAAAAGACGACCGTAACCCTAACCCTAGCCCCATAACCCTAACCCTAACCCTAACCCTAGCCTCAGCCTTAAGCCAGCCTCATGAAACATTGTCCCTCTCACTAAAATATTCGCCAAAAATACAAATTTCACCCGAATCCAATGCGGACTGCTGTGTCTCGTTCAGCAAGTATAGGACCACGTCTGGGAGAAATTTCGAGTCAATCGGTCCAAAGACCTGGAAGCTATTGAAAAAATCGGCCGACGTTTTCATGAAAAAGGCCATTTTTTCTTTAAAATATTCGCCAAAAATACAAATTTCACCCGAATCCAATGCGGACTGCTGTGTCTCGTTTAGCCAGTATAGGACCACGTCTGGGAGAAATTTCGAGTCAATCGGTCTAAAGACCTGGAAGCTATTGAAAAAATCGGCCGACGATTTCATGAAAAAGGCCATTTTTTTCTTTAAAATATTCACCAAAAATACAAATTCCACCAGAATCCAACCAAAACCGGCGAGCCTCATTCCACCAGTGAGGAGGACATGCGTGTGCAATTTCGAGTCAATCGGTCAAAAGACGACCGTAACCCTAACCCTAGCCCCATAACCCTAACCCTAGCCCCATAACCCTAACCCTAACGCTAACCCTAGCCTCAGCCTTAAGCCAGCCTCATGAAACATTGTCCCTCTCACTAAAATATTCGCCAAAAATACAAATTTCACCCGAATCCAATGCGGACTGCTGTGTCTCGTTCAGCCAGTATAGGACCACGTCTGGGAGAAATTTCGAGTCAATCGGTATAAAGACCTGGAAGCTATTGAAAAAATCGGCCGACGTTTTCATGAAAAAGGCCATTTTTTCTTTAAAATATTCGCCAAAAATACAAATTTCACCCGAATCCAATGCGGACTGCTGTGTCTCGTTCAGCCAGTATAGGACCACGTCTGGGAGAAATTTCGAGTCAATCGGTCCAAAGACCTGGAAGCTATTGAAAAAATCGGCCAACGTTTTCATGAAAAAGGCCATTTTTTTCTTTAAAATATTCACCAAAAATACAAATTCCACCAGAATCCAACCAAAACCGGCGAGCCTCATTCCACCAGTGAGGAGGACATGCGTGTGCAATTTCGAGTCAATCGGTCAAAAGACGACCGTAACCCTAACCCTAGCCCCATAACCCTAACCCTAGCCCCATAACCCTAACCCTAACGCTAACCCTAGCCTCAGCCTTAAGCCAGCCTCATGAAACATTGTCCCTCTCACTAAAATATTCGCCAAAAATACAAATTTCACCCGAATCCAATGCGGACTGCTGTGTCCCGTTCAGCCAGTATAGGACCACGTCTGGGAGAAATTTCGAGTCAATCGGTCCAAAGACCTGGAAGCTATTGAAAAAATCGGCCGACGTTTTCATGAAAAAGGCCATTTTTTCTTTAAAATATTCGCCAAAAATACAAATTTCACCCGAATCCAATGCGGACTGCTGTGTCTCGTTCAGCCAGTATAGGACCACGTCTGGGAGAAATTTCGAGTCAATCGGTCCAAAGACCTGGAAGCTATTGAAAAAATCGGCCGACGTTTTCATGAAAAAGGCCATTTTTTTCTTTAAAATATTCACCAAAAATACAAATTCCACCAGAATCCAACCAAAACCGGCGAGCCTCATTCCACCAGTGAGGAGGACATGCGTGTGCAATTTTGAGTCAATGGGTCAAAAGACGACCGTAACCCTAACCCTAGCCCCGTAACCCTAACCCTAACCCTAACCCTAGCCTCAGCCTTAAGCCAGCCTCATGAAACATTGTCCCTCTCACTAAAATATTCGCCAAAAATACAAATTTCACCCGAATCCAATGCGGACTGCTGTGTCTCGTTCAGCCAGTATAGGACCACGTCTGGGAGAAATTTCGAGTCAATCGGTCCAAAGACCTGGAAGCTATTGAAAAAATTGGCCGACGTTTTCATGACAAAGGCCATTTTTTTCTTTAAAATATTCGCCAAAAATACAAATTTCACCCGAATCCAATGCGGACTGCTGTGTCTCGTTCAGCCAGTATAGGACCACGTCTGGGAGAAATTTCGAGTCAATCGGTATAAAGACCTGGAAGCTATTGAAAAAATCGGCCGACGTTTTCATGAAAAAGGCCATTTTTTCTTTAAAATATTCGCCAAAAATACAAATTTCACCCGAATCCAATGCGGACTGCTGTGTCTCGTTCAGCCAGTATAGGACCACGTCTGGGAGAAATTTCGAGTCAATCGGTCCAAAGACCTGGAAGCTATTGAAAAAATCGGCCGACGTTTTCATGAAAAAGGCCATTTTTTCTTTAAAATATTCGCCAAAAATACAAATTTCACCCGAATCCAATGCGGACTGCTGTGTCTCGTTCAGCCAGTATAGGACCACGTCTGGGAGAAATTTCGAGTCAATCGGTCCAAAGACCTGGAAGCTATTGAAAAAATCGGCCGACGTTTTCATGAAAAAGGCCATTTTTTTCTTTAAAATATTCACCAAAAATACAAATTCCACCAGAATCCAACCAAAACCGGCGAGCCTCATTCCACCAGTGAGGAGGACATGCGTGTGCAATTTCGAGTCAATCGGTCAAAAGACGACCGTAACCCTAACCCTAGCCCCGTAACCCTAACCCTAACCCTAACCCTAGCCTCAGCCTTAAGCCAGCCTCATGAAACATTGTCCCTCTCACTAAAATATTCGCCAAAAATACAAATTTCACCCGAATCCAATGCGGACTGCTGTGTCTCGTTCAGCCAGTATAGGACCACGTCTGGGAGAAATTTCGAGTCAATCGGTCCAAAGACCTGGAAGCTATTGAAAAAATCGGCCGACGTTTTCATGAAAAAGGCCATTTTTTTCTTTAAAATATTCACCAAAAATACAAATTCCACCAGAATCCAACCAAAACCGGCGAGCCTCATTCCACCAGTGAGGAGGACATGCGTGTGCAATTTCGAGTCAATCGGTCAAAAGACGACCGTAACCCTAACCCTAGCCCCATAACCCTAACCCTAGCCCCATAACCCTAACCCTAACCCTAGCCTCAGCCTTAAGCCAGCCTCATGAAACATTGTCCCTCTCACTAAAATATTCGCCAAAAATACAAATTTCACCCGAATCCAATGCGGACTGCTGTGTCTCGTTCAGCCAGTATAGGACCACGTCTGGGAGAAATTTCGAGTCAATCGGTCCAAAGACCTGGAAGCTATTGAAAAAATCGGCCGACGTTTTCATGAAAAAGGCCATTTTTTCTTTAAAATATTCGCCAAAAATACAAATTTCACCCGAATCCAATGCGGACTGCTGTGTCTCGTTTAGCCAGTATAGGACCACGTCTGGGAGAAATTTCGAGTCAATCGGTCCAAAGACCTGGAAGCTATTGAAAAAATCGGCCGACGTTTTGATGAAAAAGGCCATTTTTTCTTTAAAATATTCGCCAAAAATACAAATTTCACCCGAATCCAATGCGGACTGCTGTGTCTCGTTCAGCCAGTATAGGACCACGTCTGGGAGAAATTTCGAGTCAATCGGTCCAAAGACCTGGAAGCTATTGAAAAAATCGGCCGACGTTTTCATGAAAAAGGCCATTTTTTTCTTTAAAATATTCACCAAAAATACAAATTCCACCAGAATCCAACCAAAACCGGCGAGCCTCATTCCACCAGTGAGGAGGACATGCGTGTGCAATTTCGAGTCAATCGGTCAAAAGACGACCGTAACCCTAACCCTAGCCCCATAACCCTAACCCTAGCCCCATAACCCTAACCCTAACCCTAACCCTAGCCTCAGCCTTAAGCCAGCCTCATGAAACATTGTCCCTCTCACTAAAATATTCGCCAAAAATACAAATTTCACCCGAATCCAATGCGGACTGCTGTGTCTCGTTCAGCCAGTATAGGACCACGTCTGGGAGAAATTTCGAGTCAATCGGTATAAAGACCTGGAAGCTATTGAAAAAATCGGCCGACGTTTTCATGAAAAAGGCCATTTTTTCTTTAAAATATTCGCCAAAAATACAAATTTCACCCGAATCCAATGCGGACTGCTGTGTCTCGTTCAGCCAGTATAGGACCACGTCTGGGAGAAATTTCGAGTCAATCGGTCCAAAGACCTGGAAGCTATTGAAAAAATCGGCCAACGTTTTCATGAAAAAGGCCATTTTTTTCTTTAAAATATTCACCAAAAATACAAATTCCACCAGAATCCAACCAAAACCGGCGAGCCTCATTCCACCAGTGAGGAGGACATGCGTGTGCAATTTCGAGTCAATCGGTCAAAAGACGACCGTAACCCTAACCCTAGCCCCATAACCCTAACCCTAGCCCCATAACCCTAACCCTAACGCTAACCCTAGCCTCAGCCTTAAGCCAGCCTCATGAAACATTGTCCCTCTCACTAAAATATTCGCCAAAAATACAAATTTCACCCGAATCCAATGCGGACTGCTGTGTCCCGTTCAGCCAGTATAGGACCACGTCTGGGAGAAATTTCGAGTCAATCGGTCCAAAGACCTGGAAGCTATTGAAAAAATCGGCCGACGTTTTCATGAAAAAGGCCATTTTTTCTTTAAAATATTCGCCAAAAATACAAATTTCACCCGAATCCAATGCGGACTGCTGTGTCTCGTTCAGCCAGTATAGGACCACGTCTGGGAGAAATTTCGAGTCAATCGGTCCAAAGACCTGGAAGCTATTGAAAAAATCGGCCGACGTTTTCATGAAAAAGGCCATTTTTTTCTTTAAAATATTCACCAAAAATACAAATTCCACCAGAATCCAACCAAAACCGGCGAGCCTCATTCCACCAGTGAGGAGGACATGCGTGTGCAATTTTGAGTCAATGGGTCAAAAGACGACCGTAACCCTAACCCTAGCCCCGTAACCCTAACCCTAACCCTAACCCTAGCCTCAGCCTTAAGCCAGCCTCATGAAACATTGTCCCTCTCACTAAAATATTCGCCAAAAATACAAATTTCACCCGAATACAATGCGGACTGCTGTGTCTCGTTCAGCCAGTATAGGACCACGTCTGGGAGAAATTTCGAGTCAATCGGTCCAAAGACCTGGAAGCTATTGAAAAAATTGGCCGACGTTTTCATGACAAAGGCCATTTTTTTCTTTAAAATATTCGCCAAAAATACAAATTTCACCCGAATCCAATGCGGACTGCTGTGTCTCGTTCAGCCAGTA
The DNA here is from genome assembly GCF_965226575.1 of Pagrus pagrus. Lineage (NCBI taxonomy): Eukaryota > Metazoa > Chordata > Actinopteri > Spariformes > Sparidae > Pagrus > Pagrus pagrus. The sequence continues at coordinate 200,118 of NW_028175407.1, forward strand.
TAGGACCACGTCTGGGAGAAATTTCGAGTCAATCGGTATAAAGACCTGGAAGCTATTGAAAAAATCGGCCGACGTTTTCATGAAAAAGGCCATTTTTTCTTTAAAATATTCGCCAAAAATACAAATTTCACCCGAATCCAATGCGGACTGCTGTGTCTCGTTCAGCCAGTATAGGACCACGTCTGGGAGAAATTTCGAGTCAATCGGTCCAAAGACCTGGAAGCTATTGAAAAAATCGGCCGACGTTTTCATGAAAAAGGCCATTTTTTCTTTAAAATATTCGCCAAAAATACAAATTTCACCCGAATCCAATGCGGACTGCTGTGTCTCGTTCAGCCAGTATAGGACCACGTCTGGGAGAAATTTCGAGTCAATCGGTCCAAAGACCTGGAAGCTATTGAAAAAATCGGCCGACGTTTTCATGAAAAAGGCCATTTTTTTCTTTAAAATATTCACCAAAAATACAAATTCCACCAGAATCCAACCAAAACCGGCGAGCCTCATTCCACCAGTGAGGAGGACATGCGTGTGCAATTTCGAGTCAATCGGTCAAAAGACGACCGTAACCCTAACCCTAGCCCCGTAACCCTAACCCTAACCCTAACCCTAGCCTCAGCCTTAAGCCAGCCTCATGAAACATTGTCCCTCTCACTAAAATATTCGCCAAAAATACAAATTTCACCCGAATCCAATGCGGACTGCTGTGTCTCGTTCAGCCAGTATAGGACCACGTCTGGGAGAAATTTCGAGTCAATCGGTCCAAAGACCTGGAAGCTATTGAAAAAATCGGCCGACGTTTTCATGAAAAAGGCCATTTTTTTCTTTAAAATATTCACCAAAAATACAAATTCCACCAGAATCCAACCAAAACCGGCGAGCCTCATTCCACCAGTGAGGAGGACATGCGTGTGCAATTTCGAGTCAATCGGTCAAAAGACGACCGTAACCCTAACCCTAGCCCCATAACCCTAACCCTAGCCCCATAACCCTAACCCTAACCCTAGCCTCAGCCTTAAGCCAGCCTCATGAAACATTGTCCCTCTCACTAAAATATTCGCCAAAAATACAAATTTCACCCGAATCCAATGCGGACTGCTGTGTCTCGTTCAGCCAGTATAGGACCACGTCTGGGAGAAATTTCGAGTCAATCGGTCCAAAGACCTGGAAGCTATTGAAAAAATCGGCCGACGTTTTCATGAAAAAGGCCATTTTTTCTTTAAAATATTCGCCAAAAATACAAATTTCACCCGAATCCAATGCGGACTGCTGTGTCTCGTTTAGCCAGTATAGGACCACGTCTGGGAGAAATTTCGAGTCAATCGGTCCAAAGACCTGGAAGCTATTGAAAAAATCGGCCGACGTTTTGATGAAAAAGGCCATTTTTTCTTTAAAATATTCGCCAAAAATACAAATTTCACCCGAATCCAATGCGGACTGCTGTGTCTCGTTCAGCCAGTATAGGACCACGTCTGGGAGAAATTTCGAGTCAATCGGTCCAAAGACCTGGAAGCTATTGAAAAAATCGGCCGACGTTTTCATGAAAAAGGCCATTTTTTTCTTTAAAATATTCACCAAAAATACAAATTCCACCAGAATCCAACCAAAACCGGCGAGCCTCATTCCACCAGTGAGGAGGACATGCGTGTGCAATTTCGAGTCAATCGGTCAAAAGACGACCGTAACCCTAACCCTAGCCCCATAACCCTAACCCTAGCCCCATAACCCTAACCCTAACCCTAACCCTAGCCTCAGCCTTAAGCCAGCCTCATGAAACATTGTCCCTCTCACTAAAATATTCGCCAAAAATACAAATTTCACCCGAATCCAATGCGGACTGCTGTGTCTCGTTCAGCCAATATAGGACCACTTCTGGGAGAAATTTCGAGTCAATCGGTCCAAAGACCTGGAAGCTATTGAAAAAATCGGCCGACGTTTTCATGAAAAAGGCAATTTTTTCTTTAAAATATTCGCCAAAAATACAAATTTCACCCGAATCCAATGCGGACTGCTGTGTCTCGTTCAGCCAGTATAGGACCACGTCTGGGAGAAATTTCGAGTCAATCGGTCCAAAGACCTGGAAGCTATTGAAAAAATCGGCCGACGTTTTCATGAAAAAGGCCATTTTTTTCTTTAAAATATTCACCAAAAATACAAATTCCACCAGAATCCAACCAAAACCGGCGAGCCTCATTCCACCAGTGAGGAGGACATGCGTGTGCAATTTCGAGTCAATCGGTCAAAAGACGACCGTAACCCTAACCCTAGCCTCGTAACCCTAACCCTAACCCTAACCCTAGCCTCAGCCTTAAGCCAGCCTCATGAAACATTGTCCCTCTCACTAATATATTCGCCAAAAATACAAATTTCACCCGAATCCAATGCGGACTGCTGTGTCTCGTTCAGCCAATATAGGACCACGTCTGGGAGAAATTTCGAGTCAATCGGTCCAAAGACCTGGAAGCTATTGAAAAAATTGGCCGACGTTTTCATGAAAAAGGCCATTTTTTTCTTTAAAATATTCGCCAAAAATACAAATTTCACCCGAATCCAATGCGGACTGCTGTGTCTCGTTCAGCCAGTATAGGACCACGTCTGGGAGAAATTTCGAGTCAATCGGTATAAAGACCTGGAAGCTATTGAAAAAATCGGCCGACGTTTTCATGAAAAAGGCCATTTTTTCTTTAAAATATTCGCCAAAAATACAAATTTCACCCGAATCCAATGCGGACTGCTGTGTCTCGTTCAGCCAGTATAGGACCACGTCTGGGAGAAATTTCGAGTCAATCGGTCCAAAGACCTGGAAGCTATTGAAAAAATCGGCCAACGTTTTCATGAAAAAGGCCATTTTTTTCTTTAAAATATTCACCAAAAATACAAATTCCACCAGAATCCAACCAAAACCGGCGAGCCTCATTCCACCAGTGAGGAGGACATGCGTGTGCAATTTCGAGTCAATCGGTCAAAAGACGACCGTAACCCTAACCCTAGCCCCATAACCCTAACCCTAACCCTAGTCTCAGCCTTAAGCCAGCCTCATGAAACATTGTCCCTCTCACTAAAATATTCGCCAAAAATACAAATTTCACCCGAATCCAATGCGGACTGCTGTGTCTCGTTCAGCAAGTATAGGACCACGTCTGGGAGAAATTTCGAGTCAATCGGTCCAAAGACCTGGAAGCTATTGAAAAAATCGGCCGACGTTTTGATGAAAAAGGCCATTTTTTCTTTAAAATATTCGCCAAAAATACAAATTTCACCCGAATCCAATGCGGACTGCTGTGTCTGGTTTAGCCAGTATAGGACCACGTCTGGGAGAAATTTCGAGTCAATCGGTCCAAAGACCTGGAAGCTATTGAAAAAATCGGCCGACGTTTTCATGAAAAAGGCCATTTTTTCTTTAAAATATTCGCCAAAAATACAAATTTCACCCGAATCCAATGCGGACTGCTGTGTCTCGTTCAGCCAGTATAGGACCACGTCTGGGAGAAATTTCGAGTCAATCGGTCCAAAGACCTGGAAGCTATTGAAAAAATCGGCCGACGTTTTGATGAAAAAGGCCATTTTTTCTTTAAAATATTCGCCAAAAATACAAATTTCACCCGAATCCAATGCGGACTGCTGTGTCTCGTTCAGCCAGTATAGGACCACGTCTGGGAGAAATTTCGAGTCAATCGGTCCAAAGACCTGGAAGCTATTGAAAAAATCGGCCGACGTTTTCATGAAAAAGGCCATTTTTTCCTTAAAATATTCGCCAAAAATACAAATTTCACCCGAATCCAATGCGGACTGCTGTGTCTCGTTCGGCCAGTATAGGACCACGTCTGGGAGAAATTTCGAGTCAATCGGTCCAAAGACCTGGAAGCTATTGAAAAAATCGGCCGACGTTTTCATGAAAAAGGCCATTTTTTTCTTTAAAATATTCACCAAAAATACAAATTCCACCAGAATCCAACCAAAACCGGCGAGCCTCATTCCACCAGTGAGGAGGACATGCGTGTGCAATTTCGAGTCAATCGGTCAAAAGACGACCGTAACCCTAACCCTAGCCCCATAACCCTAACCCTAGCCCCATAACCCTAACCCTAACCCTAACCCTAGCCTCAGCCTTAAGCCAGCCTCATGAAACATTGTCCCTCTCACTAAAATATTCGCCAAAAATACAAATTTCACCCGAATCCAATGCGGACTGCTGTGTCTCGTTCAGCCAATATAGGACCACTTCTGGGAGAAATTTCGAGTCAATCGGTCCAAAGACCTGGAAGCTATTGAAAAAATCGGCCGACGTTTTCATGAAAAAGGCCATTTTTTCTTTAAAATATTCGCCAAAAATACAAATTTCACCCGAATCCAATGCGGACTGCTGTGTCTCGTTTAGCCAGTATAGGACCACGTCTGGGAGAAATTTCGAGTCAATCGGTCTAAAGACCTGGAAGCTATTGAAAAAATCGGCCGACGTTTTCATGAAAAAGGCCATTTTTTTCTTTAAAATATTCACCAAAAATACAAATTCCACCAGAATCCAACCAAAACCGGCGAGCCTCATTCCACCAGTGAGGAGGACATGCGTGTGCAATTTCGAGTCAATCAGTCAAAAGACGACCGTAACCCTAACCCTAGCCCCATAACCCTAACCCTAACCCTAACCCTAGCCTCAGCCTTAAGCCAGCCTCATGAAACATTGTCCCTCTCACTAAAATATTCGCCAAAAATACAAATTTCACCCGAATCCAATGCGGACTGCTGTGTCTCGTTCAGCCAGTATAGGACCACGTCTGGGAGAAATTTCGAGTCAATCGGTCCAAAGACCTGGAAGCTATTGAAAAAATCGGCCGACGTTTTCATGAAAAAGGCCATTTTTTTCTTTAAAATATTCACCAAAAATACAAATTCCACCAGAATCCAACCAAAACCGGCGAGCCTCATTCCACCAGTGAGGAGGACATGCGTGTGCAATTTCGAGTCAATCAGTCAAAAGACGACCGTAACCCTAACCCTAGCCCCATAACCCTAACCCTAACCCTAACCCTAGCCTCAGCCTCAGCCTTAAGCCAGCCTCATGAAACATTGTCCCTCTCACTAAAATATTCGCCAAAAATACAAATTTCACCCGAATCCAATGCGGACTGCTGTGTCTCGTTCAGCCAGTATAGGACCACGTCTGGGAGAAATTTCGAGTCAATCGGTCCAAAGACCTGGAAGCTATTGAAAAAATCGGCCGACGTTTTCATGAAAAAGGCCATTTTTTTCTTTAAAATATTCACCAAAAATACAAATTCCACCAGAATCCAACCAAAACCGGCGAGCCTCATTCCACCAGTGAGGAGGACATGCGTGTGCAATTTCGAGTCAATCGGTCAAAAGACGACCGTAACCCTAGCCCCATAACCCTAACCCTAGCCCCATAACCCTAACCCTAACCCTAACCCTAGCCTCAGCCTTAAGCCAGCCTCATGAAACATTGTCCCTCTCACTAAAATATTCGCCAAAAATACAAATTTCACCCGAATCCAATGCGGACTGCTGTGTCCCGTTCAGCCAGTATAGGACCACGTCTGGGAGAAATTTCGAGTCAATCGGTCCAAAGACCTGGAAGCTATTGAAAAAATCGGCCGACGTTTTCATGAAAAAGGCCATTTTTTCTTTAAAATATTCGCCAAAAATACAAATTTCACCCGAATCCAATGCGGACTGCTGTGTCTCGTTCAGCCAGTATAGGACCACGTCTGGGAGAAATTTCGAGTCAATCGGTCCAAAGACCTGGAAGCTATTGAAAAAATCGGCCAACGTTTTCATGAAAAAGGCGATTTTTTTCTTTAAAATATTCACCAAAAATACAAATTCCACCAGAATCCAACCAAAACCGGCGAGCCTCATTCCACCAGTGAGGAGGACATGCGTGTGCAATTTCGAGTCAATCGGTCAAAAGACGACCGTAACCCTAACCCTAGCCTCGTAACCCTAACCCTAACCCTAACCCTAGCCTCAGCCTTAAGCCAGCCTCATGAAACATTGTCCCTCTCACTAAAATATTCGCCAAAAATACAAATTTCACCCGAATCCAATGCGGACTGCTGTGTCTTGTTCAGCCAGTATAGGACCACGTCTGGGAGAAATTTCGAGTCAATCGGTCCAAAGACCTGGAAGCTATTGAAAAAATTGGCCGACGTTTTCATGAAAAAGGCCATTTTTTTCTTTAAAATATTCGCCAAAAATACAAATTTCACCCGAATCCAATGCGGACTGCTGTGTCTCGTTCAGCCAGTATAGGACCACGTCTGGGAGAAATTTCGAGTCAATCGGTATAAAGACCTGGAAGCTATTGAAAAAATCGGCCGACGTTTTCATGAAAAAGGCCATTTTTTCTTTAAAATATTCGCCAAAAATACAAATTTCACCCGAATCCAATGCGGACTGCTGTGTCTCCTTCAGCCAGTATAGGACCACGTCTGGGAGAAATTTCGAGTCAATCGGTCCAAAGACCTGGAAGCTATTGAAAAAATCGGCCAACGTTTTCATGAAAAAGGCCATTTTTTTCTTTAAAATATTCACCAAAAATACAAATTCCACCAGAATCCAACCAAAACCGGCGAGCCTCATTCCACCAGTGAGGAGGACATGCGTGTGCAATTTCGAGTCAATCGGTCAAAAGACGACCGTAACCCTAACCCTAGCCCCATAACCCTAACCCTAACCCTAACCCTAGCCTCAGCCTTAAGCCAGCCTCATGAAACATTGTCCCTCTCACTAAAATATTCGCCAAAAATACAAATTTCACCCGAATCCAATGCGGACTGCTGTGTCTCGTTCAGCAAGTATAGGACCACGTCTGGGAGAAATTTCGAGTCAATCGGTCCAAAGACCTGGAAGCTATTGAAAAAATCGGCCGACGTTTTCATGAAAAAGGCCATTTTTTCTTTAAAATATTCGCCAAAAATACAAATTTCACCCGAATCCAATGCGGACTGCTGTGTCTCGTTTAGCCAGTATAGGACCACGTCTGGGAGAAATTTCGAGTCAATCGGTCTAAAGACCTGGAAGCTATTGAAAAAATCGGCCGACGTTTTCATGAAAAAGGCCATTTTTTTCTTTAAAATATTCACCAAAAATACAAATTCCACCAGAATCCAACCAAAACCGGCGAGCCTCATTCCACCAGTGAGGAGGACATGCGTGTGCAATTTCGAGTCAATCGGTCAAAAGACGGCCGTAACCCTAACCCTAGCCCCATAACCCTAACCCTAGCCCCATAACCCTAACCCTAACGCTAACCCTAGCCTCAGCCTTAAGCCAGCCTCATGAAACATTGTCCCTCTCACTAAAATATTCGCCAAAAATACAAATTTCACCCGAATCCAATGCGGACTGCTGTGTCTCGTTCAGCCAGTATAGGACCACGTCTGGGAGAAATTTCGAGTCAATCGGTATAAAGACCTGGAAGCTATTGAAAAAATCGGCCGACGTTTTCATGAAAAAGGCCATTTTTTCTTTAAAATATTCGCCAAAAATACAAATTTCACCCGAATCCAATGCGGACTGCTGTGTCTCCTTCAGCCAGTATAGGACCACGTCTGGGAGAAATTTCGCGTCAATCGGTCCAAAGACCTGGAAGCTATTGAAAAAATCGGCCAACGTTTTCATGAAAAAGGCCATTTTTTTCTTTAAAATATTCACCAAAAATACAAATTCCACCAGAATCCAACCAAAACCGGCGAGCCTCATTCCACCAGTGAGGAGGACATGCGTGTGCAATTTCGAGTCAATCGGTCAAAAGACGACCGTAACCCTAACCCTAGCCCCATAACCCTAACCCTAGCCCCATAACCCTAACCCTAACGCTAACCCTAGCCTCAGCCTTAAGCCAGCCTCATGAAACATTGTCCCTCTCACTAAAATATTCGCCAAAAATACAAATTTCACCCGAATCCAATGCGGACTGCTGTGTCCCGTTCAGCCAGTATAGGACCACGTCTGGGAGAAATTTCGAGTCAATCGGTCCAAAGACCTGGAAGCTATTGAAAAAATCGGCCGACGTTTTCATGAAAAAGGCCATTTTTTCTTTAAAATATTCGCCAAAAATACAAATTTCACCCGAATCCAATGCGGACTGCTGTGTCTCGTTCAGCCAGTATAGGACCACGTCTGGGAGAAATTTCGAGTCAATCGGTCCAAAGACCTGGAAGCTATTGAAAAAATCGGCCGACGTTTTCATGAAAAAGGCCATTTTTTTCTTTAAAATATTCACCAAAAATACAAATTCCACCAGAATCCAACCAAAACCGGCGAGCCTCATTCCACCAGTGAGGAGGACATGCGTGTGCAATTTTGAGTCAATGGGTCAAAAGACGACCGTAACCCTAACCCTAGCCCCGTAACCCTAACCCTAACCCTAACCCTAGCCTCAGCCTTAAGCCAGCCTCATGAAACATTGTCCCTCTCACTAAAATATTCGCCAAAAATACAAATTTCACCCGAATACAATGCGGACTGCTGTGTCTCGTTCAGCCAGTATAGGACCACGTCTGGGAGAAATTTCGAGTCAATCGGTCCAAAGACCTGGAAGCTATTGAAAAAATTGGCCGACGTTTTCATGAAAAAGGCCATTTTTTTCTTTAAAATATTCGCCAAAAATACAAATTTCACCCGAATCCAATGCGGACTGCTGTGTCTCGTTCAGCCAGTATAGGACCACGTCTGGGAGAAATTTCGAGTCAATCGGTATAAAGACCTGGAAGCTATTGAAAAAATCGGCCGACGTTTTCATGAAAAAGGCCATTTTTTCTTTAAAATATTCGCCAAAAATACAAATTTCACCCGAATCCAATGCGGACTGCTGTGTCTCGTTCAGCCAGTATAGGACCACGTCTGGGAGAAATTTCGAGTCAATCGGTCCAAAGACCTGGAAGCTATTGAAAAAATCGGCCGACGTTTTCATGAAAAAGGCCATTTTTTCTTTAAAATATTCGCCAAAAATACAAATTTCACCCGAATCCAATGCGGACTGCTGTGTCTCGTTCAGCCAGTATAGGACCACGTCTGGGAGAAATTTCGAGTCAATCGGTCCAAAGACCTGGAAGCTATTGAAAAAATCGGCCGACGTTTTCATGAAAAAGGCCATTTTTTTCTTTAAAATATTCACCAAAAATACAAATTCCACCAGAATCCAACCAAAACCGGCGAGCCTCATTCCACCAGTGAGGAGGACATGCGTGTGCAATTTCGAGTCAATCGGTCAAAAGACGACCGTAACCCTAACCCTAGCCCCGTAACCCTAACCCTAACCCTAACCCTAGCCTCAGCCTTAAGCCAGCCTCATGAAACATTGTCCCTCTCACTAAAATATTCGCCAAAAATACAAATTTCACCCGAATCCAATGCGGACTGCTGTGTCTCGTTCAGCCAGTATAGGACCACGTCTGGGAGAAATTTCGAGTCAATCGGTCCAAAGACCTGGAAGCTATTGAAAAAATCGGCCGACGTTTTCATGAAAAAGGCCATTTTTTTCTTTAAAATATTCACCAAAAATACAAATTCCACCAGAATCCAACCAAAACCGGCGAGCCTCATTCCACCAGTGAGGAGGACATGCGTGTGCAATTTCGAGTCAATCGGTCAAAAGACGACCGTAACCCTAACCCTAGCCCCATAACCCTAACCCTAGCCCCATAACCCTAACCCTAACCCTAGCCTCAGCCTTAAGCCAGCCTCATGAAACATTGTCCCTCTCACTAAAATATTCGCCAAAAATACAAATTTCACCCGAATCCAATGCGGACTGCTGTGTCTCGTTCAGCCAGTATAGGACCACGTCTGGGAGAAATTTCGAGTCAATCGGTCCAAAGACCTGGAAGCTATTGAAAAAATTGGCCGACGTTTTCATGAAAAAGGCCATTTTTTTCTTTAAAATATTCGCCAAAAATACAAATTTCACCCGAATCCAATGCGGACTGCTGTGTCTCGTTCAGCCAGTATAGGACCACGTCTGGTAGAAATTTCGAGTCAATCGGTATAAAGACCTGGAAGCTATTGAAAAAATCGGCCGACGTTTTCATGAAAAAGGCCATTTTTTCTTTAAAATATTCGCCAAAAATACAAATTTCACCCGAATCCAATGCGGACTGCTGTGTCTCGTTCAGCCAGTATAGGACCACGTCTGGGAGAAATTTCGAGTCAATCGGTCCAAAGACCTGGAAGCTATTGAAAAAATCGGCCGACGTTTTCATGAAAAAGGCCATTTTTTTCTTTACAATATTCACCAAAAATACAAATTCCACCAGAATCCAACCAAAACCGGCGAGCCTCATTCCACCAGTGAGGAGGACATGCGTGTGCAATTTCGAGTCAATCGGTCAAAAGACGACCGTAACCCTAACCCTAGCCCCGTAACCCTAACCCTAACCCTAACCCTAGCCTCAGCCTTAAGCCAGCCTCATGAAACATTGTCCCTCTCACTAAAATATTCGCCAAAAATACAAATTTCACCCGAATCCAATGCGGACTGCTGTGTCTCGTTCAGCCAGTATAGGACCACGTCTGGGAGAAATTTCGAGTCAATCGGTCCAAAGACCTGGAAGCTATTGAAAAAATCGGCCGACGTTTTCATGAAAAAGGCCATTTTTTTCTTTAAAATATTCACCAAAAATACAAATTCCACCAGAATCCAACCAAAACCGGCGAGCCTCATTCCACCAGTGAGGAGGACATGCGTGTGCAATTTCGAGTCAATCGGTCAAAAGACGACCGTAACCCTAACCCTAGCCCCATAACCCTAACCCTAGCCCCATAACCCTAACCCTAACCCTAGCCTCAGCCTTAAGCCAGCCTCATGAAACATTGTCCCTCTCACTAAAATATTCGCCAGAAATACAAATTTCACCCGAATCCAATGCGGACTGCTGTGTCTCGTTCAGCCAGTATAGGACCACGTCTGGGAGAAATTTCGAGTCAATCGGTCCAAAGACCTGGAAGCTATTGAAAAAATTGGCCGACGTTTTCATGAAAAAGGCCATTTTTTTCTTTAAAATATTCGCCAAAAATACAAATTTCACCCGAATCCAATGCGGACTGCTGTGTCTCGTTCAGCCAATATAGGACCACGTCTGGGAGAAATTTCGAGTCAATCGGTCCAAAGACCTGGAAGCTATTGAAAAAATCGGCCGACGTTTTCATGAAAAAGGCCATTTTTTCTTTAAAATATTCGCCAAAAATACAAATTTCACCCGAATCCAATGCGGACTGCTGTGTCTCGTTCAGCCAGTATAGGACCACGTCTGGGAGAAATTTCGAGTCAATCGGTCCAAAGACCTGGAAGCTATTGAAAAAATCGGCCGACGTTTTCATGAAAAAGGCCATTTTTTTCTTTAAAATATTCACCAAAAATACAAATTCCACCAGAATCCAACCAAAACCGGCGAGCCTCATTCCACCAGTGAGGAGGACATGCGTGTGCAATTTCGAGTCAATCGGTCAAAAGACGACCGTAACCCTAACCCTAGCCCCGTAACCCTAACCCTAACCCTAACCCTAGCCTCAGCCTTAAGCCAGCCTCATGAAACATTGTCCCTCTCACTAAAATATTCGCCAAAAATACAAATTTCACCCGAATACAATGCGGACTGCTGTGTCTCGTTCAGCCAGTATAGGACCACGTCTGGGAGAAATTTCGAGTCAATCGGTCCAAAGACCTGGAAGCTATTGAAAAAATTGGCCGACGTTTTCATGAAAAAGGCCATTTTTTTCTTTAAAATATTCGCCAAAAATACAAATTTCACCCGAATCCAATGCGGACTGCTGTGTCTCGTTCAGCCAGTATAGGACCACGTCTGGGAGAAATTTCGAGTCAATCGGTATAAAGACCTGGAAGCTATTGAAAAAATCGGCCGACGTTTTCATGAAAAAGGCCATTTTTTCTTTAAAATATTCGCCAAAAATACAAATTTCACCCGAATCCAATGCGGACTGCTGTGTCTCGTTCAGCCAGTATAGGACCACGTCTGGGAGAAATTTCGAGTCAATCGGTCCAAAGACCTGGAAGCTATTGAAAAAATCGGCCAACGTTTTCATGAAAAAGGCCATTTTTTTCTTTAAAATATTCACCAAAAATACAAATTCCACCAGAATCCAACCAAAACCGGCGAGCCTCATTCCACCAGTGAGGAGGACATGCGTGTGCAATTTCGAGTCAATCGGTCAAAAGACGACCGTAACCCTAACCCTAGCCCCATAACCCTAACCCTAACCCTAACCCTAGCCTCAGCCTTAAGCCAGCCTCATGAAACATTGTCCCTCTCACTAAAATATTCGCCAAAAATACAAATTTCACCCGAATCCAATGCGGACTGCTGTGTCTCGTTCAGCAAGTATAGGACCACGTCTGGGAGAAATTTCGAGTCAATCGGTCCAAAGACCTGGAAGCTATTGAAAAAATTGGCCGACGTTTTCATGAAAAAGGCCATTTTTTTCTTTAAAATATTCGCCAAAAATACAAATTTCACCCGAATCCAATGCGGACTGCTGTGTCTCGTTCAGCCAGTATAGGACCACGTCTGGGAGAAATTTCGAGTCAATCGGTATAAAGACCTGGAAGCTATTGAAAAAATCGGCCGACGTTTTCATGAAAAAGGCCATTTTTTCTTTAAAATATTCGCCAAAAATACAAATTTCACCCGAATCCAATGCGGACTGCTGTGTCTCGTTCAGCCAGTATAGGACCACGTCTGGGAGAAATTTCGAGTCAATCGGTCCAAAGACCTGGAAGCTATTGAAAAAATCGGCCGACGTTTTCATGAAAAAGGCCATTTTTTCTTTAAAATATTCGCCAAAAATACAAATTTCACCCGAATCCAATGCGGACTGCTGTGTCTCGTTCAGCCAGTATAGGACCACGTCTGGGAGAAATTTCGAGTCAATCGGTCCAAAGACCTGGAAGCTATTGAAAAAATCGGCCGACGTTTTCATGAAAAAGGCCATTTTTTTCTTTAAAATATTCACCAAAAATACAAATTCCACCAGAATCCAACCAAAACCGGCGAGCCTCATTCCACCAGTGAGGAGGACATGCGTGTGCAATTTCGAGTCAATCGGTCAAAAGACGACCGTAACCCTAACCCTAGCCCCGTAACCCTAACCCTAACCCTAACCCTAGCCTCAGCCTTAAGCCAGCCTCATGAAACATTGTCCCTCTCACTAAAATATTCGCCAAAAATACAAATTTCACCCGAATCCAATGCGGACTGCTGTGTCTCGTTCAGCCAGTATAGGACCACGTCTGGGAGAAATTTCGAGTCAATCGGTCCAAAGACCTGGAAGCTATTGAAAAAATCGGCCGACGTTTTCATGAAAAAGGCCATTTTTTTCTTTAAAATATTCACCAAAAATACAAATTCCACCAGAATCCAACCAAAACCGGCGAGCCTCATTCCACCAGTGAGGAGGACATGCGTGTGCAATTTCGAGTCAATCGGTCAAAAGACGACCGTAACCCTAACCCTAGCCCCATAACCCTAACCCTAGCCCCATAACCCTAACCCTAACCCTAACCCTAGCCTCAGCCTTAAGCCAGCCTCATGAAACATTGTCCCTCTCACTAAAATATTCGCCAAAAATACAAATTTCACCCGAATCCAATGCGGACTGCTGTGTCTCGTTCAGCAAGTATAGGACCACGTCTGGGAGAAATTTCGAGTCAATCGGTCCAAAGACCTGGAAGCTATTGAAAAAATTGGCCGACGTTTTCATGAAAAAGGCCATTTTTTTCTTTAAAATATTCGCCAAAAATACAAATTTCACCCGAATCCAATGCGGACTGCTGTGTCTCGTTCAGCCAGTATAGGACCACGTCTGGGAGAAATTTCGAGTCAATCGGTATAAAGACCTGGAAGCTATTGAAAAAATCGGCCGACGTTTTCATGAAAAAGGCCATTTTTTCTTTAAAATATTCGCCAAAAATACAAATTTCACCCGAATCCAATGCGGACTGCTGTGTCTCGTTCAGCCAGTATAGGACCACGTCTGGGAGAAATTTCGAGTCAATCGGTCCAAAGACCTGGAAGCTATTGAAAAAATCGGCCGACGTTTTCATGAAAAAGGCCATTTTTTCTTTAAAATATTCGCCAAAAATACAAATTTCACCCGAATCCAATGCGGACTGCTGTGTCTCGTTCAGCCAGTATAGGACCACGTCTGGGAGAAATTTCGAGTCAATCGGTCCAAAGACCTGGAAGCTATTGAAAAAATCGGCCGACGTTTTCATGAAAAAGGCCATTTTTTTCTTTAAAATATTCACCAAAAATACAAATTCCACCAGAATCCAACCAAAACCGGCGAGCCTCATTCCACCAGTGAGGAGGACATGCGTGTGCAATTTCGAGTCAATCGGTCAAAAGACGACCGTAACCCTAACCCTAGCCCCGTAACCCTAACCCTAACCCTAACCCTAGCCTCAGCCTTAAGCCAGCCTCATGAAACATTGTCCCTCTCACTAAAATATTCGCCAAAAATACAAATTTCACCCGAATACAATGCGGACTGCTGTGTCTCGTTCAGCCAGTATAGGACCACGTCTGGGAGAAATTTCGAGTCAATCGGTCCAAAGACCTGGAAGCTATTGAAAAAATCGGCCGACGTTTTCATGAAAAAGGCCATTTTTTTCTTTAAAATATTCACCAAAAATACAAATTCCACCAGAATCCAACCAAAACCGGCGAGCCTCATTCCACCAGTGAGGAGGACATGCGTGTGCAATTTCGAGTCAATCGGTCAAAAGACGACCGTAACCCTAACCCTAGCCCCATAACCCTAACCCTAGCCCCATAACCCTAACCCTAACCCTAACCCTAGCCTCAGCCTTAAGCCAGCCTCATGAAACATTGTCCCTCTCACTAAAATATTCGCCAAAAATACAAATTTCACCCGAATCCAATGCGGACTGCTGTGTCTCGTTCAGCCAGTATAGGACCACGTCTGGGAGAAATTTCGAGTCAATCGGTCCAAAGACCTGGAAGCTATTGAAAAAATTGGCCGACGTTTTCATGAAAAAGGCCATTGTTTTCTTTAAAATATTCGCCAAAAATACAAATTTCACCCGAATCCAATGCGGACTGCTGTGTCTCGTTCAGCCAGTATAGGACCACGTCTGGGAGAAATTTCGAGTCAATCGGTATAAAGACCTGGAAGCTATTGAAAAAATCGGCCGACGTTTTCATGAAAAAGGCCATTTTTTCTTTAAAATATTCGCCAAAAATACAAATTTCACCCGAATCCAATGCGGACTGCTGTGTCTCGTTCAGCCAGTATAGGACCACGTCTGGGAGAAATTTCGAGTCAATCGGTCCAAAGACCTGGAAGCTATTGAAAAAATCGGCCGACGTTTTCATGAAAAAGGCCATTTTTTCTTTAAAATATTCGCCAAAAATACAAATTTCACCCGAATCCAATGCGGACTGCTGTGTCTCGTTCAGCCAGTATAGGACCACGTCTGGGAGAAATTTCGAGTCAATCGGTCCAAAGACCTGGAAGCTATTGAAAAAATCGGCCGACGTTTTCATGAAAAAGGCCATTTTTTTCTTTAAAATATTCACCAAAAATACAAATTCCACCAGAATCCAACCAAAACCGGCGAGCCTCATTCCACCAGTGAGGAGGACATGCGTGTGCAATTTCGAGTCAATCGGTCAAAAGACGACCGTAACCCTAACCCTAGCCCCGTAACCCTAACCCTAACCCTAACCCTAGCCTCAGCCTTAAGCCAGCCTCATGAAACATTGTCCCTCTCACTAAAATATTCGCCAAAAATACAAATTTCACCCGAATCCAATGCGGACTGCTGTGTCTCGTTCAGCCAGTATAGGACCACGTCTGGGAGAAATTTCGAGTCAATCGGTCCAAAGACCTGGAAGCTATTGAAAAAATCGGCCGACGTTTTCATGAAAAAGGCCATTTTTTTCTTTAAAATATTCACCAAAAATACAAATTCCACCAGAATCCAACCAAAACCGGCGAGCCTCATTCCACCAGTGAGGAGGACATGCGTGTGCAATTTCGAGTCAATCGGTCAAAAGACGACCGTAACCCTAACCCTAGCCCCATAACCCTAACCCTAGCCCCATAACCCTAACCCTAACCCTAACCCTAGCCTCAGCCTTAAGCCAGCCTCATGAAACATTGTCCCTCTCACTAAAATATTCGCCAAAAATACAAATTTCACCCGAATCCAATGCGGACTGCTGTGTCTCGTTCAGCCAGTATAGGACCACGTCTGGGAGAAATTTCGAGTCAATCGGTCCAAAGACCTGGAAGCTATTGAAAAAATTGGCCGACGTTTTCATGAAAAAGGCCATTTTTTTCTTTAAAATATTCGCCAAAAATACAAATTTCACCCGAATCCAATGCGGACTGCTGTGTCTCGTTCAGCCAATATAGGACCACGTCTGGGAGAAATTTCGAGTCAATCGGTCCAAAGACCTGGAAGCTATTGAAAAAATCGGCCGACGTTTTCATGAAAAAGGCCATTTTTTCTTTAAAATATTCGCCAAAAATACAAATTTCACCCGAATCCAATGCGGACTGCTGTGTCTCGTTCAGCCAGTATAGGACCACGTCTGGGAGAAATTTCGAGTCAATCGGTCCAAAGACCTGGAAGCTATTGAAAAAATCGGCCGACGTTTTCATGAAAAAGGCCATTTTTTTCTTTAAAATATTCACCAAAAATACAAATTCCACCAGAATCCAACCAAAACCGGCGAGCCTCATTCCACCAGTGAGGAGGACATGCGTGTGCAATTTCGAGTCAATCGGTCAAAAGACGACCGTAACCCTAACCCTAGCCCCGTAACCCTAACCCTAACCCTAACCCTAGCCTCAGCCTTAAGCCAGCCTCATGAAACATTGTCCCTCTCACTAAAATATTCGCCAAAAATACAAATTTCACCCGAATACAATGCGGACTGCTGTGTCTCGTTCAGCCAGTATAGGACCACGTCTGGGAGAAATTTCGAGTCAATCGGTCCAAAGACCTGGAAGCTATTGAAAAAATCGGCCGACGTTTTCATGAAAAAGGCCATTTTTTTCTTTAAAATATTCACCAAAAATACAAATTCCACCAGAATCCAACCAAAACCGGCGAGCCTCATTCCACCAGTGAGGAGGACATGCATGTGCAATTTCGAGTCAATCGGTCAAAAGACGACCGTAACCCTAACCCTAGCCCCATAACCCTAACCCTAGCCCCATAACCCTAACCCTAACCCTAACCCTAACCCTAGCCTCAGCCTTAAGCCAGCCTCATGAAACATTGTCCCTCTCACTAAAATATTCGCCAAAAATACAAATTTCACCCGAATCCAATGCGGACTGCTGTGTCTCGTTCAGCAAGTATAGGACCACGTCTGGGAGAAATTTCGAGTCAATCGGTCCAAAGACCTGGAAGCTATTGAAAAAATCGGCCGACGTTTTCATGAAAAAGGCCATTTTTTCTTTAAAATATTCGCCAAAAATACAAATTTCACCCGAATCCAATGCGGACTGCTGTGTCTCGTTAAGCCAGTATAGGACCACGTCTGGGAGAAATTTCGAGTCAATCGGTCGAAAGACCTGGAAGCTATTGAAAAAATCGGCCGACGTTTTCATGAAAAAGGCCATTTTTTCTTTAAAATATTCGCCAAAAATACAAATTTCACCCGAATCCAATGCGGACTGCTGTGTCTCGTTCAGCCAGTATAGGACCACGTCTGGGAGAAATTTCGAGTCAATCGGTCCAAAGACCTGGAAGCTATTGAAAAAATCGGCCGACGTTTTGATGAAAAAGGCCATTTTTTCTTTAAAATATTCGCCAAAAATACAAATTTCACCCGAATCCAATGCGGACTGCTGTGTCTCGTTCAGCCAGTATAGGACCACGTCTGGGAGAAATTTCGAGTCAATCGGTCCAAAGACCTGGAAGCTATTGAAAAAATCGGCCGACGTTTTCATGAAAAAGGCCATTTTTTCTTTAAAATATTCGCCAAAAATACAAATTTCACCCGAATCCAATGCGGACTGCTGTGTCTCGTTCAGCCAGTATAGGACCACGTCTGGGAGAAATTTCGAGTCAATCGGTCCAAAGACCTGGAAGCTATTGAAAAAATCGGCCGACGTTTTCATGAAAAAGGCCATTTTTTTCTTTAAAATATTCACCAAAAATACAAATTCCACCAGAATCCAACCAAAACCGGCGAGCCTCATTCCACCAGTGAGGAGGACATGCGTGTGCAATTTCGAGTCAATCGGTCAAAAGACGACCGTAACCCTAACCCTAGCCCCGTAACCCTAACCCTAACCCTAACCCTAGCCTCAGCCTTAAGCCAGCCTCATGAAACATTGTCCCTCTCACTAAAATATTCGCCAAAAATACAAATTTCACCCGAATCCAATGCGGACTGCTGTGTCTCGTTCAGCCAGTATAGGACCACGTCTGGGAGAAATTTCGAGTCAATCGGTCCAAAGACCTGGAAGCTATTGAAAAAATCGGCCGACGTTTTCATGAAAAAGGCCATTTTTTTCTTTAAAATATTCACCAAAAATACAAATTCCACCAGAATCCAACCAAAACCGGCGAGCCTCATTCCACCAGTGAGGAGGACATGCGTGTGCAATTTCGAGTCAATCGGTCAAAAGACGACCGTAACCCTAACCCTAGCCCCATAACCCTAACCCTAGCCCCATAACCCTAACCCTAACCCTAACCCTAGCCTCAGCCTTAAGCCAGCCTCATGAAACATTGTCCCTCTCACTAAAATATTCGCCAAAAATACAAATTTCACCCGAATCCAATGCGGACTGCTGTGTCTCGTTCAGCCAGTATAGGACCACGTCTGGGAGAAATTTCGAGTCAATCGGTCCAAAGACCTGGAAGCTATTGAAAAAATTGGCCGACGTTTTCATGAAAAAGGCCATTTTTTTCTTTAAAATATTCGCCAAAAATACAAATTTCACCCGAATCCAATGCGGACTGCTGTGTCTCGTTCAGCCAATATAGGACCACGTCTGGGAGAAATTTCGAGTCAATCGGTCCAAAGACCTGGAAGCTATTGAAAAAATCGGCCGACGTTTTCATGAAAAAGGCCATTTTTTCTTTAAAATATTCGCCAAAAATACAAATTTCACCCGAATCCAATGCGGACTGCTGTGTCTCGTTCAGCCAGTATAGGACCACGTCTGGGAGAAATTTCGAGTCAATCGGTCCAAAGACCTGGAAGCTATTGAAAAAATCGGCCGACGTTTTCATGAAAAAGGCCATTTTTTTCTTTAAAATATTCACCAAAAATACAAATTCCACCAGAATCCAACCAAAACCGGCGAGCCTCATTCCACCAGTGAGGAGGACATGCGTGTGCAATTTCGAGTCAATCGGTCAAAAGACGACCGTAACCCTAACCCTAGCCCCGTAACCCTAACCCTAACCCTAACCCTAGCCTCAGCCTTAAGCCAGCCTCATGAAACATTGTCCCTCTCACTAAAATATTCGCCAAAAATACAAATTTCACCCGAATACAATGCGGACTGCTGTGTCTCGTTCAGCCAGTATAGGACCACGTCTGGGAGAAATTTCGAGTCAATCGGTCCAAAGACCTGGAAGCTATTGAAAAAATCGGCCGACGTTTTCATGAAAAAGGCCATTTTTTTCTTTAAAATATTCACCAAAAATACAAATTCCACCAGAATCCAACCAAAACCGGCGAGCCTCATTCCACCAGTGAGGAGGACATGCATGTGCAATTTCGAGTCAATCGGTCAAAAGACGACCGTAACCCTAACCCTAGCCCCATAACCCTAACCCTAGCCCCATAACCCTAACCCTAACCCTAACCCTAACCCTAGCCTCAGCCTTAAGCCAGCCTCATGAAACATTGTCCCTCTCACTAAAATATTCGCCAAAAATACAAATTTCACCCGAATCCAATGCGGACTGCTGTGTCTCGTTCAGCAAGTATAGGACCACGTCTGGGAGAAATTTCGAGTCAATCGGTCCAAAGACCTGGAAGCTATTGAAAAAATCGGCCGACGTTTTCATGAAAAAGGCCATTTTTTCTTTAAAATATTCGCCAAAAATACAAATTTCACCCGAATCCAATGCGGACTGCTGTGTCTCGTTAAGCCAGTATAGGACCACGTCTGGGAGAAATTTCGAGTCAATCGGTCGAAAGACCTGGAAGCTATTGAAAAAATCGGCCGACGTTTTCATGAAAAAGGCCATTTTTTCTTTAAAATATTCGCCAAAAATACAAATTTCACCCGAATCCAATGCGGACTGCTGTGTCTCGTTCAGCCAGTATAGGACCACGTCTGGGAGAAATTTCGAGTCAATCGGTCCAAAGACCTGGAAGCTATTGAAAAAATCGGCCGACGTTTTGATGAAAAAGGCCATTTTTTCTTTAAAATATTCGCCAAAAATACAAATTTCACCCGAATCCAATGCGGACTGCTGTGTCTCGTTCAGCCAGTATAGGACCACGTCTGGGAGAAATTTCGAGTCAATCGGTCCAAAGACCTGGAAGCTATTGAAAAAATCGGCCGACGTTTTCATGAAAAAGGCCATTTTTTCTTTAAAATATTCGCCAAAAATACAAATTTCACCCGAATCCAATGCGGACTGCTGTGTCTCGTTCAGCCAGTATAGGACCACGTCTGGGAGAAATTTCGAGTCAATCGGTCCAAAGACCTGGAAGCTATTGAAAAAATCGGCCGACGTTTTCATGAAAAAGGCCATTTTTTTCTTTAAAATATTCACCAAAAATACAAATTCCACCAGAATCCAACCAAAACCGGCGAGCCTCATTCCACCAGTGAGGAGGACATGCGTGTGCAATTTCGAGTCAATCGGTCAAAAGACGACCGTAACCCTAACCCTAGCCCCGTAACCCTAACCCTAACCCTAACCCTAGCCTCAGCCTTAAGCCAGCCTCATGAAACATTGTCCCTCTCACTAAAATATTCGCCAAAAATACAAATTTCACCCGAATCCAATGCGGACTGCTGTGTCTCGTTCAGCCAGTATAGGACCACGTCTGGGAGAAATTTCGAGTCAATCGGTCCAAAGACCTGGAAGCTATTGAAAAAATCGGCCGACGTTTTCATGAAAAAGGCCATTTTTTTCTTTAAAATATTCACCAAAAATACAAATTCCACCAGAATCCAACCAAAACCGGCGAGCCTCATTCCACCAGTGAGGAGGACATGCGTGTGCAATTTCGAGTCAATCGGTCAAAAGACGACCGTAACCCTAACCCTAGCCCCATAACCCTAACCCTAGCCCCATAACCCTAACCCTAACCCTAACCCTAACCCTAGCCTCAGCCTTAAGCCAGCCTCATGAAACATTGTCCCTCTCACTAAAATATTCGCCAAAAATACAAATTTCACCCGAATCCAATGCGGACTGCTGTGTCTCGTTCAGCAAGTATAGGACCACGTCTGGGAGAAATTTCGAGTCAATCGGTCCAAAGACCTGGAAGCTATTGAAAAAATCGGCCGACGTTTTCATGAAAAAGGCCATTTTTTCTTTAAAATATTCGCCAAAAATACAAATTTCACCCGAATCCAATGCGGACTGCTGTGTCTCGTTTAGCCAGTATAGGACCACGTCTGGGAGAAATTTCGAGTCAATCGGTCCAAAGACCTGGAAGCTATTGAAAAAATCGGCCGACGTTTTGATGAAAAAGGCCATTTTTTCTTTAAAATATTCGCCAAAAATACAAATTTCACCCGAATCCAATGCGGACTGCTGTGTCTCGTTCAGCCAGTATAGGACCACGTCTGGGAGAAATTTCGAGTCAATCGGTCCAAAGACCTGGAAGCTATTGAAAAAATCGGCCGACGTTTTGATGAAAAAGGCCATTTTTTCTTTAAAATATTCGCCAAAAATACAAATTCCACCAGAATCCAACCAAAACCGGCGAGCCTCATTCCACCAGTGAGGAGGACATGCATGTGCAATTTCGAGTCAATCGGTCAAAAGACGACCGTAACCCTAACCCTAGCCCCATAACCCTAACCCTAGCCCCATAACCCTAACCCTAACCCTAACCCTAACCCTAGCCTCAGCCTTAAGCCAGCCTCATGAAACATTGTCCCTCTCACTAAAATATTCGCCAAAAATACAAATTTCACCCGAATCCAATGCGGACTGCTGTGTCTCGTTCAGCAAGTATAGGACCACGTCTGGGAGAAATTTCGAGTCAATCGGTCCAAAGACCTGGAAGCTATTGAAAAAATCGGCCGACGTTTTCATGAAAAAGGCCATTTTTTCTTTAAAATATTCGCCAAAAATACAAATTTCACCCGAATCCAATGCGGACTGCTGTGTCTCGTTTAGCCAGTATAGGACCACGTCTGGGAGAAATTTCGAGTCAATCGGTCCAAAGACCTGGAAGCTATTGAAAAAATCGGCCGACGTTTTGATGAAAAAGGCCATTTTTTCTTTAAAATATTCGCCAAAAATACAAATTTCACCCGAATCCAATGCGGACTGCTGTGTCTCGTTCAGCCAGTATAGGACCACGTCTGGGAGAAATTTCGAGTCAATCGGTCCAAAGACCTGGAAGCTATTGAAAAAATCGGCCGACGTTTTGATGAAAAAGGCCATTTTTTCTTTAAAATATTCGCCAAAAATACAAATTTCACCCGAATCCAATGCGGACTGCTGTGTCTCGTTCAGCCAGTATAGGACCACGTCTGGGAGAAATTTCGAGTCAATCGGTCCAAAGACCTGGAAGCTATTGAAAAAATCGGCCGACGTTTTCATGAAAAAGGCCATTTTTTCTTTAAAATATTCGCCAAAAATACAAATTTCACCCGAATCCAATGCGGACTGCTGTGTCTCGTTCAGCCAGTATAGGACCACGTCTGGGAGAAATTTCGAGTCAATCGGTCCAAAGACCTGGAAGCTATTGAAAAAATCGGCCGACGTTTTCATGAAAAAGGCCATTTTTTTCTTTAAAATATTCACCAAAAATACAAATTCCACCAGAATCCAACCAAAACCGGCGAGCCTCATTCCACCAGTGAGGAGGACATGCGTGTGCAATTTCGAGTCAATCGGTCAAAAGACGACCGTAACCCTAACCCTAGCCCAATAACCCTAACCCTAGCCCCATAACCCTAACCCTAACCCTAACCCTAGCCTCAGCCTTAAGCCAGCCTCATGAAACATTGTCCCTCTCACTAAAATATTCGCCAAAAATACAAATTTCACCCGAATCCAATGCGGACTGCTGTGTCTCGTTCAGCCAATATAGGACCACTTCTGGGAGAAATTTCGAGTCAATCGGTCGAAAGACCTGGAAGCTATTGAAAAAATCGGCCGACGTTTTCATGAAAAAGGCCATTTTTTCTTTAAAATATTCGCCAAAAATACAAATTTCACCCGAATCCAATGCGGACTGCTGTGTCTCGTTCAGCCAGTATAGGACCACGTCTGGGAGAAATTTCGAGTCAATCGGTCCAAAGACCTGGAAGCTATTGAAAAAATCGGCCGACGTTTTGATGAAAAAGGCCATTTTTTCTTTAAAATATTCGCCAAAAATACAAATTTCACCCGAATCCAATGCGGACTGCTGTGTCTCGTTCAGCCAGTATAGGACCACGTCTGGGAGAAATTTCGAGTCAATCGGTCCAAAGACCTGGAAGCTATTGAAAAAATCGGCCGACGTTTTCATGAAAAAGGCCATTTTTTCTTTAAAATATTCGCCAAAAATACAAATTTCACCCGAATCCAATGCGGACTGCTGTGTCTCGTTCAGCCAGTATAGGACCACGTCTGGGAGAAATTTCGAGTCAATCGGTCCAAAGACCTGGAAGCTATTGAAAAAATCGGCCGACGTTTTCATGAAAAAGGCCATTTTTTTCTTTAAAATATTCACCAAAAATACAAATTCCACCAGAATCCAACCAAAACCGGCGAGCCTCATTCCACCAGTGAGGAGGACATGCGTGTGCAATTTCGAGTCAATCGGTCAAAAGACGACCGTAACCCTAACCCTAGCCCCGTAACCCTAACCCTAACCCTAACCCTAGCCTCAGCCTTAAGCCAGCCTCATGAAACATTGTCCCTCTCACTAAAATATTCGCCAAAAATACAAATTTCACCCGAATCCAATGCGGACTGCTGTGTCTCGTTCAGCCAGTATAGGACCACGTCTGGGAGAAATTTCGAGTCAATCGGTCCAAAGACCTGGAAGCTATTGAAAAAATCGGCCGACGTTTTCATGAAAAAGGCCATTTTTTTCTTTAAAATATTCACCAAAAATACAAATTCCACCAGAATCCAACCAAAACCGGCGAGCCTCATTCCACCAGTGAGGAGGACATGCGTGTGCAATTTCGAGTCAATCGGTCAAAAGACGACCGTAACCCTAACCCTAGCCCCATAACCCTAACCCTAGCCCCATAACCCTAACCCTAACCCTAACCCTAACCCTAGCCTCAGCCTTAAGCCAGCCTCATGAAACATTGTCCCTCTCACTAAAATATTCGCCAAAAATACAAATTTCACCCGAATCCAATGCGGACTGCTGTGTCTCGTTCAGCAAGTATAGGACCACGTCTGGGAGAAATTTCGAGTCAATCGGTCCAAAGACCTGGAAGCTATTGAAAAAATCGGCCGACGTTTTCATGAAAAAGGCCATTTTTTCTTTAAAATATTCGCCAAAAATACAAATTTCACCCGAATCCAATGCGGACTGCTGTGTCTCGTTTAGCCAGTATAGGACCACGTCTGGGAGAAATTTCGAGTCAATCGGTCCAAAGACCTGGAAGCTATTGAAAAAATCGGCCGACGTTTTGATGAAAAAGGCCATTTTTTCTTTAAAATATTCGCCAAAAATACAAATTTCACCCGAATCCAATGCGGACTGCTGTGTCTCGTTCAGCCAGTATAGGACCACGTCTGGGAGAAATTTCGAGTCAATCGGTCCAAAGACCTGGAAGCTATTGAAAAAATCGGCCGACGTTTTGATGAAAAAGGCCATTTTTTCTTTAAAATATTCGCCAAAAATACAAATTCCACCAGAATCCAACCAAAACCGGCGAGCCTCATTCCACCAGTGAGGAGGACATGCATGTGCAATTTCGAGTCAATCGGTCAAAAGACGACCGTAACCCTAACCCTAGCCCCATAACCCTAACCCTAGCCCCATAACCCTAACCCTAACCCTAACCCTAACCCTAGCCTCAGCCTTAAGCCAGCCTCATGAAACATTGTCCCTCTCACTAAAATATTCGCCAAAAATACAAATTTCACCCGAATCCAATGCGGACTGCTGTGTCTCGTTCAGCAAGTATAGGACCACGTCTGGGAGAAATTTCGAGTCAATCGGTCCAAAGACCTGGAAGCTATTGAAAAAATCGGCCGACGTTTTCATGAAAAAGGCCATTTTTTCTTTAAAATATTCGCCAAAAATACAAATTTCACCCGAATCCAATGCGGACTGCTGTGTCTCGTTTAGCCAGTATAGGACCACGTCTGGGAGAAATTTCGAGTCAATCGGTCCAAAGACCTGGAAGCTATTGAAAAAATCGGCCGACGTTTTGATGAAAAAGGCCATTTTTTCTTTAAAATATTCGCCAAAAATACAAATTTCACCCGAATCCAATGCGGACTGCTGTGTCTCGTTCAGCCAGTATAGGACCACGTCTGGGAGAAATTTCGAGTCAATCGGTCCAAAGACCTGGAAGCTATTGAAAAAATCGGCCGACGTTTTGATGAAAAAGGCCATTTTTTCTTTAAAATATTCGCCAAAAATACAAATTTCACCCGAATCCAATGCGGACTGCTGTGTCTCGTTCAGCCAGTATAGGACCACGTCTGGGAGAAATTTCGAGTCAATCGGTCCAAAGACCTGGAAGCTATTGAAAAAATCGGCCGACGTTTTCATGAAAAAGGCCATTTTTTCTTTAAAAT
Organism: Pagrus pagrus; assembly: GCF_965226575.1. NCBI lineage: Eukaryota > Metazoa > Chordata > Actinopteri > Spariformes > Sparidae > Pagrus > Pagrus pagrus. Next base: position 226,048 of record NW_028175407.1, read on the forward strand.
ATTCGCCAAAAATACAAATTTCACCCGAATCCAATGCGGACTGCTGTGTCTCGTTCAGCCAGTATAGGACCACGTCTGGGAGAAATTTCGAGTCAATCGGTCCAAAGACCTGGAAGCTATTGAAAAAATCGGCCGACGTTTTCATGAAAAAGGCCATTTTTTTCTTTAAAATATTCACCAAAAATACAAATTCCACCAGAATCCAACCAAAACCGGCGAGCCTCATTCCACCAGTGAGGAGGACATGCGTGTGCAATTTCGAGTCAATCGGTCAAAAGACGACCGTAACCCTAACCCTAGCCCAATAACCCTAACCCTAGCCCCATAACCCTAACCCTAACCCTAACCCTAGCCTCAGCCTTAAGCCAGCCTCATGAAACATTGTCCCTCTCACTAAAATATTCGCCAAAAATACAAATTTCACCCGAATCCAATGCGGACTGCTGTGTCTCGTTCAGCCAATATAGGACCACTTCTGGGAGAAATTTCGAGTCAATCGGTCCAAAGACCTGGAAGCTATTGAAAAAATCGGCCGACGTTTTCATGAAAAAGGCCATTTTTTCTTTAAAATATTCGCCAAAAATACAAATTTCACCCGAATCCAATGCGGACTGCTGTGTCTCGTTTAGCCAGTATAGGACCACGTCTGGGAGAAATTTCGAGTCAATCGGTCTAAAGACCTGGAAGCTATTGAAAAAATCGGCCGACGTTTTCATGTAAAAGGCCATTTTTTTCTTTAAAATATTCACCAAAAATACAAATTCCACCAGAATCCAACCAAAAACGGCGAGCCTCATTCCACCAGTGAGGAGGACATGCGTGTGCAATTTCGAGTCAATCAGTCAAAAGACGACCGTAACCCTAACCCTAGCCCCATAACCCTAACCCTAACCCTAACCCTAGCCTCAGCCTTAAGCCAGCCTCATGAAACATTGTCCCTCTCACTAAAATATTCGCCAAAAATACAAATTTCACCCGAATCCAATGCGGACTGCTGTGTCTCGTTCAGCCAGTATAGGACCACGTCTGGGAGAAATTTCGAGTCAATCGGTCCAAAGACCTGGAAGCTATTGAAAAAATCGGCCGACGTTTTGATGAAAAAGGCCATTTTTTCTTTAAAATATTCGCCAAAAATACAAATTTCACCCGAATCCAATGCGGACTGCTGTGTCTCGTTCAGCCAGTATAGGACCACGTCTGGGAGAAATTTCGAGTCAATCGGTCCAAAGACCTGGAAGCTATTGAAAAAATCGGCCGACGTTTTCATGAAAAAGGCCATTTTTTCTTTAAAATATTCGCCAAAAATACAAATTTCACCCGAATCCAATGCGGACTGCTGTGTCTCGTTCAGCCAGTATAGGACCACGTCTGGGAGAAATTTCGAGTCAATCGGTCCAAAGACCTGGAAGCTATTGAAAAAATCGGCCGACGTTTTCATGAAAAAGGCCATTTTTTTCTTTAAAATATTCACCAAAAATACAAATTCCACCAGAATCCAACCAAAACCGGCGAGCCTCATTCCACCAGTGAGGAGGACATGCGTGTGCAATTTCGAGTCAATCGGTCAAAAGACGACCGTAACCCTAACCCTAGCCCAATAACCCTAACCCTAGCCCCATAACCCTAACCCTAACCCTAACCCTAGCCTCAGCCTTAAGCCAGCCTCATGAAACATTGTCCCTCTCACTAAAATATTCGCCAAAAATACAAATTTCACCCGAATCCAATGCGGACTGCTGTGTCTCGTTCAGCCAATATAGGACCACTTCTGGGAGAAATTTCGAGTCAATCGGTCCAAAGACCTGGAAGCTATTGAAAAAATCGGCCGACGTTTTCATGAAAAAGGCCATTTTTTCTTTAAAATATTCGCCAAAAATACAAATTTCACCCGAATCCAATGCGGACTGCTGTGTCTCGTTTAGCCAGTATAGGACCACGTCTGGGAGAAATTTCGAGTCAATCGGTCTAAAGACCTGGAAGCTATTGAAAAAATCGGCCGACGTTTTCATGTAAAAGGCCATTTTTTTCTTTAAAATATTCACCAAAAATACAAATTCCACCAGAATCCAACCAAAAACGGCGAGCCTCATTCCACCAGTGAGGAGGACATGCGTGTGCAATTTCGAGTCAATCAGTCAAAAGACGACCGTAACCCTAACCCTAGCCCCATAACCCTAACCCTAACCCTAACCCTAGCCTCAGCCTTAAGCCAGCCTCATGAAACATTGTCCCTCTCACTAAAATATTCGCCAAAAATACAAATTTCACCCGAATCCAATGCGGACTGCTGTGTCTCGTTCAGCCAGTATAGGACCACGTCTGGGAGAAATTTCGAGTCAATCGGTCCAAAGACCTGGAAGCTATTGAAAAAATTGGCCGACGTTTTCATGAAAAAGGCCATTTTTTCTTTAAAATATTCGCCAAAAATACAAATTTCACCCGAATCCAATGCGGACTGCTGTGTCTCGTTCAGCCAGTATAGGACCACGTCTGGGAGAAATTTCGAGTCAATCGGTCCAAAGACCTGGAAGCTATTGAAAAAATCGGCCGACGTTTTCATGAAAAAGGCCATTTTTTCTTTAAAATATTCGCCAAAAATACAAATTTCACCCGAATCCAATGCGGACTGCTGTGTCTCGTTCAGCCAGTATAGGACCACGTCTGGGAGAAATTTCGAGTCAATCGGTCCAAAGACCTGGAAGCTATTGAAAAAATCGGCCGACGTTTTCATGAAAAAGGCCATTTTTTCTTTAAAATATTCGCCAAAAATACAAATTTCACCCGAATCCAATGCGGACTGCTGTGTCTCGTTCAGCCAGTATAGGACCACGTCTGGGAGAAATTTCGAGTCAATCGGTCCAAAGACCTGGAAGCTATTGAAAAAATCGGCCGACGTTTTCATGAAAAAGGCCATTTTTTTCTTTAAAATATTCACCAAAAATACAAATTCCACCAGAATCCAACCAAAACCGGCGAGCCTCATTCCACCAGTGAGGAGGACATGCGTGTGCAATTTCGAGTCAATCGGTCAAAAGATGACCGTAACCCTAACCCTAGCCCCGTAACCCTAACCCTAACCCTAACCCTAGCCTCAGCCTTAAGCCAGCCTCATGAAACATTGTCCCTCTCACTAAAATATTCGCCAAAAATACAAATTTCACCCGAATCCAATGCGGACTGCTGTGTCTCGTTCAGCCAGTATAGGACCACGTCTGGGAGAAATTTCGAGTCAATCGGTCCAAAGACCTGGAAGCTATTGAAAAAATCGGCCGACGTTTTCATGAAAAAGGCCATTTTTTTCTTTAAAATATTCACCAAAAATACAAATTCCACCAGAATCCAACCAAAACCGGCGAGCCTCATTCCACCAGTGAGGAGGACATGCGTGTGCAATTTCGAGTCAATCGGTCAAAAGACGACCGTAACCCTAACCCTAGCCCCATAACCCTAACCCTAGCCCCATAACCCTAACCCTAACCCTAACCCTAGCCTCAGCCTTAAGCCAGCCTCATGAAACATTGTCCCTCTCACTAAAATATTCGCCAAAAATACAAATTTCACCCGAATCCAATGCGGACTGCTGTGTCTCGTTCAGCCAGTATAGGACCACGTCTGGGAGAAATTTCGAGTCAATCGGTCCAAAGACCTGGAAGCTATTGAAAAAATTGGCCGACGTTTTCATGAAAAAGGCCATTTTTTTCTTTAAAATATTCGCCAAAAATACAAATTTCACCCGAATCCAATGCGGACTGCTGTGTCTCGTTCAGCCAATATAGGACCACGTCTGGGAGAAATTTCGAGTCAATCGGTCCAAAGACCTGGAAGCTATTGAAAAAATCGGCCGACGTTTTCATGAAAAAGGCCATTTTTTCTTTAAAATATTCGCCAAAAATACAAATTTCACCCGAATCCAATGCGGACTGCTGTGTCTCGTTTAGCCAGTATAGGACCACGTCTGGGAGAAATTTCGAGTCAATCGGTCCAAAGACCTGGAAGCTATTGAAAAAATCGGCCGACGTTTTGATGAAAAAGGCCATTTTTTCTTTAAAATATTCACCAAAAATACAAATTTCACCCGAATCCAATGCGGACTGCTGTGTCTCGTTCAGCCAGTATAGGACCACGTCTGGGAGAAATTTCGAGTCAATCGGTCCAAAGACCTGGAAGCTATTGAAAAAATCGGCCGACGTTTTGATGAAAAAGGCCATTTTTTCTTTAAAATATTCGCCAAAAATACAAATTTCACCCGAATCCAATGCGGACTGCTGTGTCTCGTTCAGCCAGTATAGGACCACGTCTGGGAGAAATTTCGAGTCAATCGGTCCAAAGACCTGGAAGCTATTGAAAAAATGGGCCGACGTTTTCATGAAAAAGGCCATTTTTTCTTTAAAATATTCGCCAAAAATACAAATTTCACCCGAATCCAATGCGGACTGCTGTGTCTCGTTCAGCCAGTATAGGACCACGTCTGGGAGAAATTTCGAGTCAATCGGTCCAAAGACCTGGAAGCTATTGAAAAAATCGGCCGACGTTTTCATGAAAAAGGCCATTTTTTTCTTTAAAATATTCACCAAAAATACAAATTCCACCAGAATCCAACCAAAACCGGCGAGCCTCATTCCACCAGTGAGGAGGACATGCGTGTGCAATTTCGAGTCAATCGGTCAAAAGACGACCGTAACCCTAACCCTAGCCCCATAACCCTAACCCTAGCCCCATAACCCTAACCCTAACCCTAACCCTAGCCTCAGCCTTAAGCCAGCCTCATGAAACATTGTCCCTCTCACTAAAATATTCGCCAAAAATACAAATTTCACCCGAATCCAATGCGGACTGCTGTGTCTCGTTCAGCCAATATAGGACCACTTCTGGGAGAAATTTCGAGTCAATCGGTCCAAAGACCTGGAAGCTATTGAAAAAATCGGCCGACGTTTTCATGAAAAAGGCCATTTTTTCTTTAAAATATTCGCCAAAAATACAAATTTCACCCGAATCCAATGCGGACTGCTGTGTCTCGTTTAGCCAGTATAGGACCACGTCTGGGAGAAATTTCGAGTCAATCGGTCTAAAGACCTGGAAGCTATTGAAAAAATCGGCCGACGTTTTCATGAAAAAGGCCATTTTTTTCTTTAAAATATTCACCAAAAATACAAATTCCACCAGAATCCAACCAAAACCGGCGAGCCTCATTCCACCAGTGAGGAGGACATGCGTGTGCAATTTCGAGTCAATCAGTCAAAAGACGACCGTAACCCTAACCCTAGCCCCATAACCCTAACCCTAACCCTAACCCTAGCCTCAGCCTTAAGCCAGCCTCATGAAACATTGTCCCTCTCACTAAAATATTCGCCAAAAATACAAATTTCACCCGAATCCAATGCGGACTGCTGTGTCTCGTTCAGCCAGTATAGGACCACGTCTGGGAGAAATTTCGAGTCAATCGGTCCAAAGACCTGGAAGCTATTGAAAAAATTGGCCGACGTTTTCATGAAAAAGGCCATTTTTTTCTTTAAAATATTCACCAAAAATACAAATTCCACCAGAATCCAACCAAAACCGGCGAGCCTCATTCCACCAGTGAGGAGGACATGCGTGTGCAATTTCGAGTCAATCGGTCAAAAGACGACCGTAACCCTAACCCTAGCCCCATAACCCTAACCCTAGCCCCATAACCCTAACCCTAACCCTAACCCTAGCCTCAGCCTTAAGCCAGCCTCATGAAACATTGTCCCTCTCACTAAAATATTCGCCAAAAATACAAATTTCACCCGAATCCAATGCGGACTGCTGTGTCTCGTTCAGCCAATATAGGACCACTTCTGGGAGAAATTTCGAGTCAATCGGTCCAAAGACCTGGAAGCTATTGAAAAAATCGGCCGACGTTTTCATGAAAAAGGCCATTTTTTCTTTAAAATATTCGCCAAAAATACAAATTTCACCCGAATCCAATGCGGACTGCTGTGTCTCGTTTAGCCAGTATAGGACCACGTCTGGGAGAAATTTCGAGTCAATCGGTCTAAAGACCTGGAAGCTATTGAAAAAATCGGCCGACGTTTTCATGAAAAAGGCCATTTTTTTCTTTAAAATATTCACCAAAAATACAAATTCCACCAGAATCCAACCAAAACCGGCGAGCCTCATTCCACCAGTGAGGAGGACATGCGTGTGCAATTTCGAGTCAATCGGTCAAAAGACGACCGTAACCCTAACCCTAGCCCCATAACCCTAACCCTAACCCTAACCCTAGCCTCAGCCTTAAGCCAGCCTCATAAAACATTGTCCCTCTCACTAAAATATTCGCCAAAAATACAAATTTCACCCGAATCCAATGCGGACTGCTGTGTCTCGTTCAGCCAGTATAGGACCACGTCTGGGAGAAATTTCGAGTCAATCGGTCCAAAGAACTGGAAGCTATTGAAAAAATCGGCCAACGTTTTCATGAAAAAGGCCATTTTTTTCTTTAAAATATTCACCAAAAATACAAATTCCACCAGAATCCAACCAAAACCGGCGAGCCTCATTCCACCAGTGAGGAGGACATGCGTGTGCAATTTCGAGTCAATCGGTCAAAAGACGACCGTAACCCTAGCCCCATAACCCTAACCCTAGCCCCATAACCCTAACCCTAACCCTAACCCTAGCCTCAGCCTTAAGCCAGCCTCATGAAACATTGTCCCTCTCACTGAAATATTCGCCAAAAATACAAATTTCACCCGAATCCAATGCGGACTGCTGTGTCTCGTTCAGCCAGTATAGGACCACGTCTGGGAGAAATTTCGAATCAATCGGTCCAAAGACCTGGAAGCTATTGAAAAAATCGGCCGACGTTTTCATGAAAAAGGCCATTTTTTCTTTAAAATATTCGCCAAAAATACAAATTTCACCCGAATCCAATGCGGACTGCTGTGTCTCGTTCAGCCAGTATAGGACCACGTCTGGGAGAAATTTCGAGTCAATCGGTCCAAAGACCTGGAAGCTATTGAAAAAATCGGCCAACGTTTTCATGAAAAAGGCCATTTTTTTCTTTAAAATATTCACCAAAAATACAAATTCCACCAGAATCCAACCAAAACCGGCGAGCCTCATTCCACCAGTGAGGAGGACATGCGTGTGCAATTTCGAGTCAATCGGTCAAAAGACGACCGTAACCCTAACCCTAGCCCCATAACCCTAACCCTAACCCTAACCCTAGCCTCAGCCTTAAGCCAGCCTCATGAAACATTGTCCCTCTCACTAAAATATTCGCCAAAAATACAAATTTCACCCGAATCCAATGCGGACTGCTGTGTCTCGTTCAGCAAGTATAGGACCACGTCTGGGAGAAATTTCGAGTCAATCGGTCCAAAGACCTGGAAGCTATTGAAAAAATCGGCCGACGTTTTCATGAAAAAGGCCATTTTTTTCTTTAAAATATTCACCAAAAATACAAATTCCACCAGAATCCAACCAAAACCGGCGAGCCTCATTCCACCAGTGAGGAGGACATGCGTGTGCAATTTCGAGTCAATCGGTCAAAAGACGACCGTAACCCTAACCCTAGCCCCATAACCCTAACCCTAGCCCCATAACCCTAATTATGTTCCTGGCACTTTTGATCCGGAGGTCGTAGAGCGACGGGAGTGAGACCAAAATGTTCGTCTCGTCGCGCTGGCCCCAGAAATGTGTCAGGGCCAGTTTTTAAAATTTCTTGGAAGTGGAGAAATAAGGGTCCCAGGCAAGAAACATCACCACCACTGTGTTCCCTTGATTTTTCTGAGTTCAACGGTCCCACTTTCGTCCTAATCGGACAATTCTGTCTTGCTTGCATTCTCAACATTACCACCAGGTGGCGTTTATGGCATAGATGAGAATTTGTCATGTATACCAAACTTCCATCTAAACTCATTGTAATTTTAAATATGCCATATCTTCTGAACCAAACAACTTAGAGACATGCCGTTCGCATATTCGGAATCAGCTCATTGCTGCCTTTTACTTTAATGTCACTTGCTCCCATTAACTTGAATGGGAGATTTCAAATCGCCATAGCTCCGCCCAGGACGGTGCTAGAGACACATGGGTGGTACCGTTGGAAAGCCCGTAGCCACATTTAGGGGGGTAGCCAGAGTCTCAACTGTCTCACTTGCTCACATTTGCTTCATTAAAAAAAAAAAAAAAAAATTCACAGAATCCAAATGGCCTGAAACGTGCCCCTGCCAACTTTCTGGAAAATCTATTTTGTTAAGGGGACATCAACACTTATGCACATTTCACTCGCTCCCATTCACTTGAATGATAATTCTGATGGTATGTGAGGGCACTGAACACACCAGTCTTGGTCCCGAGTCTCTAGGACCTTCCCTTCCCGAGATACAGTGCTTTTGCCCTTATTTTGAAAATTGCGCCCACTTCCGGTCCAAAAGTGATGTCGGACTTGATATCGTTGGAAAGCTACGAGTCTCACCTGCCTCTAGCATGTTTCTGTCAAAAGTTATGAACCTAAAACCTATTCAAAGTCAAGTCGTCAGCTCCAAATGGACTGACTCACTTGTGCACATATATGGGACCAACAATTTCACACTTCAACATCTGTCCCAATCCACTCCAAATGGTCTGAAACGTGCTTCTAAACATGTCCTGGAGAACACTTTTTCCAAAACACTTAGGCAAATTTCACTACTTCTCATTGATCCTCCAACTGGACTCACTTGTGTACATATATGGGACCAACAATTTCACACTTCAACATCTGTCCCAATCCACTCCAAATGGCCTGAAACGTGCTCCTGACCACTTTCCGGAAAATCGATTTTCTTAGGGGGACATCAACACTTAGGCAAACTTCAAAAATTCCAAATCCCACCTCCAGCCATGACTCTCATACGGTAACATTGAAAATAGGTCATTTTTTTCATATTGGCTAAATTCATCTCAGGCATACCTATGTCATAGAGGAGAATGAGAGCTACACAACAAACTTGGTTCCATTTGTCTAGCAGCTTCCTGGACTGAGAAAACCTCCAAATTTCAACTTCCAACTTCCAGATTCCAACTACCAAAAAACTTTACTCAGCCATATCTTCTGGAAGGAGCATCATAGAGACTTGGCTTTTACATATTAGGAGTCTGCGCATCACTGGCTTTTACCTGACATGCATTAATTTGCTCTAAAACAAACTTTTTTTTCATATTGGCCAAATTCATCTCAGGCATATATGTGTTATACAGCAGGCTCAGAGCTACACAACAAACTTGGTTCCATTCGTCTAGCAGCTTCCTGGACTGAGAAAACCTCCAAATTCCAATTTCCAACTTCCAGATTCCAACGACCAAAAAACTTTACTCAGCCATATCTTCTGGAAGGAGCATCATAGAGACTTGGCTTTTACATATTCGGAGTCTGTGCATCACTGGCTTTTACCTGGTATGCATTAATTTGCTCTAAAACAAACTTTTTTCATATTGGCCAAATTCATCTCAGGCATACATATGTCATAGAGGAGACTGAGAGGAGCACGACAAACTTGGTTCCATTCATCTAGCTGCTTCCAATGCGGAGTTACAAGCACTTGAAATTGGCTTCCAGATTTCCATCTATGGACTTCCACATTTCCATCTATGGCAGGTTAATATGCTAGATGGAAATCTGGAAGTTCATAGATGGAAATGTGGAAGTCGATAGATGGAAATCTGGAAGGAGGTTTAGCCTTTATATCTCCTGAACTAAAGGGTGTAGGAAGACAACGAGGACATGGTTGCATTGGTATACATTATAAGTCAACACAGAAAGCAGAGAAGAAACAGAGATATGCTGCTGAAGAAGTTTATTGACCCTTGTCAACATGGGTATTATGACCTTTTTCAAAAACTTAAAAAATAAATGACAACAAATGAAAGTAATCAAACAAATATTAACATAAAAGTATTGACAATAATAAAAAGTCAATGCAAAAAAAACTCTTTACCCGGCCAGTACATTATATAGAACATTATTAAATGAACAAGTTGTCCCTTAATTAAGCACTACAAATAGGAAACTAAACATGATTATGCTCATGGGACTAAGGACTAAGGACTATTTGGCTCTACTATCCAGAGTAGGCTCAACCTTGGCAAGTCAGCTCGACCTTGGGTGAAGATGGGCAGCTGGCAGTCAGCCTGACCTCGGTTGGTGGGCATCTGGCAGTCAGCTCGACCTTGGGTGATGATGGGCAGCTGGCAGTCAGCCTGACCTCGGTTGATGATGGGCATCTGGCAGTCAGCCTGAACTCGGTTGGTGATGGGCATCTGGTAGTCAGCGCAACGTTGGGTGATGATGGGCAGCTGGCAGACAGCCTGACCTCGGTTGGTGATGGGAAGCTGGCAGTCAGCTTGATCCCGGGTAGTGATGGGCAGCTGGCAGTCAGCTCGATCCCGGGTAGTGATGGGCAGCTGGCAGTCAGCTCGATCCCGGGTGATAATGGGCAGCTGGCAGTCAGCCAGACCTGCGGCACTGATGGGCAACTCGGTGTCTGCTCTACTGGTGGCACTGATGTATGCCTGCAAGTCGGCTCGACTGGGGTCTTTGAGGCGGTCGGTTTTTGGGCATAGTAGTCAACAGTGGCCTTGTCCAATCGGATGAGTTTCACAGTGCACTTTGAAGGGGAGCTGCCTGGGAAAAGCAACTTTCTCTTCGAAGTTTGAGTGCCAACTGAGGGGGTCTCATTAACCCTGACAGTAGCACTGCCTCTGGCAAGAATTCTGCCACGTCTCTCACGTACCACATCAGAGTCCTCTGATGACAATGAGGAGTCACTCCTCTCTGTCTCGTCTTGCAGAACAAGCACCTCCTCGTTCTCTTCTGAGTTGCTAGTATCTGTTTGCCCTTTAGCGGCAGCCTTCACCAGGGCATTCATTCTCAGGGTCCTTGTCTTGAAACTTTCGCCCTTGTCTGGCAAAGCCACATAGAAGCGCTCCGCCGTCTGTACGTCGTGGCACATGGACTTTGCCACTTGCTCCCTCTCTTGAGTGTTGAGGTGTCTGCTGGCCTGCAAATTATAGAGAAAAAATAACAGAAGTCTTGGGTTACTTTTGTAGCTTCAAACAGAAAATTGCTTCCAGATTTCCATCTATGGACTTCCACATTTCCATCTACTATATGGGCATGTCATAGTTGGAATTCTGGAATGTGTGTTTTCCCTCATAACTCCTTGCAAGAAGCGCCTACAGACACAAGGCTTGAAAGACAGCTCTTGGCCTGGCCAGCCAGAAAAGTGTGTTACCAGGTTCCTACAAGCTCCCACTGCTGAGTTACAAGCACCTACAATTGGCTTCCAGATTTCCATCTATGGACTTCCACATTTCCATCTATGAACTTCCACATTTCCATCTATGACAAGCCAATATGGTAGATGGAAATCTGGAAGCCCATAGATGGAAATCTGGAAGCCAATTTCAGGTGCTTGTAGATGCAAATCTGGAAGGAGCTTTTGCCATTAATACCCCCTGACCTAAAGGGCGTAGGAGGTCAACGGGGACATGGTTGTCTTCCATAGTTCCATCTATGGACTTCCAGATTTCAGGAAGGTCAGTGAAAAATCTACAGTCATGCAGTGCCATATAAATTCAACTGAATTGGTAAAAAAAGGAAGTTAATACATGGAGTACTTACTTGGGTGGAGACACTGCTCCGTATTTGACTGAAGTTGACGCTCCCTCTCATGCCAGCATCCTTCCATGCCTGCATGAGAAAGATGAGAGGCTTCCCCAATTTCTGGCCATTGATGGTGTGGAAAACATAATTTGATTGTCCACCTCTCCTTTGGCTGGAGGTGGACACCAAGGTAGCCAGCCAGCCATACTCCTCTGCATTGAGGGACAACGCAGCTTGACCAAAGGTCCGTACAGTTTTGTGGTCATCGACCTAATAAAAAAGATACATTTAAATATAATTGAATCAATTCATTACTAGTCGTTCAAAACCAGTTATTTTTTGTCAAATATCTCCTCACTCACCAAAACCCGGAACCTCTGGCCATTTTTCCAAGTGTCAGGATTCTGCACATTGTCTTTTGTCATATTGGTCAGGACAACTACTCTGTGTCCAGTGAGCATGCAGAGGTACCCGATGATGTAGCCCATGAGAAGATTGTGGTCAGCCTGTGAGTCTGGATCCTCTGCAAGGCGTTCTACAAAAACAAAAAAGGATATATAAAGAAATTCACAGTTTGTAAATGATGAAAATCACATCAAAACTTCTTAACTTTACTTACCAAACAGTTCTGGAATTTTTTCCCTGGCAACAGTCATAAATTCCACTTCTTCAGCTGCGCTAACCTGGTTCGCTATTGAAGTAGAATGACACCAAGTTAAACTATGTTTACAGTACTAAATATATACAGATAATACAAATGAAGTTAAAATTTCACAAGAAAACACTAAAAGACAAGCACACTGTCTGAACATTTACCCGTCTTCTGCCGCATTACAGCCTGCCGGTGGACAACCACTTTCTTTGTGACTGCAGCCATTATCCTTTTTATTTCATAGTTCATTTTCTCAAGGTCTTTACGTCTCAGTTTGCTTTCCTTCAGGAAAGAGTTGCCAATGTGTTTGATGAACTGTGTGGTGTTAATTAGCATGTTTTTGATGGATGTAGGTGCATACCCTTTGTTGGCCAGGTATGGTGGCCACCTACAGAAAAAGGTAAAGCAGTAAGAACAACTTGATTCATTGAAATCTATGCAAGACCAATTGCGATATGAAGGAAGGTATACTCACTTACGCAACTTGTCCATCTGTTTGAGGAACGTCATGTCATGCTGCCCAGCACTAGCGCTGCAGCTAGCAAGCATGTATTTGCAAAAGCGCAGTGCATGGGTACGTGACTGGTGTGCATTGATCCTGTCATTTTTTCCTGTCCTTGGCCCCAGGCGAAAACTTTCATAGTCTGCAAGGGCCCTCTCTGCATTGACAAAATCAGTATCAATTAGTTATCCAATCCCAGAAAGCTCCAAAGATATGAGGGAACAAAAATCACTAACTGTATCTGTTAATAACTGTTTTTAAAAAAGAAGAAGACGAAGAAGAAGAGGGAGAGACAAGAAAGACAAACTTACCATACAATGAATCTGATAGGCTGTCCATGCGTTCTCCTTTTTTTGCCGATGCCCGCTTCACTGGTGGATTCTTGGCTGTTTTGGTAGTCGAATTGGGAGTCCCTTTGGCAGTCGAATTGGGAGTCCCTTTGGCAGTCTGCGTCTTCACAATTTCATCCATCGTTTGCTCCAGAACTTGAACCCTTTCAGCAAGCCGGCTGCAGTTGCAATTACATTTCTGTGACACAGATGTACTAGGTGCTTCACTCATTGAGGAACAGGTTCCAGATGTAGGGGTGGGTGGGGGTGCAGCATTGCCAATCAAAGGACTGCTGGAGGAAGAACCAGTACTCATCCCAAGATGGAAAGAGGGACTCATCACGGCTGGTGGAGGATCAGTGTTGGTGCAACTTGGGGAAGGACTGGGAGTTGAAGACATCTGAGAAGCATGTTGGTTAATGTTGTTAGGGTCACAAGAGGAAGCATCGCCAGTTGACACAAGATCAGACAAAGCAAAACTGGAACTTGTTGATGGCTGACTGCTGGAAGCTGGAGTTGAGGGTCTTCCCAAGGTATTGTGAGTGGGTGGAATCTCTGGCTCACTCGCGTTTGCGTCATCCAACAGTGGAAGGTGATCTAGAAAAGATTACATTTTAAAAAATCTTATGGAATGTGATGATGCAACTCATCTTTTCACTGCAATTGTTATTGGAGAACAACAGATAATATCAACAAAACTAATAATGTACCACATTCACTGTGCATCCCCAAGTCCAGTGACGAGACCATTGGTATATCAGGTTCAGACCGTCTGAGTTCAGCAAGTTGCTCCACAAAGTATGCTCTCTTGGCTGCTGTCAGCACAGGATCTCTTTCCTATTAAGTTAAAGTCATTGGATTTCATCTACAACTGTACATGTACAACAGATCTTGCAAATAATTTTTTGTCAAAATAATACAAATCAAATTTACTTACATCATGTGTCACCAAAGAATGTAACTCAAGTAGATGCTTATCCAACCTGGACAGATTGCGTTTATCACACAGAGGGCAGTTCAGACATTTTGAAGTCCTGTGGTAGGAAGTAAATTGTACATGAGTCCAGGAAAATCAAATACCTCCTGCATGTGATTAATATGTTTCATGATGAATAATTTTGTTACTGTTACCGTGCATTTCCATATTTGACCAGGAGTTGCAGCTCCTCTTCGTTCTTCACAGTGTGTGAAACTGTTAGATGTTGCTTTAGATTAGCGTAATTACGGAAACACAGTCCACACAACTTATCAGCCTGTAAATTATGAGAAACAATGCATGAATTAGCCTTCTCTGCAAATTGATGTAATGGTCATTACTTGCAGGAACTGAATTTTTAATTCTACTTACCATCTTCTCACTGATGCAATGTACAATCCCAATGGAAATGAAAAGCCTAGTCTCCAGGGATGCCCTGTTTGGTCATATAAGAAGGTTTGTGACTGAAAGATAATGTTCCATGGAATGGGTGTGTCAAATTTTGTCACCCCAGTTAAACAGGAAGTGCCCCAAAATCTATCTCAAATTAAAAATTTAAAATTCCAAATTTCAATCTATTCTAGAAGTGCAATAGATTGGAATTTGGAAGCAAAAACGTAAAGTTCCAAATTTCAATCTATATCATAATATTTTTTACTTACTACATAAAAGTGATATAAAAAGTATATTTAAAACTTTGAAGGTACACAAAACTGCTTATAAACTTGTTATAAGTCGACAATGCAAAACTTAACACATAACACAATAGGTTTTAGTTACTTTTTCATCAAAAGTTTAGAGAGCTTGAGAAGATCACTTACCATGCGGTTAACACTAGCAGCAGTCTACCCACTTCCTGCTTCCTGTGACATCACAGGAAGACCAGATTTCAATCTATATACATGTACAACACAATAGATTGGAATTTGGAAGTGTAGATGCAAATCTGGAAGGAGCTTTTGGCCTTCGTAATTCCTGAACTAAAGGGTGTAGGGGGACAACGAGGACATGGTTGCATTCAGCAAAATGAGGGCTAAGATATGGAATGGGGTTAAACTCTAGAAAGGTGCCACAGGCTAGGGGAGATATGTATGTGATAGAGCTCGGTGAGAGCTTTCCAACGGTGGTCTCGCCGCGTCTCTGAGTGCTTGCATTGCCAAGATATGACCCTTAACGAGGTAGGAATGTGCAAAATTTGGAGCGGTCTAGCGCCCCCCGGCAGTGACCTCAAGCGTTGGTTCAAGCGCCTGCTCGCTCGGTAAAACAAGGGCTACGATATGGAAAGGTGTAAAACTGTAGAAAGGTGCCATGGGCTGGGGGAGACATGTATGTGATAGAGCTCTTCTAGAGCTATCCATCGGTGGTCTTGCCGCGTCTCTCAGTGCTCGCGTTACCAAGATATGACCCTTAACGAGGTAGGAATGTGGACACCCTCTAGTATCCCCCGGCAGCGAGCTGGAGCGTCGGTTGAGGCGTTGTCCAGTTCGGCTCGCTGAGACCTTTCTGAGACTTTCTTCGGTGAGTCTGTGCGACCTAGTATGAGCGAGTTGCCTGCTTTGGGCCCAGTCAGCCAGATGGTGTGAATGGCTATGAGCGTTGATGGCCTCTGTGACTGTGATACCATGTTGGACTTTCAACACAAAACAAGGAGCTGGAGGTCTGATTCTGACATATGTGGTAGAGCTCTTCAATAGCTTTCGGGAACAGTTGGCTGTGTGTCGGTGGCCCTCTGTGTTCCCGTGTTACAGAGGTTTAAACTTGAAAGGTCAAAAGGTCACAATGTAAAACTCCTAAGGGCCTCGTTAAGTGACATTTCTGGGCATTGCTCGGCCATACGATGGGCTAGAGACGTGCAACGACTTTTGACTGAAAGCTGGTATCCCCCCGATGGTAGGGGTCAATTTGTGTTGCACTGCCCCCACAGGAAGTGCCTCAGAATGGCCTCTGAAGTTCAAAAGGGCGCCTCCATTCAATAGATGGGAATCTGGAAGTGTAGATGGATATCTGGAAGCCAATTGCAGGTGCTTTAGATGCAAATGTGGAAGGAGCTTTAGCCTTCATAACTCCTGAACCAAAGGGGGTAGGAGGACAACAAGGACATGGTTGAGTTCAGCAAAACGAGGGCTACGATATGGAAAAAAAAAAATGTAGAAAGGTGTCATGGGCTGAGTGAGACATGTATGCGATAGAGCTCTTCGAGAGCTTTCCATTGGTGGTCTCACCGTGTCTCTGAGTGCTTGCGTTGCCGAGATACGACCCTTAACGAGGTAGGAATGTGCAAACTTTGGAGCGCTCAAGCACCCCCCGGCAGCGACCTAGAGCATCGGTTGAGGCACTGTCTCGTTCGGCTCGCCGAGACCTTTCCCAAACTGTCTTCGGTGAGACCGTGCGACCTAGTATGAGCGAGTTGCCTGCTTTGGGCCCAGTCAGCCAGATGGTGTGAATGTCTATGAGTGTTGATGGCCTCTGTGACTGTGATACCATGTTGGAGCTTCAACACTAAACAATGAGCTAGAGGTCTGATTCTGACGTATGTGGTAGAGCTCTCCAATAGCTTTCGGGAACAGTTGGCCCCGTGTCGGTGGCCCTCTGTGTTCCCATGTTACAGAGGTTTAAACTTGAAAGGTCAAGAGGTCACAATGTAAAACTCCTAAGGGCCTTGTTAAGTGACATTTCTGGGCATTGCTCGGCCATACGATGGGCTAGAGACGTGCAACGACTTTTGACTGAAAGCTGGTATCCCCCCGATGGTAGGGGTCAATTTTTGTTGCACTGCCCCCACAGGAAGTGCCTCAGAATGGCCTCTGAAGTTCAAAAGGGCGCCTCCATTCAATAGATGGGAATCTGGAAGTGTAGATGGAAATCTGGAAGCCAATTACAGGTGCTTTAGATGCAAATGTGGAAGGAGCATTAGCCTTCATAACTCCTGAACCAAAGGGGGTAGGAGGACAACGAGGACATGGTTGCGTTCGGTGAAAGGAGGGCTACGATATGGAATGGGATAAAATTGTAGAAAGGTGCCATGGGCTGAGTGACACATGTATGAGATAGAGCTCTTCGAGAGCTTTCCATTGGTGGTCTCATCGTGTCTCTGAGTGCTTGCGTTGCCGAGATACGACCCTTAACAAGGTAGGAATGTGCAAACTTTGGAGCGCTCTAGCGCCCCCCGGCAGCGAACTAGAGCATCGGTTGAGGCACTGTCTCGTTTGGCTCGCCAAGACCTTTCCCAAACTGTCTTCGGTGAGTCCGTGCGACCTAGTATGAGCGAGTTGCCTGCTTTGGGCCCAGTCAGCCAGATGGTGTGAATGTCTATGAGTGTTGATGGCCTCTGTGACTGTGATACCATGTTGGAGCTTCAACACTAAACAATGAGCTAGAGGTCTGATTCTGACGTATGTGGTAGAGCTCTCCAATAGCTTTCGGGAACAGTTGGCCCCGTGTCGGTGGCCCTCTGTGTTCCCATGTTACAGAGGTTTAAACTTGAAAGGTCAAGAGGTCACAATGTAAAACTCCTAAGGGCCTTGTTAAGTGACATTTCTGGGCATTGCTCGGCCATACGATGGGCTAGAGACGTGCAACGACTTTTGACTGAAAGCTGGTATCCCCCCGATGGTAGGGGTCAATTTTTGTTGCACTGCCCCCACAGGAAGTGCCTCAGAATGGCCTCTGAAGTTCAAAAGGGCGCCTCCATTCAATAGATGGGAATCTGGAAGTGTAGATGGAAATCTGGAAGCCAATTACAGGTGCTTTAGATGCAAATGTGGAAGGAGCATTAGCCTTCATAACTCCTGAACCAAAGGGGGTAGGAGGACAACGAGGACATGGTTGCGTTCGGTGAAAGGAGGGCTACGATATGGAATGGGATAAAATTGTAGAAAGGTGCCATGGGCTGAGTGACACATGTATGAGATAGAGCTCTTCGAGAGCTTTCCATTGGTGGTCTCATCGTGTCTCTGAGTGCTTGCGTTGCCGAGATACGACCCTTAACAAGGTAGGAATGTGCAAACTTTGGAGCGCTCTAGCGCCCCCCGGCAGCGAACTAGAGCATCGGTTGAGGCACTGTCTCGTTTGGCTCGCCAAGACCTTTCCCAAACTGTCTTCGGTGAGTCCGTGCGACCTAGTATGAGCGAGTTGCCTGCTTTGGGCCCAGTCAGCCAGATGGTGTGAATGTCTATGAGTGTTGATGGCCTCTGTGACTGTGATACCATGTTGGAGCTTCAACACTAAACAATGAGCTAGAGGTCTGATTCTGACATATGTGGTAGAGCTCTTCAATAGCTTTCGGGAACAGTTGGCCCCGTGTCGGTGGCCCTCTGTGTTCCCGTGTTACAGAGGTTTAAACTTGAAAGGTCAAGAGGTCACAATGTAAAACTCCTAAGGGCCTCGTTAAGTGACATTTCTGGGCACTGCTCGGCCATACGATGGGCTAGAGACGTGCAACGACTTTTGACTGAAAGCTGGTATCCCCCCGATGGTAGGGGTCAATTTGTGTTGCACTGCCCCCACAGGAAGTGCCTCAGAATGGCCTCTGAAGTTCAAAAGGGCGCCTACATTCAATAGATGGAAATCTGGAAGTGTAGATGGAAATCTGGAAGCCAATTGCAGGTGCTTTAGATGCAAATGTGGAAGGGGCTTTAGCCTTCATAACTCCTGAACCAAAGGGGGTAGGAGGACAACGAGGACATGGTTGCGTTCGGCAAAACGAGGGCTACGATATGGAAATTGGTAAAACTGTAGAAAGGTGCCATGGGCTGAGTGAGACATGTATGAGATAGAGCTCTTCGAGAGCTTTCCATTGGTGGTCTCATCATGTCTCTGAGTGCTTGCGTTGCCGAGATACGACCCTTAACAAGGTAGGAATGTGCAAACTTTGGAGCGCTCTAGCGCCCCCCGGCAGCGAACTAGAGCATCGGTTGAGGCACTGTCTCGTTTGGCTCGCCAAGACCTTTCCCAAACTGTCTTCGGTGAGTCCGTGCGACCTAGTATGAGCGAGTTGCCTGCTTTGGGCCCAGTCAGCCAGATGGTGTGAATGTCTATGAGTGTTGATGGCCTCTGTGACTGTGATACCATGTTGGAGCTTCAACACTAAACAATGAGCTAGAGGTCTGATTCTGACATATGTGGTAGAGCTCTTCAATAGCTTTCGGGAACAGTTGGCCCCGTGTCGGTGGCCCTCTGTGTTCCCGTGTTACAGAGGTTTAAACTTGAAAGGTCAAGAGGTCACAATGTAAAACTCCTAAGGGCCTCGTTAAGTGACATTTCTGGGCACTGCTCGGCCATACGATGGGCTAGAGACGTGCAACGACTTTTGACTGAAAGCTGGTATCCCCCCGATGGTAGGGGTCAATTTGTGTTGCACTGCCCCCACAGGAAGTGCCTCAGAATGGCCTCTGAAGTTCAAAAGGGCGCCTACATTCAATAGATGGAAATCTGGAAGTGTAGATGGAAATCTGGAAGCCAATTGCAGGTGCTTTAGATGCAAATGTGGAAGGGGCTTTAGCCTTCATAACTCCTGAACCAAAGGGGGTAGGAGGACAACGAGGACATGGTTGCGTTCGGCAAAACGAGGGCTACGATATGGAAATTGGTAAAACTGTAGAAAGGTGCCATGGGCTGAGTGAGACATGTATGCGATAGAGCTCTTCGAGAGCTTTCCATCGGTGGTCTCGCTGCATCTCTGAGTGCTCGTGTTACCGAGATAAGACCCTTAACGAGGTAGGAATGTGGAAACTTTGGAGCCCTCTAGTGCCCCCCGGCAGCGACCTAGAGCATCGGTTCAAGCGCCTGCTCACTCGGCACGCCGAGCACTTCTGGAAAATGTTTTTCTTTTTGCTCTACGGCCGGGTTTAAAAAGGTGTTAAAAATGCCCATTCCCGACCCCGCCAGCCTGAAAAGTCTTGTTTTAGCTCTTCAGGCCAAGATAGAGCCGTTTTTCGATAGTGACCTATTTGGCTGCAAATGTTGTTGGCCTTGTCACGGAATACCTGTGGTTAAAATTTCACGAGCCTAGCGTTAACTTAGCTCCAGCTAGGATGCTAAACACACCTTCCAAGTATCGCTTCCAAGTTTCCAAAAGCTAATATATTCCCATTCAAAT
Source organism: Pagrus pagrus (assembly GCF_965226575.1). Taxonomy (NCBI): domain Eukaryota; kingdom Metazoa; phylum Chordata; class Actinopteri; order Spariformes; family Sparidae; genus Pagrus; species Pagrus pagrus. Next base: position 246,215 of record NW_028175407.1, read on the forward strand.
GTCAAAATCTTTAAGTGTGCATTTCTCTGCAACGGTACGACTCACGCAACTGCTTTCGGCGTGTCTGCGCTCAGCACGCGGAGAGCTACAAAGCCCGATATGTTGCGTTTCATTTGAGTGAGGTTTAGTCCCAAAAGTGACCGTTTCTGCACAGGCCTGACATATGTTGGAGCGTCTGGAGCGCTTTACAATCCCACTTAATCTCTTGTCGCTAGCCCCCTCTGTTGTGGAGTTAACCTTTTGCCTTCACAACTCCTGAACCAAAGGGGATAGGAGGACAACGAGGACATGGTTGCGTTCGGTGAAAGGAGAGCTACGATATGGAACTGGGTAAAACTGTATAAAGGTGCCACGGGCTGGGAGAGACGTGTATGCGATAGAGCTCGGCGAGAGCTTTCCCGTCGTTGGTCTCGCCGCGTCTCTGAGTGCTCGGGTTGCCGAGATATGACCCTTAACGAGGTAGGAATGTGCAAAATTTGGAGCACTTTTGCGCCCCCCGGCAGCGACCTAGAGCGTCGGTTCAAGCGCCTGCTTGCTCGGTACGCCGGGCCCTTTCTGAAAGTGGCCTTATTTTTGCTCTGTGACCAAGTATAAAAAAGTTAATCATTATCTCATCTCCCACCCACACAGGTCATCTAGAAATGTGTTTGACACATACACAGCCAATAACACATACTCAGAATCACAATCACAATCACAGAGGTTTATTGACAAGTAGCTTTTCACATACAAGGACTTTGTCTTGGTCTCCAAGGTGATGTGTACATACAATGCCATACAATAAACAATAAATGGTACAAATTCTGCATTATCCTTACAGTCTGTAAGTGGACATGACTTAAAAAGCAATAAAACTATAAAGTCAGTCACATTCATGACATTTGCCATCAAAACACCTTACGTGAGTAAAATATGCGATGGAAATGAGTACCACAAGAAAGCCCACGAAAAGTAGAGTATTTGAGCAAAAATTTGAGTTGAACTGGATTACAATTAAATGAATTAGCCTTCTGGGAAAAAGAGGGAATTTTACATGATAACAGGTGAAAAAATGGAAGTTGAGGTTAGAGGACCCAAATTCTCATCTAAGACCAATATTCCCATAGAGTAGACTGAGAATCGGAAGTTAACAATCGGCTTCCAAATTTGAATTTTTTGGTATATACTGCCAACTAGTGGTCGGTGGTGATATTTGGAATCTTGAATTAAAAATTTGGAATTTGGAAGTCCATGTCCCCATCTACCCCATTTTACGAAATTTGGAAATATGGAGTCATACCAGATTACTTAACAGATGAATCAAAAGCCCATAACCCTAACCCTAACGCTAACCCTAGCCTCAGCCTTAAGCCAGCCTCATGAAACATTGTCCCTCTCACTAAAATATTCGCCAAAAATACAAATTTCACCCGAATCCAATGCGGACTGCTGTGTCTCGTTCAGCCAGTATAGGACCACGTCTGGGAGAAATTTCGAGTCAATCGGTCCAAAGAACTGGAAGCTATTGAAAAAATCGGCCAACGTTTTCATGAAAAAGGCCATTTTTTTCTTTAAAATATTCACCAAAAATACAAATTCCACCAGAATCCAACCAAAACCGGCGAGCCTCATTCCACCAGTGAGGAGGACATGCGTGTGCAATTTCGAGTCAATCGGTCAAAAGACGACCGTAACCCTAGCCCCATAACCCTAACCCTAGCCCCATAACCCTAACCCTAACCCTAACCCTAGCCTCAGCCTTAAGCCAGCCTCATGAAACATTGTCCCTCTCACTAAAATATTCGCCAAAAATAGAAATTTCACCCGAATCCAATGCGGACTGCTGTGTCCCGTTCAGCCAGTATAGGACCACGTCTGGGAGAAATTTCGAGTCAATCGGTCCAAAGACCTGGAAGCTATTGAAAAAATCGGCCGACGTTTTCATGAAAAAGGCCATTTTTTCTTTAAAATATTCGCCAAAAATACAAATTTCACCCGAATCCAATGCGGACTGCTGTGTCTCGTTCAGCCAGTATAGGACCACGTCTGGGAGAAATTTCGAGTCAATCGGTCCAAAGACCTGGAAGCTATTGAAAAAATCGGCCAACGTTTTCATGAAAAAGGCCATTTTTTTCTTTAAAATATTCACCAAAAATACAAATTCCACCAGAATCCAACCAAAACCGGCGAGCCTCATTCCACCAGTGAGGAGGACATGCGTGTGCAATTTCGAGTCAATCGGTCAAAAGACGACCGTAACCCTAACCCTAGCCTCGTAACCCTAACCCTAACCCTAACCCTAGCCTCAGCCTTAAGCCAGCCTCATGAAACATTGTCCCTCTCACTAAAATATTCGCCAAAAATACAAATTTCACCCGAATCCAATGCGGACTGCTGTGTCTTGTTCAGCCAGTATAGGACCACGTCTGGGAGAAATTTCGAGTCAATCGGTCCAAAGACCTGGAAGCTATTGAAAAAATTGGCCGACGTTTTCATGAAAAAGGCCATTTTTTTCTTTAAAATATTCGCCAAAAATACAAATTTCACCCGAATCCAATGCGGACTGCTGTGTCTCGTTCAGCCAGTATAGGACCAAGTCTGGGAGAAATTTCGAGTCAATCGGTATAAAGACCTGGAAGCTATTGAAAAAATCGGCCGACGTTTTCATGAAAAAGGCCATTTTTTCTTTAAAATATTCGCCAAAAATACAAATTTCACCCGAATCCAATGCGGACTGCTGTGTCTCGTTCAGCCAGTATAGGACCACGTCTGGGAGAAATTTCGAGTCAATCGGTCCAAAGACCTGGAAGCTATTGAAAAAATCGGCCAACGTTTTCATGAAAAAGGCCATTTTTTTCTTTAAAATATTCACCAAAAATACAAATTCCACCAGAATCCAACCAAAACCGGCGAGCCTCATTCCACCAGTGAGGAGGACATGCGTGTGCAATTTCGAGTCAATCGGTCAAAAGACGACCGTAACCCTAACCCTAGCCCCATAACCCTAACCCTAACCCTAACCCTAGCCTCAGCCTTAAGCCAGCCTCATGAAACATTGTCCCTCTCACTAAAATATTCGCCAAAAATACAAATTTCACCCGAATCCAATGCGGACTGCTGTGTCTCGTTCAGCAAGTATAGGACCACGTCTGGGAGAAATTTCGAGTCAATCGGTCCAAAGACCTGGAAGCTATTGAAAAAATCGGCCGACGTTTTCATGAAAAAGGCCATTTTTTTCTTTAAAATATTCACCAAAAATACAAATTCCACCAGAATCCAACCAAAACCGGCGAGCCTCATTCCACCAGTGAGGAGGACATGCGTTTGCAATTTCGAGTCAATCGGTCAAAAGACGACCGTAACCCTAACCCTAGCCCCATAACCCTAACCCTAGCCCCATAACCCTAACCCTAACGCTAACCCTAGCCTCAGCATTAAGCCAGCCTCATGAAACATTGTCCCTCTCACTAAAATATTCGCCAAAAATACAAATTTCACCCGAATCCAATGCGGACTGCTGTGTCTCGTTCAGCCAGTATAGGACCACGTCTGGGAGAAATTTCGAGTCAATCGGTATAAAAACCTGGAAGCTATTGAAAAAATCGGCCGACGTTTTCATGAAAAAGGCCATTTTTTCTTTAAAATATTCGCCAAAAATACAAATTTCACCCGAATCCAATGCGGACTGCTGTGTCTCGTTCAGCCAGTATAGGACCACGTCTGGGAGAAATTTCGAGTCAATCGGTCCAAAGACCTGGAAGCTATTGAAAAAATCGGCCAACGTTTTCATGAAAAAGGCCATTTTTTTCTTTAAAATATTCACCAAAAATACAAATTCCACCAGAATCCAACCAAAACCGGCGAGCCTCATTCCACCAGTGAGGAGGACATGCGTGTGCAATTTCGAGTCAATCGGTCAAAAGACGACCGTAACCCTAACCCTAGCCCCATAACCCTAACCCTAGCCCCATAACCCTAACCCTAACCCTAACCCTAGCCTCAGCCTTAAGCCAGCCTCATGAAACATTGTCCCTCTCACTAAAATATTCGCCAAAAATACAAATTTCACCCGAATACAATGCGGACTGCTGTGTCTCGTTCAGCCAGTATAGGACCACGTCTGGGAGAAATTTCGAGTCAATCGGTATAAAGACCTGGAAGCTATTGAAAAAATTGGCCGACGTTTTCATGAAAAAGGCCATTTTTTTCTTTAAAATATTCGCCAAAAATACAAATTTCACCCGAATCCAATGCGGACTGCTGTGTCTCGTTTAGCCAGTATAGGACCACGTCTGGGAGAAATTTCGAGTCAATCGGTCTAAAGACCTGGAAGCTATTGAAAAAATCGGCCGACGTTTTCATGAAAAAGGCCATTTTTTTCTTTAAAATATTCACCAAAAATACAAATTCCACCAGAATCCAACCAAAACCGGCGAGCCTCATTCCACCAGTGAGGAGGACATGCGTGTGCAATTTCGAGTCAATCGGTCAAAAGACGACCGTAACCCTAACCCTAGCCTCGTAACCCTAACCCTAACCCTAACCCTAGCCTCAGCCTTAAGCCAGCCTCATGAAACATTGTCCCTCTCACTAAAATATTCGCCAAAAATACAAATTTCACCCGAATCCAATGCGGACTGCTGTGTCTTGTTCAGCCAGTATAGGACCACGTCTGGGAGAAATTTCGAGTCAATCGGTCCAAAGACCTGGAAGCTATTGAAAAAATTGGCCGACGTTTTCATGAAAAAGGCCATTTTTTTCTTTAAAATATTCGCCAAAAATACAAATTTCACCCGAATCCAATGCGGACTGCTGTGTCTCGTTCAGCCAGTATAGGACCAAGTCTGGGAGAAATTTCGAGTCAATCGGTATAAAGACCTGGAAGCTATTGAAAAAATCGGCCGACGTTTTCATGAAAAAGGCCATTTTTTCTTTAAAATATTCGCCAAAAATACAAATTTCACCCGAATCCAATGCGGACTGCTGTGTCTCGTTCAGCCAGTATAGGACCACGTCTGGGAGAAATTTCGAGTCAATCGGTCCAAAGACCTGGAAGCTATTGAAAAAATCGGCCAACGTTTTCATGAAAAAGGCCATTTTTTTCTTTAAAATATTCACCAAAAATACAAATTCCACCAGAATCCAACCAAAACCGGCGAGCCTCATTCCACCAGTGAGGAGGACATGCGTGTGCAATTTCGAGTCAATCGGTCAAAAGACGACCGTAACCCTAACCCTAGCCCCATAACCCTAACCCTAACCCTAACCCTAGCCTCAGCCTTAAGCCAGCCTCATGAAACATTGTCCCTCTCACTAAAATATTCGCCAAAAATACAAATTTCACCCGAATCCAATGCGGACTGCTGTGTCTCGTTCAGCAAGTATAGGACCACGTCTGGGAGAAATTTCGAGTCAATCGGTCCAAAGACCTGGAAGCTATTGAAAAAATCGGCCGACGTTTTCATGAAAAAGGCCATTTTTTTCTTTAAAATATTCACCAAAAATACAAATTCCACCAGAATCCAACCAAAACCGGCGAGCCTCATTCCACCAGTGAGGAGGACATGCGTTTGCAATTTCGAGTCAATCGGTCAAAAGACGACCGTAACCCTAACCCTAGCCCCATAACCCTAACCCTAGCCCCATAACCCTAACCCTAACGCTAACCCTAGCCTCAGCATTAAGCCAGCCTCATGAAACATTGTCCCTCTCACTAAAATATTCGCCAAAAATACAAATTTCACCCGAATCCAATGCGGACTGCTGTGTCTCGTTCAGCCAGTATAGGACCACGTCTGGGAGAAATTTCGAGTCAATCGGTATAAAAACCTGGAAGCTATTGAAAAAATCGGCCGACGTTTTCATGAAAAAGGCCATTTTTTCTTTAAAATATTCGCCAAAAATACAAATTTCACCCGAATCCAATGCGGACTGCTGTGTCTCGTTCAGCCAGTATAGGACCACGTCTGGGAGAAATTTCGAGTCAATCGGTCCAAAGACCTGGAAGCTATTGAAAAAATCGGCCAACGTTTTCATGAAAAAGGCCATTTTTTTCTTTAAAATATTCACCAAAAATACAAATTCCACCAGAATCCAACCAAAACCGGCGAGCCTCATTCCACCAGTGAGGAGGACATGCGTGTGCAATTTCGAGTCAATCGGTCAAAAGACGACCGTAACCCTAACCCTAGCCCCATAACCCTAACCCTAGCCCCATAACCCTAACCCTAACCCTAACCCTAGCCTCAGCCTTAAGCCAGCCTCATGAAACATTGTCCCTCTCACTAAAATATTCGCCAAAAATACAAATTTCACCCGAATACAATGCGGACTGCTGTGTCTCGTTCAGCCAGTATAGGACCACGTCTGGGAGAAATTTCGAGTCAATCGGTCCAAAGACCTGGAAGCTATTGAAAAAATTGGCCGACGTTTTCATGAAAAAGGCCATTTTTTTCTTTAAAATATTCGCCAAAAATACAAATTTCACCCGAATCCAATGCGGACTGCTGTGTCTCGTTTAGCCAGTATAGGACCACGTCTGGGAGAAATTTCGAGTCAATCGGTCTAAAGACCTGGAAGCTATTGAAAAAATCGGCCGACGTTTTCATGAAAAAGGCCATTTTTTTCTTTAAAATATTCACCAAAAATACAAATTCCACCAGAATCCAACCAAAACCGGCGAGCCTCATTCCACCAGTGAGGAGGACATGCGTGTGCAATTTCGAGTCAATCGGTCAAAAGACGACCGTAACCCTAACCCTAGCCCCATAACCCTAACCCTAACCCTAACCCTAGCCTCAGCCTTAAGCCAGCCTCATGAAACATTGTCCCTCTCACTAAAATATTCGCCAAAAATACAAATTTCACCCGAATCCAATGCGGACTGCTGTGTCTCGTTCAGCCAGTATAGGACCACGTCTGGGAGAAATTTCGAGTCAATCGGTCCAAAGAACTGGAAGCTATTGAAAAAATCGGCCAACGTTTTCATGAAAAAGGCCATTTTTTTCTTTAAAATATTCACCAAAAATACAAATTCCACCAGAATCCAACCAAAACCGGCGAGCCTCATTCCACCAGTGAGGAGGACATGCGTGTGCAATTTCGAGTCAATCGGTCAAAAGACGACCGTAACCCTAGCCCCATAACCCTAACCCTAGCCCCATAACCCTAACCCTAACCCTAACCCTAGCCTCAGCCTTAAGCCAGCCTCATGAAACATTGTCCCTCTCACTGAAATATTCGCCAAAAATACAAATTTCACCCGAATCCAATGCGGACTGCTGTGTCTCGTTCAGCCAGTATAGGACCACGTCTGGGAGAAATTTCGAGTCAATCGGTCCAAAGACCTGGAAGCTATTGAAAAAATCGGCCAACGTTTTCATGAAAAAGGCCATTTTTTTCTTTAAAATATTCACCAAAAATACAAATTCCACCAGAATCCAACCAAAACCGGCGAGCCTCATTCCACCAGTGAGGAGGACATGCGTGTGCAATTTCGAGTCAATCGGTCAAAAGACGACCGTAACCCTAACCCTAGCCTCGTAACCCTAACCCTAACCCTAACCCTAGCCTCAGCCTTAAGCCAGCCTCATGAAACATTGTCCCTCTCACTAAAATATTCGCCAAAAATACAAATTTCACCCGAATCCAATGCGGACTGCTGTGTCTTGTTCAGCCAGTATAGGACCACGTCTGGGAGAAATTTCGAGTCAATCGGTCCAAAGACCTGGAAGCTATTGAAAAAATTGGCCGACGTTTTCATGAAAAAGGCCATTTTTTTCTTTAAAATATTCGCCAAAAATACAAATTTCACCCGAATCCAATGCGGACTGCTGTGTCTCGTTCAGCCAGTATAGGACCAAGTCTGGGAGAAATTTCGAGTCAATCGGTATAAAGACCTGGAAGCTATTGAAAAAATCGGCCGACGTTTTCATGAAAAAGGCCATTTTTTCTTTAAAATATTCGCCAAAAATACAAATTTCACCCGAATCCAATGCGGACTGCTGTGTCTCGTTCAGCCAGTATAGGACCACGTCTGGGAGAAATTTCGAGTCAATCGGTCCAAAGACCTGGAAGCTATTGAAAAAATCGGCCAACGTTTTCATGAAAAAGGCCATTTTTTTCTTTAAAATATTCACCAAAAATACAAATTCCACCAGAATCCAACCAAAACCGGCGAGCCTCATTCCACCAGTGAGGAGGACATGCGTGTGCAATTTCGAGTCAATCGGTCAAAAGACGACCGTAACCCTAACCCTAGCCCCATAACCCTAACCCTAACCCTAACCCTAGCCTCAGCCTTAAGCCAGCCTCATGAAACATTGTCCCTCTCATTAAAATATTCGCCAAAAATACAAATTTCACCCGAATCCAATGCGGACTGCTGTGTCTCGTTCAGCAAGTATAGGACCACGTCTGGGAGAAATTTCGAGTCAATCGGTCCAAAGACCTGGAAGCTATTGAAAAAATCGGCCGACGTTTTCATGAAAAAGGCCATTTTTTTCTTTAAAATATTCACCAAAAATACAAATTCCACCAGAATCCAACCAAAACCGGCGAGCCTCATTCCACCAGTGAGGAGGACATGCGTGTGCAATTTCGAGTCAATCGGTCAAAAGACGACCGTAACCCTAACCCTAGCCCCATAACCCTAACCCTAGCCCCATAACCCTAACCCTAACGCTAACCCTAGCCTCAGCATTAAGCCAGCCTCATGAAACATTGTCCCTCTCACTAAAATATTCGCCAAAAATACAAATTTCACCCGAATCCAATGCGGACTGCTGTGTCTCGTTCAGCCAGTATAGGACCACGTCTGGGAGAAATTTCGAGTCAATCGGTATAAAAACCTGGAAGCTATTGAAAAAATCGGCCGACGTTTTCATGAAAAAGGCCATTTTTTCTTTAAAATATTCGCCAAAAATACAAATTTCACCCGAATCCAATGCGGACTGCTGTGTCTCGTTCAGCCAGTATAGGACCACGTCTGGGAGAAATTTCGAGTCAATCGGTCCAAAGACCTGGAAGCTATTGAAAAAATCGGCCAACGTTTTCATGAAAAAGGCCATTTTTTTCTTTAAAATATTCACCAAAAATACAAATTCCACCAGAATCCAACCAAAACCGGCGAGCCTCATTCCACCAGTGAGGAGGACATGCGTGTGCAATTTCGAGTCAATCGGTCAAAAGACGACCGTAACCCTAACCCTAGCCCCATAACCCTAACCCTAGCCCCATAACCCTAACCCTAACCCTAACCCTAGCCTCAGCCTTAAGCCAGCCTCATGAAACATTGTCCCTCTCACTAAAATATTCGCCAAAAATACAAATTTCACCCGAATACAATGCGGACTGCTGTGTCTCGTTCAGCCAGTATAGGACCACGTCTGGGAGAAATTTCGAGTCAATCGGTCCAAAGACCTGGAAGCTATTGAAAAAATTGGCCGACGTTTTCATGAAAAAGGCCATTTTTTTCTTTAAAATATTCGCCAAAAATACAAATTTCACCCGAATCCAATGCGGACTGCTGTGTCTCGTTTAGCCAGTATAGGACCACGTCTGGGAGAAATTTCGAGTCAATCGGTCTAAAGACCTGGAAGCTATTGAAAAAATCGGCCGACGTTTTCATGAAAAAGGCCATTTTTTTCTTTAAAATATTCACCAAAAATACAAATTCCACCAGAATCCAACCAAAACCGGCGAGCCTCATTCCACCAGTGAGGAGGACATGCGTGTGCAATTTCGAGTCAATCGGTCAAAAGACGACCGTAACCCTAACCCTAGCCCCATAACCCTAACCCTAACCCTAACCCTAGCCTCAGCCTTAAGCCAGCCTCATGAAACATTGTCCCTCTCACTAAAATATTCGCCAAAAATACAAATTTCACCCGAATCCAATGCGGACTGCTGTGTCTCGTTCAGCCAGTATAGGACCACGTCTGGGAGAAATTTCGAGTCAATCGGTCCAAAGAACTGGAAGCTATTGAAAAAATCGGCCAACGTTTTCATGAAAAAGGCCATTTTTTTCTTTAAAATATTCACCAAAAATACAAATTCCACCAGAATCCAACCAAAACCGGCGAGCCTCATTCCACCAGTGAGGAGGACATGCGTGTGCAATTTCGAGTCAATCGGTCAAAAGACGACCGTAACCCTAGCCCCATAACCCTAACCCTAGCCCCATAACCCTAACCCTAACCCTAACCCTAGCCTCAGCCTTAAGCCAGCCTCATGAAACATTGTCCCTCTCACTGAAATATTCGCCAAAAATACAAATTTCACCCGAATCCAATGCGGACTGCTGTGTCTCGTTCAGCCAGTATAGGACCACGTCTGGGAGAAATTTCGAGTCAATCGGTCCAAAGACCTGGAAGCTATTGAAAAAATCGGCCAACGTTTTCATGAAAAAGGCCATTTTTTTCTTTAAAATATTCACCAAAAATACAAATTCCACCAGAATCCAACCAAAACCGGCGAGCCTCATTCCACCAGTGAGGAGGACATGCGTGTGCAATTTCGAGTCAATCGGTCAAAAGACGACCGTAACCCTAACCCTAGCCTCGTAACCCTAACCCTAACCCTAACCCTAGCCTCAGCCTTAAGCCAGCCTCATGAAACATTGTCCCTCTCACTAAAATATTCGCCAAAAATACAAATTTCACCCGAATCCAATGCGGACTGCTGTGTCTTGTTCAGCCAGTATAGGACCACGTCTGGGAGAAATTTCGAGTCAATCGGTCCAAAGACCTGGAAGCTATTGAAAAAATTGGCCGACGTTTTCATGAAAAAGGCCATTTTTTTCTTTAAAATATTCGCCAAAAATACAAATTTCACCCGAATCCAATGCGGACTGCTGTGTCTCGTTCAGCCAGTATAGGACCAAGTCTGGGAGAAATTTCGAGTCAATCGGTATAAAGACCTGGAAGCTATTGAAAAAATCGGCCGACGTTTTCATGAAAAAGGCCATTTTTTCTTTAAAATATTCGCCAAAAATACAAATTTCACCCGAATACAATGCGGACTGCTGTGTCTCGTTCAGCCAGTATAGGACCACGTCTGGGAGAAATTTCGAGTCAATCGGTCCAAAGACCTGGAAGCTATTGAAAAAATCGGCCAACGTTTTCATGAAAAAGGCCATTTTTTTCTTTAAAATATTCACCAAAAATACAAATTCCACCAGAATCCAACCAAAACCGGTGAGCCTCATTCCACCAGTGAGGAGGACATGCGTGTGCAATTTCGAGTCAATCGGTCAAAAGACGACCGTAACCCTAACCCTAGCCCCATAACCCTAACCCTAACCCTAACCCTAGCCTCAGCCTTAAGCCAGCCTCATGAAACATTGTCCCTCTCACTAAAATATTCGCCAAAAATACAAATTTCACCCGAATCCAATGCGGACTGCTGTGTCTCGTTCAGCAAGTATAGGACCACGTCTGGGAGAAATTTCGAGTCAATCGGTCCAAAGACCTGGAAGCTATTGAAAAAATCGGCCGACGTTTTCATGAAAAAGGCCATTTTTTTCTTTAAAATATTCACCAAAAATACAAATTCCACCAGAATCCAACCAAAACCGGCGAGCCTCATTCCACCAGTGAGGAGGACATGCGTGTGCAATTTCGAGTCAATCGGTCAAAAGACGACCGTAACCCTAACCCTAGCCCCATAACCCTAACCCTAACGCTAACCCTAGCCTCAGCATTAAGCCAGCCTCATGAAACATTGTCCCTCTCACTAAAATATTCGCCAAAAATACAAATTTCACCCGAATCCAATGCGGACTGCTGTGTCTCGTTCAGCCAGTATAGGACCACGTCTGGGAGAAATTTCGAGTCAATCGGTATAAAAACCTGGAAGCTATTGAAAAAATCGGCCGACGTTTTCATGAAAAAGGCCATTTTTTCTTTAAAATATTCGCCAAAAATACAAATTTCACCCGAATCCAATGCGGACTGCTGTGTCTCGTTCAGCCAGTATAGGACCACGTCTGGGAGAAATTTCGAGTCAATCGGTCCAAAGACCTGGAAGCTATTGAAAAAATCGGCCAACGTTTTCATGAAAAAGGCCATTTTTTTCTTTAAAATATTCACCAAAAATACAAATTCCACCAGAATCCAACCAAAACCGGCGAGCCTCATTCCACCAGTGAGGAGGACATGCGTGTGCAATTTCGAGTCAATCGGTCAAAAGACGACCGTAACCCTAACCCTAGCCCCATAACCCTAACCCTAGCCCCATAACCCTAACCCTAACCCTAACCCTAGCCTCAGCCTTAAGCCAGCCTCATGAAACATTGTCCCTCTCACTAAAATATTCGCCAAAAATACAAATTTCACCCGAATACAATGCGGACTGCTGTGTCTCGTTCAGCCAGTATAGGACCACGTCTGGGAGAAATTTCGAGTCAATCGGTCCAAAGACCTGGAAGCTATTGAAAAAATTGGCCGACGTTTTCATGAAAAAGGCCATTTTTTTCTTTAAAATATTCGCCAAAAATACAAATTTCACCCGAATCCAATGCGGACTGCTGTGTCTCGTTTAGCCAGTATAGGACCACGTCTGGGAGAAATTTCGAGTCAATCGGTCTAAAGACCTGGAAGCTATTGAAAAAATCGGCCGACGTTTTCATGAAAAAGGCCATTTTTTTCTTTAAAATATTCACCAAAAATACAAATTCCACCAGAATCCAACCAAAACCGGCGAGCCTCATTCCACCAGTGAGGAGGACATGCGTGTGCAATTTCGAGTCAATCGGTCAAAAGACGACCGTAACCCTAACCCTAGCCCCATAACCCTAACCCTAACCCTAACCCTAGCCTCAGCCTTAAGCCAGCCTCATGAAACATTGTCCCTCTCACTAAAATATTCGCCAAAAATACAAATTTCACCCGAATCCAATGCGGACTGCTGTGTCTCGTTCAGCCAGTATAGGACCACGTCTGGGAGAAATTTCGAGTCAATCGGTCCAAAGAACTGGAAGCTATTGAAAAAATCGGCCAACGTTTTCATGAAAAAGGCCATTTTTTTCTTTAAAATATTCACCAAAAATACAAATTCCACCAGAATCCAACCAAAACCGGCGAGCCTCATTCCACCAGTGAGGAGGACATGCGTGTGCAATTTCGAGTCAATCGGTCAAAAGACGACCGTAACCCTAGCCCCATAACCCTAACCCTAGCCCCATAACCCTAACCCTAACCCTAACCCTAGCCTCAGCCTTAAGCCAGCCTCATGAAACATTGTCCCTCTCACTGAAATATTCGCCAAAAATACAAATTTCACCCGAATCCAATGCGGACTGCTGTGTCTCGTTCAGCCAGTATAGGACCACGTCTGGGAGAAATTTCGAGTCAATCGGTATAAAGACCTGGAAGCTATTGAAAAAATCGGCCGACGTTTTCATGAAAAAGGCCATTTTTTCTTTAAAATATTCGCCAAAAATACAAATTTCACCCGAATCCAATGCGGACTGCTGTGTCTCGTTTAGCCAGTATAGGACCACGTCTGGGAGAAATTTCGAATCAATCGGTCCAAAGACCTGGAAGCTATTGAAAAAATCGGCCGACGTTTTCATGAAAAAGGCCATTTTTTCTTTAAAATATTCGCCAAAAATACAAATTTCACCCGAATCCAATGCGGACTGCTGTGTCTCGTTCAGCCAGTATAGGACCACGTCTGGGAGAAATTTCGAGTCAATCGGTCCAAAGACCTGGAAGCTATTGAAAAAATCGGCCAACGTTTTCATGAAAAAGGCCATTTTTTTCTTTAAAATATTCACCAAAAATACAAATTCCACCAGAATCCAACCAAAACCGGCGAGCCTCATTCCACCAGTGAGGAGGACATGCGTGTGCAATTTCGAGTCAATCGGTCAAAAGACGACCGTAACCCTAACCCTAGCCCCATAACCCTAACCCTAACCCTAACCCTAGCCTCAGCCTTAAGCCAGCCTCATGAAACATTGTCCCTCTCACTAAAATATTCGCCAAAAATACAAATTTCACCCGAATCCAATGCGGACTGCTGTGTCTCGTTCAGCAAGTATAGGACCACGTCTGGGAGAAATTTCGAGTCAATCGGTCCAAAGACCTGGAAGCTATTGAAAAAATCGGCCGACGTTTTCATGAAAAAGGCCATTTTTTTCTTTAAAATATTCACCAAAAATACAAATTCCACCAGAATCCAACCAAAACCGGCGAGCCTCATTCCACCAGTGAGGAGGACATGCGTGTGCAATTTCGAGTCAATCGGTCAAAAGACGACCGTAACCCTAACCCTAGCCCCATAACCCTAACCCTAACACTAACCCTAGCCTCAGCCTTAAGCCAGCCTCATGAAACATTGTCCCTCTCACTAAAATATTCGCCAAAAATACAAATTTCACCCGAATCCAATGCGGACTGCTGTGTCTCGTTCAGCCAGTATAGGACCACGTCTGGGAGAAATTTCGAGTCAATCGGTCCAAAGAACTGGAAGCTATTGAAAAAATCGGCCAACGTTTTCATGAAAAAGGCCATTTTTTTCTTTAAAATATTCACCAAAAATACAAATTCCACCAGAATCCAACCAAAACCGGCGAGCCTCATTCCACCAGTGAGGAGGACATGCGTGTGCAATTTCGAGTCAATCGGTCAAAAGACGACCGTAACCCTAGCCCCATAACCCTAACCCTAGCCCCATAACCCTAACCCTAACCCTAACCCTAGCCTCAGCCTTAAGCCAGCCTCATGAAACATTGTCCCTCTCACTAAAATATTCGCCAAAAATAGAAATTTCACCCGAATCCAATGCGGACTGCTGTGTCCCGTTCAGCCAGTATAGGACCACGTCTGGGAGAAATTTCGAGTCAATCGGTCCAAAGACCTGGAAGCTATTGAAAAAATCGGCCGACGTTTTCATGAAAAAGGCCATTTTTTCTTTAAAATATTCGCCAAAAATACAAATTTCACCCGAATCCAATGCGGACTGCTGTGTCTCGTTCAGCCAGTATAGGACCACGTCTGGGAGAAATTTCGAGTCAATCGGTCCAAAGACCTGGAAGCTATTGAAAAAATCGGCCAACGTTTTCATGAAAAAGGCCATTTTTTTCTTTAAAATATTCACCAAAAATACAAATTCCACCAGAATCCAACCAAAACCGGCGAGCCTCATTCCACCAGTGAGGAGGACATGCGTGTGCAATTTCGAGTCAATCGGTCAAAAGACGACCGTAACCCTAGCCCCATAACCCTAACCCTAGCCCCATAACCCTAACCCTAACCCTAACCCTAGCCTCAGCCTTAAGCCAGCCTCATGAAACATTGTCCCTCTCACTAAAATATTCGCCAAAAATAGAAATTTCACCCGAATCCAATGCGGACTGCTGTGTCCCGTTCAGCCAGTATAGGACCACGTCTGGGAGAAATTTCGAGTCAATCGGTCCAAAGACCTGGAAGCTATTGAAAAAATCGGCCGACGTTTTCATGAAAAAGGCCATTTTTTCTTTAAAATATTCGCCAAAAATACAAATTTCACCCGAATCCAATGCGGACTGCTGTGTCTCGTTCAGCCAGTATAGGACCACGTCTGGGAGAAATTTCGAGTCAATCGGTCCAAAGACCTGGAAGCTATTGAAAAAATCGGCCAACGTTTTCATGAAAAAGGCCATTTTTTTCTTTAAAATATTCACCAAAAATACAAATTCCACCAGAATCCAACCAAAACCGGCGAGCCTCATTCCACCAGTGAGGAGGACATGCGTGTGCAATTTCGAGTCAATCGGTCAAAAGACGACCGTAACCCTAACCCTAGCCTCGTAACCCTAACCCTAACCCTAACCCTAGCCTCAGCCTTAAGCCAGCCTCATGAAACATTGTCCCTCTCACTAAAATATTCGCCAAAAATACAAATTTCACCCGAATCCAATGCGGACTGCTGTGTCTTGTTCAGCCAGTATAGGACCACGTCTGGGAGAAATTTCGAGTCAATCGGTCCAAAGACCTGGAAGCTATTGAAAAAATTGGCCGACGTTTTCATGAAAAAGGCCATTTTTTTCTTTAAAATATTCGCCAAAAATACAAATTTCACCCGAATCCAATGCGGACTGCTGTGTCTCGTTCAGCCAGTATAGGACCAAGTCTGGGAGAAATTTCGAGTCAATCGGTATAAAGACCTGGAAGCTATTGAAAAAATCGGCCGACGTTTTCATGAAAAAGGCCATTTTTTCTTTAAAATATTCGCCAAAAATACAAATTTCACCCGAATCCAATGCGGACTGCTGTGTCTCGTTCAGCCAGTATAGGACCACGTCTGGGAGAAATTTCGAGTCAATCGGTCCAAAGACCTGGAAGCTATTGAAAAAATCGGCCAACGTTTTCATGAAAAAGGCCATTTTTTTCTTTAAAATATTCACCAAAAATACAAATTCCACCAGAATCCAACCAAAACCGGCGAGCCTCATTCCACCAGTGAGGAGGACATGCGTGTGCAATTTCGAGTCAATCGGTCAAAAGACGACCGTAACCCTAACCCTAGCCCCATAACCCTAACCCTAACCCTAACCCTAGCCTCAGCCTTAAGCCAGCCTCATGAAACATTGTCCCTCTCACTAAAATATTCGCCAAAAATACAAATTTCACCCGAATCCAATGCGGACTGCTGTGTCTCGTTCAGCAAGTATAGGACCACGTCTGGGAGAAATTTCGAGTCAATCGGTCCAAAGACCTGGAAGCTATTGAAAAAATCGGCCGACGTTTTCATGAAAAAGGCCATTTTTTTCTTTAAAATATTCACCAAAAATACAAATTCCACCAGAATCCAACCAAAACCGGCGAGCCTCATTCCACCAGTGAGGAGGACATGCGTGTGCAATTTCGAGTCAATCGGTCAAAAGACGACCGTAACCCTAACCCTAGCCCCATAACCCTAACCCTAGCCCCATAACCCTAACCCTAACGCTAACCCTAGCCTCAGCCTTAAGCCAGCCTCATGAAACATTGTCCCTCTCACTAAAATATTCGCCAAAAATACAAATTTCACCCGAATCCAATGCGGACTGCTGTGTCTCGTTCAGCCAGTATAGGACCACGTCTGGGAGAAATTTCGAGTCAATCGGTATAAAAACCTGGAAGCTATTGAAAAAATCGGCCGACGTTTTCATGAAAAAGGCCATTTTTTCTTTAAAATATTCGCCAAAAATACAAATTTCACCCGAATCCAATGCGGACTGCTGTGTCTCGTTCAGCCAGTATAGGACCACGTCTGGGAGAAATTTCGAGTCAATCGGTCCAAAGACCTGGAAGCTATTGAAAAAATCGGCCAACGTTTTCATGAAAAAGGCCATTTTTTTCTTTAAAATATTCACCAAAAATACAAATTCCACCAGAATCCAACCAAAACCGGCGAGCCTCATTCCACCAGTGAGGAGGACATGCGTGTGCAATTTCGAGTCAATCGGTCAAAAGACGACCGTAACCCTAATTATGTTCCTGGCACTTTTGATCCGGAGGTCGTAGAGCGACGGGAGTGAGACCAAAATGTTCGTCTCGTCGCGCTGACCCCAGAAATGTGTCAGGGCTAACTTTTAACATTTCTTGGAAGTGGGGAAATAATGGTCCCTGGCAATAAACATCACCACCACTGTGTTCCCCAGATTTTTCTGAGTTCAACGGTCCCACTTACGTCCCAATCGGAAAATTCTGTCTTGCTTGCATTCTCAACATCGCCACCAGGTGGCGTTTATGGCATAGATGAGTATTTGTCATGTATGCCAAACTTCCATCTAAACTCATTGTAATTTTAAATATGCCATATCTTCTGAACCAAACAACTTAGAGACCTGGCGTTTGCATATTCGGAATCAGCGCATCGCTTCATTTTACCTTAATGTCACTTGCTCCCATTAACTTGAATAGCAGATTTCATATCCCCATAGCTCCGCCCAGGAATGTGCTAGAGACACATGGGTGGTACCATTGGAAAGCCCATAGCCACATTTGGGGGTGTAGCCAGAGTCTCAACTGTCTCACTTGCTCACATTTGCTTCATTAAAAAAAAAAAAAAATTCACAGACTCCAAATGGCCTGAAACGTTCCTGCCAACTTTCTGGAAAATCAATCTTGTTAGGGGGACATCAACACGGGCACATTTCACTCGCTCCCATTCACTTGAATGATATTTCTGATGGTATGTGAGGGCGCTGAGAACACCAGTCTTGGTCCCGAGTCTCTAGCACCTTCCCTTCCCGAGATACAGCGCTTTTGCCTTTATTTTGAAAATCGTGCCCACTTCCTGTCCAAAAGTGACGTCGGACTTGTTATCATTAGAAAGCTACGAGTCTCACCTGTCTGTAGAAGTCTCTAGCACGTTTCTGTCAAAAGTTATGAACTTAAAACCTATTCGAAGTCAAGTCGTCAGCTCCAAATGGACTGACTCACTTGTGCACATATATGGGACCAACAATTTCACACTTCAACATCTGTCCAAATCCACTCCAAATGGCCTGAAACGTACTTCTAAACATGTCCTGGATAACACTTTTTCCAAAACACTTAGGCAAATTTCACAACTTCTCATTGATCCTCCAAATGGACTCACTTGTGCACATATATGGGACCAACATTTTCACACTTCAACATCTGTCCCAATCCACTCCAAATGGACTGAAACGTGCTCCTGACCACTTTCCGGAAAATCGATTTTCTTAGGAGGACCAACAAATTCCAACTCCAATTCCAACTTCCAACAAACTTCCCTCAGCCATATCTTCTGGAAGGAGCACCATAGAGACTTGGCTTTTACATATTCAGACTCTGCACATTACTGGCTTTCACCTGGCATGCATAATTTGCTCTAAGACAAACTTCAAAAAATTCCAAATCCCACCTCCAGCCATGAGTCCCATACGGTAACATTGAAAATGGGTCAATTTTTTCATATTGGCCAAATTCATCTCAGGCATACAAATGTCATAGAGGAAAATGAGAGCTACACAACAAACTTGGTTCCATTCGTCTAGCAGCTTCCTGGACTGAGAAAACCTCCAAATTCCAACTTCCAACTTCCAGATTCCCACTACCAAAAAACTTTACTCAGTCATATCTTCTGGAAGGAGCATCATAGAGACTTGGCTTTTACATATTCAGACTCTGCACATTACTGGCTTTCACCTGACATGCATAATTTGCTCTAAGACAAACGTCAAAAAATTCCAAATCCCACCTCCAGCCATGAGTCCCATACGGTAACATTGAAAATGGGTCAATTTTTTCATATTGGCCAAATTCATCTCAGGCATACAAATGTCATAGAGGAAAATGAGAGCTACACAACAAACTTGGTTCCATTCGTCTAGCAGCTTCCTGGACTGAGAAAACCTCCAAATTCCAACTTCCAACTTCCAGATTCCCACTACCAAAAAACTTTACTCAGTCATATCTCCTGGAAGGAGCATCATAGAGACTTGGCTTTTACATATTTGGAGTCTGCGCATCACTGGCTTTTACCTGGCATGCATTAATTTGCTCTAAAACAAACTTTTTTTTATATTGGCCAAATTCATCTCAGGCATACATATGTCATAGAGGAGACTGAGAGCTACACAACAATCTTGGTTCCATTCGTCTAGCTGCTTCCAATGCAGAGTTACAAACACTTGAAATTGGCTACCAGATTTCCATCTATGGACTTCCACATTTCCATCTACCATATGGGCCTGTCATAGATGGAATTCTGGAAGGAGCTTTTGCCTTCATAACTCCTGAACCAAAGGGGGTAGGAGGACAACGAGGACATGGTTGCGTTCGGTGAAAGGAGGGCTACAATATGGAATGGGGTAAAAATGGAGAAAGGTGCCATGGGCTGAGTGAGACATGTATGTGATAGAGCTCAGCGAGAGCTTTCCATTGGTGGTCTCGCCGCATCTCTGAGTGCTTGCGTTGCCGAGATATGACCCTTAACGAGGTAGGAATGCGCAAACTTTGGAGCCCTCTAGCGCCCACCGGCAGTGACCTAGAGCTTCGGTTGAGGCGCCGTCTCGTTCAGCGAGACTAGGGCTATGATGTGGAATGGGGATTAACTCCTTGTGTTGCCGAGATGTGTAGAGCTTTGGCCAAATTCATCTCAGGCATGCATATGTCATAGAGGAGACTAAGAGGAGCATGACAAACATGGTCCCATTCATCTAGCTGCTTCCAATGCGGAGTTACAAGCACTTGAAATTGGTTCCAGATTTCCATCTACGGACTTCCACATTTCCATCTATGGACTTCCACATTTCCATCTATGACAGGTTAATATGGTAGATGGAAATCTGGAAGTTCATAGATAGAAATGTGGAAGTCGATAGATGGAAATCTGGAAGGAGGTTTAGCCTCCATATCTCCTGAACTAAAGGGTGTAGGAGGACAACGAGGACATGGTTGCGTTCAGCGAAACGAGGGCTATGATATGGAATGGGCTAAAACTGTAGAAAGGTGCCACGGGCTGGGAGGGCATGTATGTAATAGAGCTCTTCGAGAGCTTTCCATCGGTGGTCTCGCTGCGTCTCTGAGTGCTTGCGTTGCCGAGATATGACCCTTAACGAGGTAGGAATGTGCAAACTTTGGAGCGCTCTAGCGCCCACCGGCAGTGACCTAGAGCGTCGGTTGAAGCGCAGTCTCATTCAGCGCGCCAAGACCTTTCCGAAACTGTCTTTGGTGAGGCCGTGCGACCAAGTATGAGCGAGTTGCCTGCTTTGGGCCCAGTCAGCCAGATGGTGTGAATGTCTATGAGTGTTGATGGCCTCTGTGACTGTGATAACTTGAAGGTCAAGAGGTCACAATGTAAAACTCCTAAGGGCCTCGTTAAGTGACATTTCTGGGCATTGCTCGGCCATACGATGGGCTAGAGACGTGCAACGACTTTTGACTGAAAGCTGGTATCCCCCCGATGGTAGGGGTCAATTTGTGTTGCACTGCCCCCACAGGAAGTGCCTCAGAATGGCCTCTGAAGTTCAAAAGGGCGCCTCCATTCAATAGATGGGAATCTGGAAGTGTAGATGGATATCTGGAAGCCAATTGCAGGTGCTTTAGATGCAAATGTGGAAGGAGCTTTAGCCTTCATAACTCCTGAACCAAATGGGGTAGGAGGACAACAAGGACATGGTTGAGTTCAGCAAAACGAGGGCTACGATATGGAATGGGGTAAAAATGTAGAAAGGTGTCATGGGCTGAGTGAGACATGTATGCGATAGAGCTCTTCGAGAGCTTTCCATTGGTGGTCTCACCGTGTCTCTGAGTGCTTGCGTTGCCGAGATACGACCCTTAACGAGGTAGGAATGTGCAAACTTTGGAGCGCTCAAGCACCCCCCGGCAGCGACCTAGAGCATCGGTTGAGGCACTGTCTCGTTCGGCTCGCCGAGACCTTTCCCAAACTGTCTTCGGTGAGACCGTGCGACCTAGTATGAGCGAGTTGCCTGCTTTGGGCCCAGTCAGCCAGATGGTGTGAATGTCTATGAGTGTTGATGGCCTCTGTGACTGTGATACCATGTTGGAGCTTCAACACTAAACAATGAGCTAGAGGTCTGATTCTGACATATGTGGTAGAGCTCTTCAATAGCTTTCGGGAACAGTTGGCCCCGTGTCGGTGGCCCTCTGTGTTCCCGTGTTACAGAGGTTTAAACTTGAAAGGTCAAGAGGTCACAATGTAAAACTCCTAAGGGCCTCGTTAAGTGACATTTCTGGGCATTGCTCGGCCATACGATGGGCTAGAGACGTGCAACGACTTTTGACTGAAAGCTGGTATCCCCCCGATGGTAGGGGTCAATTTTTGTTGCACTGCCCCCACAGGAAGTGCCTCAGAATGGCCTCTGAAGTTCAAAAGGGCGCCTCCATTCAATAGATGGGAATCTGGAAGTGTAGATGGAAATCTGGAAGCCAATTACAGGTGCTTTAGATGCAAATGTGGAAGGAGCATTAGCCTTCATAACTCCTGAACCAAAGGGGGTAGGAGGACAACGAGGACATGGTTGCGTTCGGTGAAAGGAGGGCTATGATATGGAATGGGATAAAATTGTAGAAAGGTGCCATGGGCTGAGTGACACATGAATGAGATAGAGCTCTTCGAGAGCTTTCCATTGGTGGTCTCACCGTGTCTCTGAGTGCTTGCGTTGCCGAGATACGACCCTTAACGAGGTAGGAATGTGCAAACTTTGGAGCGCTCAAGCACCCCCCGGCAGCGACCTAGAGCATCGGTTGAGGCACTGTCTCGTTCGGCTCGCCGAGACCTTTCCCAAACTGTCTTCGGTGAGACCGTGCGACCTAGTATGAGCGAGTTGCCTGCTTTGGGCCCAGTCAGCCAGATGGTGTGAATGTCTATGAGTGTTGATGGCCTCTGTGACTGTGATACCATGTTGGAGCTTCAACACTAAACAATGAGCTAGAGGTCTGATTCTGACATATGTGGTAGAGCTCTTCAATAGCTTTCGGGAACAGTTGGCCCCGTGTCGGTGGCCCTCTGTGTTCCCGTGTTACAGAGGTTTAAACTTGAAAGGTCAAGAGGTCACAATGTAAAACTCCTAAGGGCCTCGTTAAGTGACATTTCTGGGCATTGCTCGGCCATACGATGGGCTAGAGACGTGCAACGACTTTTGACTGAAAGCTGGTATCCCCCCGATGGTAGGGGTCAATTTTTGTTGCACTGCCCCCAAAGGAAGTGCCTCAGAATGGCCTCTGAAGTTCAAAAGGGCGCCTCCATTCAATAGATGGGAATCTGGAAGTGTAGATGGAAATCTGGAAGCCAATTACAAGTGCTTTAGATGCAAATGCGGAAGGAGCATTAGCCTTCATAACTCCTGAACCAAAGGGGGTAGGAGGACAACGAGGACATGGTTGCGTTCGGTGAAAGGAGGGCTATGATATGGAATGGGATAAAATTGTAGAAAGGTGCCATGGGCTGAGTGACACATGTATGAGATAGAGCTCTTCGAGAGCTTTCCATTGGTGGTCTCACCGTGTCTCTGAGTGCTTGCGTTGCCGAGATACGACCCTTAACGAGGTAGGAATGTGCAAACTTTGGAGCGCTCAAGCACCCCCCGGCAGCGACCTAGAGCATCGGTTGAGGCACTGTCTCGTTCGGCTCGCCGAGACCTTTCCCAAACTGTCTTCGGTGAGACCGTGCGACCTAGTATGAGCGAGTTGCCTGCTTTGGGCCCAGTCAGCCAGATGGTGTGAATGTCTATGAGTGTTGATGGCCTCTGTGACTGTGATACCATGTTGGAGCTTCAACACTAAACAATGAGCTAGAGGTCTGATTCTGACATATGTGGTAGAGCTCTTCAATAGCTTTCGGGAACAGTTGGCCCCGTGTCGGTGGCCCTCTGTGTTCCCGTGTTACAGAGGTTTAAACTTGAAAGGTCAAGAGGTCACAATGTAAAACTCCTAAGGGCCTTGTTAAGTGACATTTCTGGGCATTGCTCGGCCATACGATGGGCTAGAGACGTGCAACGACTTTTGACTGAAAGCTGGTATCCCCCCGATGGTAGGGGTCAATTTGTGTTGCACTGCCCCCACAGGAAGTGCCTCAGAATTGCCTCTGAAGTTCAAAAGGGCGCCTACATTCAATAGATGGAAATCTGGAAGTGTAGATGGAAATCTGGAAGCCAATTGCAGGTGCTTTAGATGCAAATGTGGAAGGAGCTTTAGCCTTCATAACTCCTTAACCCAACGGGGCAGGAGGACAACGAGGACATGGTTGCGTTCGGCAAAACGAGGGCTACGATATGGAAATTGGTAAAACTGTAGAAAGGTGCCATGGGCTGAGTGAGACATGTATGCGATAGAGCTCTTCGAGAGCTTTCCATCGGTGGTCTCGCTGCATCTCTGAGTGCTCGTGTTACCGAGATAAGACCCTTAACGAGGTAGGAATGTGGAAACTTTGGAGCCCTCTAGCGCCCCCCGGCAGCGACCTAGAGCATCGGTTCAAGCGCCTGCTCGTTCGGCACGCCGAGCACTTCTGGAAAATGTTTTTCTTTTTGCTCTACGGCCGAGTTTAAAATGGTGTTAAAAATGCCCATTCCCGACCCCGCCAGCCTGAAAAGTCTTGTTTTAGCTCTTCAGGCCAAGATAGAGCCGTTTTTCGATAGTGAGCTATTTGGCTGCAAATGTTGTTGGCCTTGTCACGGAATACCTGTGGTTAAAATTTCACGAGCCTAGCGTTAACTTAGCTCCAGCTAGGATGCTAAACACACCTTCCAAGTATCGCTTCCAAGTTTCCAAAAGCTAATATATTCCCATTCAAATGTCAAAATCTTTAAGTGTGCATTTCTCTGCAACGGTACGACTCACGCAACTGCTTTCGACGTGTCTGCGCTCAGCACGCGGAGAGCTACAAAGCCAGATATGTTGCGTTTCATTTGAGTGAGGTTTAGTCCCAAAAGTGACCGTTTCTGCACAAGCCTGACATATGTTGGAGCGTCTGGAGCGCTTTACAATCCCACTTAATCTCTTGTCGCTAGCCCCCTCTGTTGTGGAGTTAACCTTTTGCCTTCACAACTCCTGAACCAAAGGGGATAGGAGGACAACGAGGACATGGTTGCGTTCGGTGAAAGGAGAGCTACGATATGGAACTGGGTAAAACTGTATAAGGTGCCACGGGCTGGGAGAGACGTGTATGCGATAGAGCTCGGCGAGAGCTTTCCCGTCGTTGGTCTCGCCGCGTCTCTGAGTGCTCGGGTTGCCGAGATATGACCCTTAACGAGGTAGGAATGTGCAAAATTTGGAGCACTTTTGCGCCCCCCGGCAGCGACCTAGAGCGTCGGTTCAAGCGCCTGCTTGCTCGGTACGCCGGGCCCTTTTTGAAAGTGGCCTTATTTTTGCTCTGTGACCAAGTATAAAAAAGTTAATCATTATCTCATCTCCCACCCACACAGGTCATCTAGAAATGTGTTTGACACATACACAGCCAATAACACATACTCAGAATCACAATCACAGAGGTTTATTGACAAGTAGCTTTTCACATACAAGGACTTTGTCTTGGTCTCCAAGGTGATGTGTACATACAATGCCATACAATAAACAACAAATGGTACAAATTCTGCATTATCCTTACAGTCTGTAAGTGGACATGACTTAAAAAGCAATAAAACCATAAAGTCAGTCACATTCATGACATTTGCCATCAAAACACCTTACGTGAGTAAAATATGCGATGGAAATGAGTACCACAAGAAAGCCCACGAAAAGTAGAGTATTTGAGCAAAAATTTGAGTTGAACTGGATTACAATTGAATGAATTAGCCTTCTGTGAAAAAAAGGGAATTTTACATGATAACAGGTGAAAAAATGGAAGTTGAGGTTAGAGGACCCAAATTCTCATCTAAGACCAATATTCCCATAGAGTAGACTGAGAATCGGAAGTTAACAATTGGCTTCCAAATTTGAATTTTTTGGTATATACTGCCAACTAGTGGTCGGTGGTGATATTTGGAATCTTGAATTAAAAATATGGAATTTGGAAGTCCATGTCCCCATCTACCCCATTTTACGAAATTTGGAAATATGGAGTCATACCAGATTACTTAACAGATGAATCAAAAGCCCATAACCCTAACCCTAGCCCCATAACCCTAACCCTAGCCCCATAACCCTAACCCTAACCCTAACCCTAGCCTCAGCCTTAAGCCAGCCTCATGAAACATTGTCCCTCTCACTAAAATATTCGCCAAAAATACAAATTTCACCCGAATACAATGCGGACTGCTGTGTCTCGTTCAGCCAGTATAGGACCACGTCTGGGAGAAATTTCGAGTCAATCGGTCCAAAGACCTGGAAGCTATTGAAAAAATTGGCCGACGTTTTCATGAAAAAGGCCATTTTTTTCTTTAAAATATTCGCCAAAAATACAAATTTCACCCGAATCCAATGCGGACTGCTGTGTCTCGTTCAGCCAGTATAGGACCACGTCTGGGAGAAATTTCGAGTCAATCGGTCCAAAGACCTGGAAGCTATTGAAAAAATCGGCCGACGTTTTCATGAAAAAGGCCATTTTTTTCTTTAAAATATTCACCAAAAATACAAATTCCACCAGAATCCAACCAAAACCGGCGAGCCTCATTCCACCAGTGAGGAGGACATGCGTGTGCAATTTCGAGTCAATCGGTCAAAAGACGACCCTAACCCTAACCCTAGCCCCATAACCCTAACCCTAACCCTAACCCTAACCCAGTCTCAGCCTTAAGCCAGCCTCATGAAACATTGTCCCTCTCACTAAAATATTCGCCAAAAATACAAATTTCACCCGAATCCAATGCGGACTGCTGTGTCTCGTTCAGCCAGTATAGGACCACGTCTGGGAGAAATTTCGAGTCAATCGGTCCAAAGACCTGGAAGCTATTGAAAAAATCGGCCGACGTTTTCATGAAAAAGGCCATTTTTTTCTTTAAAATATTCACCAAAAATACAAATTCCACCAGAATCCAACCAAAACCGGCGAGCCTCGTTCCACCAGTGAGGAGGACATGCGTGTGCAATTTCGAGTCAATCGGTCAAAAGACGACCGTAACCCTAACCCTAGCCCCATAACCCTAACCCTAGCCCCATAACCCTAACCCTAACCCTAACCCTAGCCTCAGCCTTAAGCCAGCCTCATGAAACATTGTCCCTCTCACTAAAATATTCGCCAAAAATACAAATTTCACCCGAATCCAATGCGGACTGCTGTGTCTCGTTCAGCCAGTATAGGACCACGTCTGGGAGAAATTTCGAGTCAATCGGTCCAAAGACCTGGAAGCTATTGAAAAAATTGGCCGACGTTTTCATGAAAAAGGCCATTTTTTTCTTTAAAATATTCGCCAAAAATACAAATTTCACCCGAATCCAATGCGGACTGCTGTGTCTCGTTCAGCCAATATAGGACCACGTCTGGGAGAAATTTCGAGTCAATCGGTCCAAAGACCTGGAAGCTATTGAAAAAATCGGCCGACGTTTTCATGAAAAAGGCCATTTTTTCTTTAAAATATTCGCCAAAAATACAAATTTCACCCGAATCCAATGCGGACTGCTGTGTCTCGTTTAGCCAGTATAGGACCACGTCTGGGAGAAATTTCGAGTCAATCGGTCTAAAGACCTGGAAGCTATTGAAAACATCGGCCGACGTTTTCATGAAAAAGGCCATTTTTTTCTTTAAAATATTCACCAAAAATACAAATTCCACCAGAATCCAACCAAAACCGGCGAGCCTCATTCCACCAGTGAGGAGGACATGCGTGTGCAATTTCGAGTCAATCAGTCAAAAGACGACCGTAACCCTAACCCTAGCCCCATAACCCTAACCCTAACCCTAGCCTCAGCCTTAAGCCAGCCTCATGAAACATTGTCCCTCTCACTAAAATATTCGCCAAAAATACAAATTTCACCCGAATACAATGCGGACTGCTGTGTCTCGTTCAGCCAGTATAGGACCACGTCTGAGAGAAATTTCGAGTCAATCGGTCCAAAGACCTGGAAGCTATTGAAAAAATCGGCCGACGTTTTCATGAAAAAGGCCATTTTTTTCTTTAAAATATTCACCAAAAATACAAATTCCACCAGAATCCAACCAAAACCGGCGAGCCTCATTCCACCAGTGAGGAGGACATGCATGTGCAATTTCGAGTCAATCGGTCAAAAGACGACCGTAACCCTAACCCTAGCCCCATAACCCTAACCCTAGCCCCATAACCCTAACCCTAACCCTAACCCTAGCCTCAGCCTTAAGCCAGCCTCATGAAACATTGTCCCTCTCACTAAAATATTCGCCAAAAATACAAATTTCACCCGAATCCAATGCGGACTGCTGTGTCTCGTTCAGCCAATATAGGACCACGTCTGGGAGAAATTTCGAGTCAATCGGTCCAAAGACCTGGAAGCTATTGAAAAAATCGGCCGACGTTTTCATGAAAAAGGCCATTTTTTCTTTAAAATATTCGCCAAAAATACAAATTTCACCCGAATCCAATGCGGACTGCTGTGTCTCGTTTAGCCAGTATAGGACCACGTCTGGGAGAAATTTCGAGTCAATCGGTCTAAAGACCTGGAAGCTATTGAAAAAATCGGCCGACGTTTTCATGAAAAAGGCCATTTTTTTCTTTAAAATATTCACCAAAAATACAAATTCCACCAGAATCCAACCAAAACCGGCGAGCCTCATTCCACCAGTGAGGAGGACATGCGTGTGCAATTTTGAGTCAATCGGTAAAAAGACGACCGTAACCCTAACCCTAGCCCCGTAACCCTAACCCTAACCCTAACCCTAGCCTCAGCCTTAAGCCAGCCTCATGAAACATTGTCCCTCTCACTAAAATATTCGCCAAAAATACAAATTTCCCCCGAATACAATGCGGACTGCTGTGTCTCGTTCAGCCAGTATAGGACCACGTCTGGGAGAAATTTCGAGTCAATCGGTCCAAAGACCTGGAAGCTATTGAAAAAATCCGCCAACGTTTTCATGAAAAAGGTCATTTTTTTCTTTAAAATATTCACCAAAAATACAAATTCCACCAGAATCCAACCAAAACCGGCGAGCCTCATTCCACCAGTGAGGAGGACATGCGTGTGCAATTTCGAGTCAATCGGTCAAAAGACGACCGTAACCCTAACCCTAGCCCCATAACCCTAACCCTAGCCCCATAACCCTAACCCTAACCCTAACCCTAGCCTCAGCCTTAAGCCAGCCTCATGAAACATTGTCCCTCTCACTGAAATATTCGCCAAAAATACAAATTTCACCCGAATCCAATGCGGACTGCTGTGTCTCGTTCAGCCAGTATAGGACCACGTCTGGGAGAAATTTCGAGTCAATCGGTCCAAAGACCTGGAAGCTATTGAAAAAATTGGCCGACGTTTTCATGAAAAAGGCCATTTTTTTCTTTAAAATATTCGCCAAAAATACAAATTTCACCCGAATCCAATGCGGACTGCTGTGTCTCGTTCAGCCAGTATAGGACCACGTCTGGGAGAAATTTCGAGTCAATCGGTATAAAGACCTGGAAGCTATTGAAAAAATCGGCCGACGTTTTGATGAAAAAGGCCATTTTTTCTTTAAAATATTCGCCAAAAATACAAATTTCACCCGAATCCAATGCGGACTGCTGTGTCTCGTTCAGCCAGTATAGGACCACGTCTGGGAGAAATTTCGAGTCAATCGGTCCAAAGACCTGGAAGCTATTGAAAAAATCGGCCAACGTTTTCATGAAAAAGGCCATTTTTTTCTTTAAAATATTCACCAAAAATACAAATTCCACCAGAATCCAACCAAAACCGGCGAGCCTCATTCCACCAGTGAGGAGGACATGCGTGTGCAATTTCGAGTCAATCGGTCAAAAGACGACCGTAACCCTAACCCTAGCCCCATAACCCTAACCCTAACCCTAACCCTAGCCTCAGCCTTAAGCCAGCCTCATGAAACATTGTCCCTCTCACTAAAATATTCGCCAAAAATACAAATTTCACCCGAATCCAATGCGGACTGCTGTGTCTCGTTCAGCAAGTATAGGACCACGTCTGGGAGAAATTTCGAGTCAATCGGTCCAAAGACCTGGAAGCTATTGAAAAAATCGGCCGACGTTTTCATGAAAAAGGCCATTTTTTCTTTAAAATATTCGCCAAAAATACAAATTTCACCCGAATCCAATGCGGACTGCTGTGTCTCGTTTAGCCAGTATAGGACCACGTCTGGGAGAAATTTCGAGTCAATCGGTCTAAAGACCTGGAAGCTATTGAAAAAATCGGCCGACGTTTTCATGAAAAAGGCCATTTTTTTCTTTAAAATATTCACCAAAAATACAAATTCCACCAGAATCCAACCGAAACCGGCGAGCCTCATTCCACCAGTGAGGAGGACATGCGTGTGCAATTTCGAGTCAATCGGTCAAAAGACGACCGTAACCCTAACCCTAGCCCCATAACCCTAACCCTAGCCCCATAACCCTAACCCTAACGCTAACCCTAGCCTCAGCCTTAAGCCAGCCTCATGAAACATTGTCCCTCTCACTAAAATATTCGCCAAAAATACAAATTTCACCCGAATCCAATGCGGACTGCTGTGTCCCGTTCAGCCAGTATAGGACCACGTCTGGGAGAAATTTCGAGTCAATCGGTCCAAAGACCTGGAAGCTATTGAAAAAATCAGCCGACGTTTTCATGAAAAAGGCCATTTTTTCTTTAAAATATTCGCCAAAAATACAAATTTCACCCGAATCCAATGCGGACTGCTGTGTCTCGTTCAGCCAGTATAGGACCACGTCTGGGAGAAATTTCGAGTCAATCGGTCCAAAGACCTGGAAGCTATTGAAAAAATCGGCCGACGTTTTCATGAAAAAGGCCATTTTTTTCTTTAAAATATTCACCAAAAATACAAATTCCACCAGAATCCAACCAAAACCGGCGAGCCTCATTCCACCAGTGAGGAGGACATGCGTGTGCAATTTTGAGTCAATCGGTCAAAAGACGACCGTAACCCTAACCCTAGCCCCGTAACCCTAACCCTAACCCTAACCCTAGCCTCAGCCTTAAGCCAGCCTCATGAATCATTGTCCCTCTCACTAAAATATTCGCCAAAAATACAAATTTCACCCGAATACAATGCGGACTGCTGTGTCTCGTTCAGCCAGTATAGGACCACGTCTGGGAGAAATTTCGAGTCAATCGGTCCAAAGACCTGGAAGCTATTGAAAAAATTGGCCGACGTTTTCATGAAAAAGGCCATTTTTTTCTTTAAAATATTCGCCAAAAATACAAATTTCACCCGAATCCAATGCGGACTGCTGTGTCTCGTTCAGCCAGTATAGGACCACGTCTGGGAGAAATTTCGAGTCAATCGGTATAAAGACCTGGAAGCTATTGAAAAAATCGGCCGACGTTTTCATGAAAAAGGCCATTTTTTCTTTAAAATATTCGCCAAAAATACAAATTTCACCCGAATCCAATGCGGACTGCTGTGTCTCGTTCAGCCAGTATAGGACCACGTCTGGGAGAAATTTCGAGTCAATCGGTCCAAAGACCTGGAAGCTATTGAAAAAATCGGCCAACGTTTTCATGAAAAAGGCCATTTTTTTCTTTAAAATATTCACCAAAAATACAAATTCCACCAGAATCCAACCAAAACCGGCGAGCCTCATTCCACCAGTGAGGAGGACATGCGTGTGCAATTTCGAGTCAATCGGTCAAAAGACGACCGTAACCCTAACCCTAGCCCCATAACCCTAACCCTAGCCCCATAACCCTAACCCTAACGCTAACCCTAGCCTCAGCCTTAAGCCAGCCTCATGAAACATTGTCCCTCTCACTAAAATATTCGCCAAAAATACAAATTTCACCCGAATCCAATGCGGACTGCTGTGTCCCGTTCAGCCAGTATAGGACCACGTCTGGGAGAAATTTCGAGTCAATCGGTCCAAAGACCTGGAAGCTATTGAAAAAATCGGCCGACGTTTTCATGAAAAAGGCCATTTTTTCTTTAAAATATTCGCCAAAAATACAAATTTCACCCGAATCCAATGCGGACTGCTGTGTCTCGTTCAGCCAGTATAGGACCACGTCTGGGAGAAATTTCGAGTCAATCGGTCCAAAGACCTGGAAGCTATTGAAAAAATCGGCCGACGTTTTCATGAAAAAGGCCATTTTTTTCTTTAAAATATTCACCAAAAATACAAATTCCACCAGAATCCAACCAAAACCGGCGAGCCTCATTCCACCAGTGAGGAGGACATGCGTGTGCAATTTTGAGTCAATCGGTCAAAAGACGACCGTAACCCTAACCCTAGCCCCGTAACCCTAACCCTAACCCTAGCCTCAGCCTTAAGCCAGCCTCATGAAACATTGTCCCTCTCACTAAAATATTCGCCAAAAATACAAATTTCACCCGAATACAATGCGGACTGCTGTGTCTCGTTCAGCCAGTATAGGACCACGTCTGGGAGAAATTTCGAGTCAATCGGTCCAAAGACCTGGAAGCTATTGAAAAAATTGGCCGACGTTTTCATGAAAAAGGCCATTTTTTTCTTTAAAATATTCGCCAAAAATACAAATTTCACCCGAATCCAATGCGGACTGCTGTGTCCCGTTCAGCCAGTATAGGACCACGTCTGGGAGAAATTTCGAGTCAATCGGTCCAAAGACCTGGAAGCTATTGAAAAAATCGGCCGACGTTTTCATGAAAAAGGCCATTTTTTCTTTAAAATATTCGCCAAAAATACAAATTTCACCCGAATCCAATGCGGACTGCTGTGTCTCGTTCAGCCAGTATAGGACCACGTCTGGGAGAAATTTCGAGTCAATCGGTCCAAAGACCTGGAAGCTATTGAAAAAATTGGCCGACGTTTTCATGAAAAAGGCCATTTTTTTCTTTAAAATATTCGCCAAAAATACAAATTTCACCCGAATCCAATGCGGACTGCTGTGTCTCGTTCAGCCAGTATAGGACCACGTCTGGGAGAAATTTCGAGTCAATCGGTCCAAAGACCTGGAAGCTATTGAAAAAATCGGCCGACGTTTTGATGAAAAAGGCCATTTTTTCTTTAAAATATTCGCCAAAAATACAAATTTCACCCGAATCCAATGCGGACTGCTGTGTCTCGTTCAGCCAGTATAGGACCACGTCTGGGAGAAATTTCGAGTCAATCGGTCCAAAGACCTGGAAGCTATTGAAAAAATCGGCCGACGTTTTCATGAAAAAGGCCATTTTTTCTTTAAAATATTCGCCAAAAATACAAATTTCACCCGAATCCAATGCGGACTGCTGTGTCTCGTTCAGCCAGTATAGGACCACGTCTGGGAGAAATTTCGAGTCAATCGGTCCAAAGACCTGGAAGCTATTGAAAAAATCGGCCGACGTTTTCATGAAAAAGGCCATTTTTTTCTTTAAAATATTCACCAAAAATACAAATTCCACCAGAATCCAACCAAAACCGGCGAGCCTCATTCCACCAGTGAGGAGGACATGCGTGTGCAATTTCGAGTCAATGGGTCAAAAGACGACCGTAACCCTAACCCTAGCCCCATAACCCTAACCCTAACCCTAACCCTAGCCTCAGCCTTAAGCCAGCCTCATGAAACATTGTCCCTCTCACTAAAATATTCGCCAAAAATACAAATTTCACCCGAATCCAATGCGGACTGCTGTGTCTCGTTCAGCCAGTATAGGACCACGTCTGGGAGAAATTTCGAGTCAATCGGTCCAAAGACCTGGAAGCTATTGAAAAAATCGGCCGACGTTTTCATGAAAAAGGCCATTTTTTTCTTTAAAATATTCACCAAAAATACAAATTCCACCAGAATCCAACCAAAACCGGCGAGCCTCATTCCACCAGTGAGGAGGACATGCGTGTGCAATTTCGAGTCAATCGGTCAAAAGACGACCGTAACCCTAACCCTAGCCCCATAACCCTAACCCTAGCCCCATAACCCTAACCCTAACCCTAACCCTAGCCTCAGCCTTAAGCCAGCCTCATGAAACATTGTCCCTCTCACTAAAATATTCGCCAAAAATACAAATTTCACCCGAATACAATGCGGACTGCTGTGTCTCGTTCAGCCAGTATAGGACCACGTCTGGGAGAAATTTCGAGTCAATCGGTCCAAAGACCTGGAAGCTATTGAAAAAATTGGCCGACGTTTTCATGAAAAAGGCCATTTTTTTCTTTAAAATATTCGCCAAAAATACAAATTTCACCCGAATCCAATGCGGACTGCTGTGTCCCGTTCAGCCAGTATAGGACCACGTCTGGGAGAAATTTCGAGTCAATCGGTCCAAAGACCTGGAAGCTATTGAAAAAATCGGCCGACGTTTTCATGAAAAAGGCCATTTTTTCTTTAAAATATTCGCCAAAAATACAAATTTCACCCGAATCCAATGCGGACTGCTGTGTCTCGTTCAGCCAGTATAGGACCACGTCTGGGAGAAATTTCGAGTCAATCGGTCCAAAGACCTGGAAGCTATTGAAAAAATTGGCCGACGTTTTCATGAAAAAGGCCATTTTTTTCTTTAAAATATTCGCCAAAAATACAAATTTCACCCGAATCCAATGCGGACTGCTGTGTCTCGTTCAGCCAGTATAGGACCACGTCTGGGAGAAATTTCGAGTCAATCGGTCCAAAGACCTGGAAGCTATTGAAAAAATCGGCCGACGTTTTGATGAAAAAGGCCATTTTTTCTTTAAAATATTCGCCAAAAATACAAATTTCACCCGAATCCAATGCGGACTGCTGTGTCTCGTTCAGCCAGTATAGGACCACGTCTGGGAGAAATTTCGAGTCAATCGGTCCAAAGACCTGGAAGCTATTGAAAAAATCGGCCGACGTTTTCATGAAAAAGGCCATTTTTTCTTTAAAATATTCGCCAAAAATACAAATTTCACCCGAATCCAATGCGGACTGCTGTGTCTCGTTCAGCCAGTATAGGACCACGTCTGGGAGAAATTTCGAGTCAATCGGTCCAAAGACCTGGAAGCTATTGAAAAAATCGGCCGACGTTTTCATGAAAAAGGCCATTTTTTTCTTTAAAATATTCACCAAAAATACAAATTCCACCAGAATCCAACCAAAACCGGCGAGCCTCATTCCACCAGTGAGGAGGACATGCGTGTGCAATTTCGAGTCAATGGGTCAAAAGACGACCGTAACCCTAACCCTAGCCCCATAACCCTAACCCTAACCCTAACCCTAGCCTCAGCCTTAAGCCAGCCTCATGAAACATTGTCCCTCTCACTAAAATATTCGCCAAAAATACAAATTTCACCCGAATCCAATGCGGACTGCTGTGTCTCGTTCAGCCAGTATAGGACCACGTCTGGGAGAAATTTCGAGTCAATCGGTCCAAAGACCTGGAAGCTATTGAAAAAATCGGCCGACGTTTTCATGAAAAAGGCCATTTTTTCTTTAAAATATTCGCCAAAAATACAAATTTCACCCGAATCCAATGCGGACTGCTGTGTCTCGTTCAGCCAGTATAGGACCACGTCTGGGAGAAATTTCGAGTCAATCGGTCCAAAGACCTGGAAGCTATTGAAAAAATCGGCCGACGTTTTCATGAAAAAGGCCATTTTTTTCTTTAAAATATTCACCAAAAATACAAATTCCACCAGAATCCAACCAAAACCGGCGAGCCTCATTCCACCAGTGAGGAGGACATGCGTGTGCAATTTTGAGTCAATGGGTCAAAAGACGACCGTAACCCTAACCCTAGCCCCGTAACCCTAACCCTAACCCTAACCCTAGCCTCAGCCTTAAGCCAGCCTCATGAAACATTGTCCCTCTCACTAAAATATTCGCCAAAAATACAAATTTCACCCGAATACAATGCGGACTGCTGTGTCTCGTTCAGCCAGTATAGGACCACGTCTGGGAGAAATTTCGAGTCAATCGGTCCAAAGACCTGGAAGCTATTGAAAAAATTGGCCGACGTTTTCATGAAAAAGGCCATTTTTTTCTTTAAAATATTCACCAAAAATACAAATTCCACCAGAATCCAACCAAAACCGGCGAGCCTCATTCCACCAGTGAGGAGGACATGCGTGTGCAATTTCGAGTCAATCGGTCAAAAGACGACCGTAACCCTAACCCTAGCCCCATAACCCTAACCCTAGCCCCATAACCCTAACCCTAACCCTAGCCTCAGCCTTAAGCCAGCCTCATGAAACATTGTCCCTCTCACTAAAATATTCGCCAAAAATACAAATTTCACCCGAATCCAATGCGGACTGCTGTGTCTCGTTCAGCCAGTATAGGACCACGTCTGGGAGAAATTTCGAGTCAATCGGTCCAAAGACCTGGAAGCTATTGAAAAAATTGGCCGACGTTTTCATGAAAAAGGCCATTTTTTTCTTTAAAATATTCGCCAAAAATACAAATTTCACCCGAATCCAATGCGGACTGCTGTGTCTCGTTCAGCCAGTATAGGACCACGTCTGGGAGAAATTTCGAGTCAATCGGTCCAAAGACCTGGAAGCTATTGAAAAAATCGGCCGACGTTTTCATGAAAAAGGCCATTTTTTCTTTAAAATATTCGCCAAAAATACAAATTTCACCCGAATCCAATGCGGACTGCTGTGTCTCGTTCAGCCAGTATAGGACCACGTCTGGGAGAAATTTCGAGTCAATCGGTCCAAAGACCTGGAAGCTATTGAAAAAATCGGCCGACGTTTTCATGAAAAAGGCCATTTTTTCTTTAAAATATTCGCCAAAAATACAAATTTCACCCGAATCCAATGCGGACTGCTGTGTCTCGTTCAGCCAGTATAGGACCACGTCTGGGAGAAATTTCGAGTCAATCGGTCCAAAGACCTGGAAGCTATTGAAAAAATCGGCCGACGTTTTCATGAAAAAGGCCATTTTTTTCTTTAAAATATTCACCAAAAATACAAATTCCACCAGAATCCAACCAAAACCGGCGAGCCTCATTCCACCAGTGAGGAGGACATGCGTGTGCAATTTCGAGTCAATCGGTCAAAAGACGACCGTAACCCTAACCCTAGCCCCGTAACCCTAACCCTAACCCTAACCCTAGCCTCAGCCTTAAGCCAGCCTCATGAAACATTGTCCCTCTCACTAAAATATTCGCCAAAAATACAAATTTCACCCGAATCCAATGCGGACTGCTGTGTCTCGTTCAGCCAGTATAGGACCACGTCTGGGAGAAATTTCGAGTCAATCGGTCCAAAGACCTGGAAGCTATTGAAAAAATCGGCCGACGTTTTCATGAAAAAGGCCATTTTTTTCTTTAAAATATTCACCAAAAATACAAATTCCACCAGAATCCAACCAAAACCGGCGAGCCTCATTCCACCAGTGAGGAGGACATGCGTGTGCAATTTCGAGTCAATCGGTCAAAAGACGACCGTAACCCTAACCCTAGCCCCATAACCCTAACCCTAGCCCCATAACCCTAACCCTAACCCTAGCCTCAGCCTTAAGCCAGCCTCATGAAACATTGTCCCTCTCACTAAAATATTCGCCAGAAATACAAATTTCACCCGAATCCAATGCGGACTGCTGTGTCTCGTTCAGCCAGTATAGGACCACGTCTGGGAGAAATTTCGAGTCAATCGGTCCAAAGACCTGGAAGCTATTGAAAAAATTGGCCGACGTTTTCATGAAAAAGGCCATTTTTTTCTTTAAAATATTCGCCAAAAATACAAATTTCACCCGAATCCAATGCGGACTGCTGTGTCTCGTTCAGCCAATATAGGACCACGTCTGGGAGAAATTTCGAGTCAATCGGTCCAAAGACCTGGAAGCTATTGAAAAAATCGGCCGACGTTTTCATGAAAAAGGCCATTTTTTCTTTAAAATATTCGCCAAAAATACAAATTTCACCCGAATCCAATGCGGACTGCTGTGTCTCGTTCAGCCAGTATAGGACCACGTCTGGGAGAAATTTCGAGTCAATCGGTCCAAAGACCTGGAAGCTATTGAAAAAATCGGCCGACGTTTTCATGAAAAAGGCCATTTTTTTCTTTAAAATATTCACCAAAAATACAAATTCCACCAGAATCCAACCAAAACCGGCGAGCCTCATTCCACCAGTGAGGAGGACATGCGTGTGCAATTTCGAGTCAATCGGTCAAAAGACGACCGTAACCCTAACCCTAGCCCCGTAACCCTAACCCTAACCCTAACCCTAGCCTCAGCCTTAAGCCAGCCTCATGAAACATTGTCCCTCTCACTAAAATATTCGCCAAAAATACAAATTTCACCCGAATACAATGCGGACTGCTGTGTCTCGTTCAGCCAGTATAGGACCACATCTGGGAGAAATTTCGAGTCAATCGGTCCAAAGACCTGGAAGCTATTGAAAAAATTGGCCGACGTTTTCATGAAAAAGGCCATTTTTTTCTTTAAAATATTCGCCAAAAATACAAATTTCACCCGAATCCAATGCGGACTGCTGTGTCTCGTTCAGCCAGTATAGGACCACGTCTGGGAGAAATTTCGAGTCAATCGGTATAAAGACCTGGAAGCTATTGAAAAAATCGGCCGACGTTTTCATGAAAAAGGCCATTTTTTCTTTAAAATATTCGCCAAAAATACAAATTTCACCCGAATCCAATGCGGACTGCTGTGTCTCGTTCAGCCAGTATAGGACCACGTCTGGGAGAAATTTCGAGTCAATCGGTCCAAAGACCTGGAAGCTATTGAAAAAATCGGCCAACGTTTTCATGAAAAAGGCCATTTTTTTCTTTAAAATATTCACCAAAAATACAAATTCCACCAGAATCCAACCAAAACCGGCGAGCCTCATTCCACCAGTGAGGAGGACATGCGTGTGCAATTTCGAGTCAATCGGTCAAAAGACGACCGTAACCCTAACCCTAGCCCCATAACCCTAACCCTAACCCTAACCCTAGCCTCAGCCTTAAGCCAGCCTCATGAAACATTGTCCCTCTCATTAAAATATTCGCCAAAAATACAAATTTCACCCGAATCCAATGCGGACTGCTGTGTCTCGTTCAGCAAGTATAGGACCACGTCTGGGAGAAATTTCGAGTCAATCGGTATAAAGACCTGGAAGCTATTGAAAAAATCGGCCGACGTTTTCATGAAAAAGGCCATTTTTTCTTTAAAATATTCGCCAAAAATACAAATTTCACCCGAATCCAATGCGGACTGCTGTGTCTCGTTCAGCCAGTATAGGACCACGTCTGGGAGAAATTTCGAGTCAATCGGTCCAAAGACCTGGAAGCTATTGAAAAAATCGGCCGACGTTTTCATGAAAAAGGCCATTTTTTCTTTAAAATATTCGCCAAAAATACAAATTTCACCCGAATCCAATGCGGACTGCTGTGTCTCGTTCAGCCAGTATAGGACCACGTCTGGGAGAAATTTCGAGTCAATCGGTCCAAAGACCTGGAAGCTATTGAAAAAATCGGCCGACGTTTTCATGAAAAAGGCCATTTTTTTCTTTAAAATATTCACCAAAAATACAAATTCCACCAGAATCCAACCAAAACCGGCGAGCCTCATTCCACCAGTGAGGAGGACATGCGTGTGCAATTTCGAGTCAATCGGTCAAAAGACGACCGTAACCCTAACCCTAGCCCCGTAACCCTAACCCTAACCCTAACCCTAGCCTCAGCCTTAAGCCAGCCTCATGAAACATTGTCCCTCTCACTAAAATATTCGCCAAAAATACAAATTTCACCCGAATCCAATGCGGACTGCTGTGTCTCGTTCAGCCAGTATAGGACCACGTCTGGGAGAAATTTCGAGTCAATCGGTCCAAAGACCTGGAAGCTATTGAAAAAATCGGCCGACGTTTTCATGAAAAAGGCCATTTTTTTCTTTAAAATATTCACCAAAAATACAAATTCCACCAGAATCCAACCAAAACCGGCGAGCCTCATTCCACCAGTGAGGAGGACATGCGTGTGCAATTTCGAGTCAATCGGTCAAAAGACGACCGTAACCCTAACCCTAGCCCCATAACCCTAACCCTAGCCCCATAACCCTAACCCTAACCCTAACCCTAGCCTCAGCCTTAAGCCAGCCTCATGAAACATTGTCCCTCTCACTAAAATATTCGCCAAAAATACAAATTTCACCCGAATCCAATGCGGACTGCTGTGTCTCGTTCAGCAAGTATAGGACCACGTCTGGGAGAAATTTCGAGTCAATCGGTCCAAAGACCTGGAAGCTATTGAAAAAATTGGCCGACGTTTTCATGAAAAAGGCCATTTTTTTCTTTAAAATATTCGCCAAAAATACAAATTTCACCCGAATCCAATGCGGACTGCTGTGTCTCGTTCAGCCAGTATAGGACCACGTCTGGGAGAAATTTCGAGTCAATCGGTATAAAGACCTGGAAGCTATTGAAAAAATCGGCCGACGTTTTCATGAAAAAGGCCATTTTTTCTTTAAAATATTCGCCAAAAATACAAATTTCACCCGAATCCAATGCGGACTGCTGTGTCTCGTTCAGCCAGTATAGGACCACGTCTGGGAGAAATTTCGAGTCAATCGGTCCAAAGACCTGGAAGCTATTGAAAAAATCGGCCGACGTTTTCATGAAAAAGGCCATTTTTTCTTTAAAATATTCGCCAAAAATACAAATTTCACCCGAATCCAATGCGGACTGCTGTGTCTCGTTCAGCCAGTATAGGACCACGTCTGGGAGAAATTTCGAGTCAATCGGTCCAAAGACCTGGAAGCTATTGAAAAAATCGGCCGACGTTTTCATGAAAAAGGCCATTTTTTTCTTTAAAATATTCACCAAAAATACAAATTCCACCAGAATCCAACCAAAACCGGCGAGCCTCATTCCACCAGTGAGGAGGACATGCGTGTGCAATTTCGAGTCAATCGGTCAAAAGACGACCGTAACCCTAACCCTAGCCCCGTAACCCTAACCCTAACCCTAACCCTAGCCTCAGCCTTAAGCCAGCCTCATGAAACATTGTCCCTCTCACTAAAATATTCGCCAAAAATACAAATTTCACCCGAATCCAATGCGGACTGCTGTGTCTCGTTCAGCCAGTATAGGACCACGTCTGGGAGAAATTTCGAGTCAATCGGTCCAAAGACCTGGAAGCTATTGAAAAAATCGGCCGACGTTTTCATGAAAAAGGCCATTTTTTTCTTTAAAATATTCACCAAAAATACAAATTCCACCAGAATCCAACCAAAACCGGCGAGCCTCATTCCACCAGTGAGGAGGACATGCGTGTGCAATTTCGAGTCAATCGGTCAAAAGACGACCGTAACCCTAACCCTAGCCCCATAACCCTAACCCTAGCCCCATAACCCTAACCCTAACCCTAACCCTAGCCTCAGCCTTAAGCCAGCCTCATGAAACATTGTCCCTCTCACTAAAATATTCGCCAAAAATACAAATTTCACCCGAATCCAATGCGGACTGCTGTGTCTCGTTCAGCCAGTATAGGACCACGTCTGGGAGAAATTTCGAGTCAATCGGTCCAAAGACCTGGAAGCTATTGAAAAAATTGGCCGACGTTTTCATGAAAAAGGCCATTGTTTTCTTTAAAATATTCGCCAAAAATACAAATTTCACCCGAATCCAATGCGGACTGCTGTGTCTCGTTCAGCCAGTATAGGACCACGTCTGGGAGAAATTTCGAGTCAATCGGTATAAAGACCTGGAAGCTATTGAAAAAATCGGCCGACGTTTTCATGAAAAAGGCCATTTTTTCTTTAAAATATTCGCCAAAAATACAAATTTCACCCGAATCCAATGCGGACTGCTGTGTCTCGTTCAGCCAGTATAGGACCACGTCTGGGAGAAATTTCGAGTCAATCGGTCCAAAGACCTGGAAGCTATTGAAAAAATCGGCCGACGTTTTCATGAAAAAGGCCATTTTTTTCTTTAAAATATTCACCAAAAATACAAATTCCACCAGAATCCAACCAAAACCGGCGAGCCTCATTCCACCAGTGAGGAGGACATGCGTGTGCAATTTCGAGTCAATCGGTCAAAAGACGACCGTAACCCTAACCCTAGCCCCGTAACCCTAACCCTAACCCTAACCCTAGCCTCAGCCTTAAGCCAGCCTCATGAAACATTGTCCCTCTCACTAAAATATTCGCCAAAAATACAAATTTCACCCGAATCCAATGCGGACTGCTGTGTCTCGTTCAGCCAGTATAGGACCACGTCTGGGAGAAATTTCGAGTCAATCGGTCCAAAGACCTGGAAGCTATTGAAAAAATCGGCCGACGTTTTCATGAAAAAGGCCATTTTTTTCTTTAAAATATTCACCAAAAATACAAATTCCACCAGAATCCAACCAAAACCGGCGAGCCTCATTCCACCAGTGAGGAGGACATGCGTGTGCAATTTCGAGTCAATCGGTCAAAAGACGACCGTAACCCTAACCCTAGCCCCATAACCCTAACCCTAGCCCCATAACCCTAACCCTAACCCTAACCCTAGCCTCAGCCTTAAGCCAGCCTCATGAAACATTGTCCCTCTCACTAAAATATTCGCCAAAAATACAAATTTCACCCGAATCCAATGCGGACTGCTGTGTCTCGTTCAGCCAGTATAGGACCACGTCTGGGAGAAATTTCGAGTCAATCGGTCCAAAGACCTGGAAGCTATTGAAAAAATTGGCCGACGTTTTCATGAAAAAGGCCATT
Organism: Pagrus pagrus; assembly: GCF_965226575.1. Lineage (NCBI taxonomy): Eukaryota > Metazoa > Chordata > Actinopteri > Spariformes > Sparidae > Pagrus > Pagrus pagrus. The sequence goes on from NW_028175407.1 coordinate 288,274, forward strand.
TTTTTCTTTAAAATATTCGCCAAAAATACAAATTTCACCCGAATCCAATGCGGACTGCTGTGTCTCGTTCAGCCAATATAGGACCACGTCTGGGAGAAATTTCGAGTCAATCGGTCCAAAGACCTGGAAGCTATTGAAAAAATCGGCCGACGTTTTCATGAAAAAGGCCATTTTTTCTTTAAAATATTCGCCAAAAATACAAATTTCACCCGAATCCAATGCGGACTGCTGTGTCTCGTTCAGCCAGTATAGGACCACGTCTGGGAGAAATTTCGAGTCAATCGGTCCAAAGACCTGGAAGCTATTGAAAAAATCGGCCGACGTTTTCATGAAAAAGGCCATTTTTTTCTTTAAAATATTCACCAAAAATACAAATTCCACCAGAATCCAACCAAAACCGGCGAGCCTCATTCCACCAGTGAGGAGGACATGCGTGTGCAATTTCGAGTCAATCGGTCAAAAGACGACCGTAACCCTAACCCTAGCCCCGTAACCCTAACCCTAACCCTAACCCTAGCCTCAGCCTTAAGCCAGCCTCATGAAACATTGTCCCTCTCACTAAAATATTCGCCAAAAATACAAATTTCACCCGAATACAATGCGGACTGCTGTGTCTCGTTCAGCCAGTATAGGACCACGTCTGGGAGAAATTTCGAGTCAATCGGTCCAAAGACCTGGAAGCTATTGAAAAAATCGGCCGACGTTTTCATGAAAAAGGCCATTTTTTTCTTTAAAATATTCACCAAAAATACAAATTCCACCAGAATCCAACCAAAACCGGCGAGCCTCATTCCACCAGTGAGGAGGACATGCATGTGCAATTTCGAGTCAATCGGTCAAAAGACGACCGTAACCCTAACCCTAGCCCCATAACCCTAACCCTAGCCCCATAACCCTAACCCTAACCCTAACCCTAACCCTAGCCTCAGCCTTAAGCCAGCCTCATGAAACATTGTCCCTCTCACTAAAATATTCGCCAAAAATACAAATTTCACCCGAATCCAATGCGGACTGCTGTGTCTCGTTCAGCAAGTATAGGACCACGTCTGGGAGAAATTTCGAGTCAATCGGTCCAAAGACCTGGAAGCTATTGAAAAAATCGGCCGACGTTTTCATGAAAAAGGCCATTTTTTCTTTAAAATATTCGCCAAAAATACAAATTTCACCCGAATCCAATGCGGACTGCTGTGTCTCGTTTAGCCAGTATAGGACCACGTCTGGGAGAAATTTCGAGTCAATCGGTCCAAAGACCTGGAAGCTATTGAAAAAATCGGCCGACGTTTTGATGAAAAAGGCCATTTTTTCTTTAAAATATTCGCCAAAAATACAAATTTCACCCGAATCCAATGCGGACTGCTGTGTCTCGTTCAGCCAGTATAGGACCACGTCTGGGAGAAATTTCGAGTCAATCGGTCCAAAGACCTGGAAGCTATTGAAAAAATCGGCCGACGTTTTGATGAAAAAGGCCATTTTTTCTTTAAAATATTCGCCAAAAATACAAATTTCACCCGAATCCAATGCGGACTGCTGTGTCTCGTTCAGCCAGTATAGGACCACGTCTGGGAGAAATTTCGAGTCAATCGGTCCAAAGACCTGGAAGCTATTGAAAAGATCGGCCGACGTTTTCATGAAAAAGGCCATTTTTTCTTTAAAATATTCGCCAAAAATACAAATTTCACCCGAATCCAATGCGGACTGCTGTGTCTCGTTCAGCCAGTATAGGACCACGTCTGGGAGAAATTTCGAGTCAATCGGTCCAAAGACCTGGAAGCTATTGAAAAAATCGGCCGACGTTTTCATGAAAAAGGCCATTTTTTTCTTTAAAATATTCACCAAAAATACAAATTCCACCAGAATCCAACCAAAACCGGCGAGCCTCATTCCACCAGTGAGGAGGACATGCGTGTGCAATTTCGAGTCAATCGGTCAAAAGACGACCGTAACCCTAACCCTAGCCCAATAACCCTAACCCTAGCCCCATAACCCTAACCCTAACCCTAACCCTAGCCTCAGCCTTAAGCCAGCCTCATGAAACATTGTCCCTCTCACTAAAATATTCGCCAAAAATACAAATTTCACCCGAATCCAATGCGGACTGCTGTGTCTCGTTCAGCCAATATAGGACCACTTCTGGGAGAAATTTCGAGTCAATCGGTCCAAAGACCTGGAAGCTATTGAAAAAATCGGCCGACGTTTTCATGAAAAAGGCCATTTTTTCTTTAAAATATTCGCCAAAAATACAAATTTCACCCGAATCCAATGCGGACTGCTGTGTCTCGTTTAGCCAGTATAGGACCACGTCTGGGAGAAATTTCGAGTCAATCGGTCTAAAGACCTGGAAGCTATTGAAAAAATCGGCCGACGTTTTCATGTAAAAGGCCATTTTTTTCTTTAAAATATTCACCAAAAATACAAATTCCACCAGAATCCAACCAAAAACGGCGAGCCTCATTCCACCAGTGAGGAGGACATGCGTGTGCAATTTCGAGTCAATCAGTCAAAAGACGACCGTAACCCTAACCCTAGCCCCATAACCCTAACCCTAACCCTAACCCTAGCCTCAGCCTTAAGCCAGCCTCATGAAACATTGTCCCTCTCACTAAAATATTCGCCAAAAATACAAATTTCACCCGAATCCAATGCGGACTGCTGTGTCTCGTTCAGCCAGTATAGGACCACGTCTGGGAGAAATTTCGAGTCAATCGGTCCAAAGACCTGGAAGCTATTGAAAAAATTGGCCGACGTTTTCATGAAAAAGGCCATTTTTTCTTTAAAATATTCGCCAAAAATACAAATTTCACCCGAATCCAATGCGGACTGCTGTGTCTCGTTCAGCCAGTATAGGACCACGTCTGGGAGAAATTTCGAGTCAATCGGTCCAAAGACCTGGAAGCTATTGAAAAAATCGGCCGACGTTTTCATGAAAAAGGCCATTTTTTCTTTAAAATATTCGCCAAAAATACAAATTTCACCCGAATCCAATGCGGACTGCTGTGTCTCGTTCAGCCAGTATAGGACCACGTCTGGGAGAAATTTCGAGTCAATCGGTCCAAAGACCTGGAAGCTATTGAAAAAATCGGCCGACGTTTTCATGAAAAAGGCCATTTTTTTCTTTAAAATATTCACCAAAAATACAAATTCCACCAGAATCCAACCAAAACCGGCGAGCCTCATTCCACCAGTGAGGAGGACATGCGTGTGCAATTTCGAGTCAATCGGTCAAAAGACGACCGTAACCCTAACCCTAGCCCCGTAACCCTAACCCTAACCCTAACCCTAGCCTCAGCCTTAAGCCAGCCTCATGAAACATTGTCCCTCTCACTAAAATATTCGCCAAAAATACAAATTTCACCCGAATCCAATGCGGACTGCTGTGTCTCGTTCAGCCAGTATAGGACCACGTCTGGGAGAAATTTCGAGTCAATCGGTCCAAAGACCTGGAAGCTATTGAAAAAATCGGCCGACGTTTTCATGAAAAAGGCCATTTTTTTCTTTAAAATATTCACCAAAAATACAAATTCCACCAGAATCCAACCAAAACCGGCGAGCCTCATTCCACCAGTGAGGAGGACATGCGTGTGCAATTTCGAGTCAATCGGTCAAAAGACGACCGTAACCCTAACCCTAGCCCCATAACCCTAACCCTAGCCCCATAACCCTAACCCTAACCCTAACCCTAGCCTCAGCCTTAAGCCAGCCTCATGAAACATTGTCCCTCTCACTAAAATATTCGCCAAAAATACAAATTTCACCCGAATCCAATGCGGACTGCTGTGTCTCGTTCAGCCAGTATAGGACCACGTCTGGGAGAAATTTCGAGTCAATCGGTCCAAAGACCTGGAAGCTATTGAAAAAATTGGCCGACGTTTTCATGAAAAAGGCCATTTTTTTCTTTAAAATATTCGCCAAAAATACAAATTTCACCCGAATCCAATGCGGACTGCTGTGTCTCGTTCAGCCAATATAGGACCACGTCTGGGAGAAATTTCGAGTCAATCGGTCCAAAGACCTGGAAGCTATTGAAAAAATCGGCCGACGTTTTCATGAAAAAGGCCATTTTTTCTTTAAAATATTCGCCAAAAATACAAATTTCACCCGAATCCAATGCGGACTGCTGTGTCTCGTTCAGCCAGTATAGGACCACGTCTGGGAGAAATTTCGAGTCAATCGGTCCAAAGACCTGGAAGCTATTGAAAAAATCGGCCGACGTTTTCATGAAAAAGGCCATTTTTTTCTTTAAAATATTCACCAAAAATACAAATTCCACCAGAATCCAACCAAAACCGGCGAGCCTCATTCCACCAGTGAGGAGGACATGCGTGTGCAATTTCGAGTCAATCGGTCAAAAGACGACCGTAACCCTAACCCTAGCCCCGTAACCCTAACCCTAACCCTAACCCTAGCCTCAGCCTTAAGCCAGCCTCATGAAACATTGTCCCTCTCACTAAAATATTCGCCAAAAATACAAATTTCACCCGAATCCAATGCGGACTGCTGTGTCTCGTTCAGCCAGTATAGGACCACGTCTGGGAGAAATTTCGAGTCAATCGGTCCAAAGACCTGGAAGCTATTGAAAAAATCGGCCGACGTTTTCATGAAAAAGGCCATTTTTTTCTTTAAAATATTCACCAAAAATACAAATTCCACCAGAATCCAACCAAAACCGGCGAGCCTCATTCCACCAGTGAGGAGGACATGCGTGTGCAATTTCGAGTCAATCGGTCAAAAGACGACCGTAACCCTAACCCTAGCCCCATAACCCTAACCCTAGCCCCATAACCCTAACCCTAACCCTAACCCTAGCCTCAGCCTTAAGCCAGCCTCATGAAACATTGTCCCTCTCACTAAAATATTCGCCAAAAATACAAATTTCACCCGAATCCAATGCGGACTGCTGTGTCTCGTTCAGCCAGTATAGGACCACGTCTGGGAGAAATTTCGAGTCAATCGGTCCAAAGACCTGGAAGCTATTGAAAAAATTGGCCGACGTTTTCATGAAAAAGGCCATTTTTTTCTTTAAAATATTCGCCAAAAATACAAATTTCACCCGAATCCAATGCGGACTGCTGTGTCTCGTTCAGCCAATATAGGACCACGTCTGGGAGAAATTTCGAGTCAATCGGTCCAAAGACCTGGAAGCTATTGAAAAAATCGGCCGACGTTTTCATGAAAAAGGCCATTTTTTCTTTAAAATATTCGCCAAAAATACAAATTTCACCCGAATCCAATGCGGACTGCTGTGTCTCGTTCAGCCAGTATAGGACCACGTCTGGGAGAAATTTCGAGTCAATCGGTCCAAAGACCTGGAAGCTATTGAAAAAATCGGCCGACGTTTTCATGAAAAAGGCCATTTTTTTCTTTAAAATATTCACCAAAAATACAAATTCCACCAGAATCCAACCAAAACCGGCGAGCCTCATTCCACCAGTGAGGAGGACATGCGTGTGCAATTTCGAGTCAATCGGTCAAAAGACGACCGTAACCCTAACCCTAGCCCCGTAACCCTAACCCTAACCCTAACCCTAGCCTCAGCCTTAAGCCAGCCTCATGAAACATTGTCCCTCTCACTAAAATATTCGCCAAAAATACAAATTTCACCCGAATCCAATGCGGACTGCTGTGTCTCGTTCAGCCAGTATAGGACCACGTCTGGGAGAAATTTCGAGTCAATCGGTCCAAAGACCTGGAAGCTATTGAAAAAATCGGCCGACGTTTTCATGAAAAAGGCCATTTTTTTCTTTAAAATATTCACCAAAAATACAAATTCCACCAGAATCCAACCAAAACCGGCGAGCCTCATTCCACCAGTGAGGAGGACATGCGTGTGCAATTTCGAGTCAATCGGTCAAAAGACGACCGTAACCCTAACCCTAGCCCCGTAACCCTAACCCTAACCCTAACCCTAGCCTCAGCCTTAAGCCAGCCTCATGAAACATTGTCCCTCTCACTAAAATATTCGCCAAAAATACAAATTTCACCCGAATACAATGCGGACTGCTGTGTCTCGTTCAGCCAGTATAGGACCACGTCTGGGAGAAATTTCGAGTCAATCGGTCCAAAGACCTGGAAGCTATTGAAAAAATCGGCCGACGTTTTCATGAAAAAGGCCATTTTTTTCTTTAAAATATTCACCAAAAATACAAATTCCACCAGAATCCAACCAAAACCGGCGAGCCTCATTCCACCAGTGAGGAGGACATGCATGTGCAATTTCGAGTCAATCGGTCAAAAGACGACCGTAACCCTAACCCTAGCCCCATAACCCTAACCCTAGCCCCATAACCCTAACCCTAACCCTAACCCTAGCCTCAGCCTTAAGCCAGCCTCATGAAACATTGTCCCTCTCACTAAAATATTCGCCAAAAATACAAATTTCACCCGAATCCAATGCGGACTGCTGTGTCTCGTTCAGCCAGTATAGGACCACGTCTGGGAGAAATTTCGAGTCAATCGGTCCAAAGAACTGGAAGCTATTGAAAAAATCGGCCAACGTTTTCATGAAAAAGGCCATTTTTTTCTTTAAAATATTCACCAAAAATACAAATTCCACCAGAATCCAACCAAAACCGGCGAGCCTCATTCCACCAGTGAGGAGGACATGCGTGTGCAATTTCGAGTCAATCGGTCAAAAGACGACCGTAACCCTAGCCCCATAACCCTAACCCTAGCCCCATAACCCTAACCCTAACCCTAACCCTAGCCTCAGCCTTAAGCCAGCCTCATGAAACATTGTCCCTCTCACTGAAATATTCGCCAAAAATACAAATTTCACCCGAATCCAATGCGGACTGCTGTGTCTCGTTCAGCCAGTATAGGACCACGTCTGGGAGAAATTTCGAATCAATCGGTCCAAAGACCTGGAAGCTATTGAAAAAATCGGCCGACGTTTTCATGAAAAAGGCCATTTTTTCTTTAAAATATTCGCCAAAAATACAAATTTCACCCGAATCCAATGCGGACTGCTGTGTCTCGTTCAGCCAGTATAGGACCACGTCTGGGAGAAATTTCGAGTCAATCGGTCCAAAGACCTGGAAGCTATTGAAAAAATCGGCCAACGTTTTCATGAAAAAGGCCATTTTTTTCTTTAAAATATTCACCAAAAATACAAATTCCACCAGAATCCAACCAAAACCGGCGAGCCTCATTCCACCAGTGAGGAGGACATGCGTGTGCAATTTCGAGTCAATCGGTCAAAAGACGACCGTAACCCTAACCCTAGCCCCATAACCCTAACCCTAACCCTAACCCTAGCCTCAGCCTTAAGCCAGCCTCATGAAACATTGTCCCTCTCACTAAAATATTCGCCAAAAATACAAATTTCACCCGAATCCAATGCGGACTGCTGTGTCTCGTTCAGCAAGTATAGGACCACGTCTGGGAGAAATTTCGAGTCAATCGGTCCAAAGACCTGGAAGCTATTGAAAAAATCGGCCGACGTTTTCATGAAAAAGGCCATTTTTTTCTTTAAAATATTCACCAAAAATACAAATTCCACCAGAATCCAACCAAAACCGGCGAGCCTCATTCCACCAGTGAGGAGGACATGCGTGTGCAATTTCGAGTCAATCGGTCAAAAGACGACCGTAACCCTAACCCTAGCCCCATAACCCTAACCCTAGCCCCATAACCCTAACCCTAACGCTAACCCTAGCCTCAGCCTTAAGCCAGCCTCATGAAACATTGTCCCTCTCACTAAAATATTCGCCAAAAATACAAATTTCACCCGAATCCAATGCGGACTGCTGTGTCTCGTTCAGCAAGTATAGGACCACGTCTGGGAGAAATTTCGAGTCAATCGGTCCAAAGACCTGGAAGCTATTGAAAAAATCGGCCGACGTTTTCATGAAAAAGGCCATTTTTTTCTTTAAAATATTCACCAAAAATACAAATTCCACCAGAATCCAACCAAAACCGGCGAGCCTCATTCCACCAGTGAGGAGGACATGCGTGTGCAATTTCGAGTCAATCGGTCAAAAGACGACCGTAACCCTAACCCTAGCCCCATAACCCTAACCCTAGCCCCATAACCCTAACCCTAACGCTAACCCTAGCCTCAGCATTAAGCCAGCCTCATGAAACATTGTCCCTCTCACTAAAATATTCGCCAAAAATACAAATTTCACCCGAATCCAATGCGGACTGCTGTGTCTCGTTCAGCCAGTATAGGACCACGTCTGGGAGAAATTTCGAGTCAATCGGTATAAAAACCTGGAAGCTATTGAAAAAATCGGCCGACGTTTTCATGAAAAAGGCCATTTTTTCTTTAAAATATTCGCCAAAAATACAAATTTCACCCGAATCCAATGCGGACTGCTGTGTCTCGTTCAGCCAGTATAGGACCACGTCTGGGAGAAATTTCGAGTCAATCGGTCCAAAGACCTGGAAGCTATTGAAAAAATCGGCCAACGTTTTCATGAAAAAGGCCATTTTTTTCTTTAAAATATTCACCAAAAATACAAATTCCACCAGAATCCAACCAAAACCGGCGAGCCTCATTCCACCAGTGAGGAGGACATGCGTGTGCAATTTCGAGTCAATCGGTCAAAAGACGACCGTAACCCTAACCCTAGCCCCATAACCCTAACCCTAGCCCCATAACCCTAACCCTAACCCTAACCCTAGCCTCAGCCTTAAGCCAGCCTCATGAAACATTGTCCCTCTCACTAAAATATTCGCCAAAAATACAAATTTCACCCGAATACAATGCGGACTGCTGTGTCTCGTTCAGCCAGTATAGGACCACGTCTGGGAGAAATTTCGAGTCAATCGGTCCAAAGACCTGGAAGCTATTGAAAAAATTGGCCGACGTTTTCATGAAAAAGGCCATTTTTTTCTTTAAAATATTCGCCAAAAATACAAATTTCACCCGAATCCAATGCGGACTGCTGTGTCTCGTTTAGCCAGTATAGGACCACGTCTGGGAGAAATTTCGAGTCAATCGGTCTAAAGACCTGGAAGCTATTGAAAAAATCGGCCGACGTTTTCATGAAAAAGGCCATTTTTTTCTTTAAAATATTCACCAAAAATACAAATTCCACCAGAATCCAACCAAAACCGGCGAGCCTCATTCCACCAGTGAGGAGGACATGCGTGTGCAATTTCGAGTCAATCGGTCAAAAGACGACCGTAACCCTAACCCTAGCCCCATAACCCTAACCCTAACCCTAACCCTAGCCTCAGCCTTAAGCCAGCCTCATGAAACATTGTCCCTCTCACTAAAATATTCGCCAAAAATACAAATTTCACCCGAATCCAATGCGGACTGCTGTGTCTCGTTCAGCCAGTATAGGACCACGTCTGGGAGAAATTTCGAGTCAATCGGTCCAAAGAACTGGAAGCTATTGAAAAAATCGGCCAACGTTTTCATGAAAAAGGCCATTTTTTTCTTTAAAATATTCACCAAAAATACAAATTCCACCAGAATCCAACCAAAACCGGCGAGCCTCATTCCACCAGTGAGGAGGACATGCGTGTGCAATTTCGAGTCAATCGGTCAAAAGACGACCGTAACCCTAGCCCCATAACCCTAACCCTAGCCCCATAACCCTAACCCTAACCCTAACCCTAGCCTCAGCCTTAAGCCAGCCTCATGAAACATTGTCCCTCTCACTGAAATATTCGCCAAAAATACAAATTTCACCCGAATCCAATGCGGACTGCTGTGTCTCGTTCAGCCAGTATAGGACCACGTCTGGGAGAAATTTCGAGTCAATCGGTATAAAGACCTGGAAGCTATTGAAAAAATCGGCCGACGTTTTCATGAAAAAGGCCATTTTTTCTTTAAAATATTCGCCAAAAATACAAATTTCACCCGAATCCAATGCGGACTGCTGTGTCTCGTTCAGCCAGTATAGGACCACGTCTGGGAGAAATTTCGAATCAATCGGTCCAAAGACCTGGAAGCTATTGAAAAAATCGGCCGACGTTTTCATGAAAAAGGCCATTTTTTCTTTAAAATATTCGCCAAAAATACAAATTTCACCCGAATCCAATGCGGACTGCTGTGTCTCGTTCAGCCAGTATAGGACCACGTCTGGGAGAAATTTCGAGTCAATCGGTCCAAAGACCTGGAAGCTATTGAAAAAATCGGCCAACGTTTTCATGAAAAAGGCCATTTTTTTCTTTAAAATATTCACCAAAAATACAAATTCCACCAGAATCCAACCAAAACCGGCGAGCCTCATTCCACCAGTGAGGAGGACATGCGTGTGCAATTTCGAGTCAATCGGTCAAAAGACGACCGTAACCCTAACCCTAGCCCCATAACCCTAACCCTAACCCTAACCCTAGCCTCAGCCTTAAGCCAGCCTCATGAAACATTGTCCCTCTCACTAAAATATTCGCCAAAAATACAAATTTCACCCGAATCCAATGCGGACTGCTGTGTCTCGTTCAGCAAGTATAGGACCACGTCTGGGAGAAATTTCGAGTCAATCGGTCCAAAGACCTGGAAGCTATTGAAAAAATCGGCCGACGTTTTCATGAAAAAGGCCATTTTTTTCTTTAAAATATTCACCAAAAATACAAATTCCACCAGAATCCAACCAAAACCGGCGAGCCTCATTCCACCAGTGAGGAGGACATGCGTGTGCAATTTCGAGTCAATCGGTCAAAAGACGACCGTAACCCTAACCCTAGCCCCATAACCCTAACCCTAGCCCCATAACCCTAACCCTAACACTAACCCTAGCCTCAGCCTTAAGCCAGCCTCATGAAACATTGTCCCTCTCACTAAAATATTCGCCAAAAATACAAATTTCACCCGAATCCAATGCGGACTGCTGTGTCTCGTTCAGCCAGTATAGGACCACGTCTGGGAGAAATTTCGAGTCAATCGGTCCAAAGAACTGGAAGCTATTGAAAAAATCGGCCAACGTTTTCATGAAAAAGGCCATTTTTTTCTTTAAAATATTCACCAAAAATACAAATTCCACCAGAATCCAACCAAAACCGGCGAGCCTCATTCCACCAGTGAGGAGGACATGCGTGTGCAATTTCGAGTCAATCGGTCAAAAGACGACCGTAACCCTAGCCCCATAACCCTAACCCTAGCCCCATAACCCTAACCCTAACCCTAACCCTAGCCTCAGCCTTAAGCCAGCCTCATGAAACATTGTCCCTCTCACTAAAATATTCGCCAAAAATAGAAATTTCACCCGAATCCAATGCGGACTGCTGTGTCCCGTTCAGCCAGTATAGGACCACGTCTGGGAGAAATTTCGAGTCAATCGGTCCAAAGACCTGGAAGCTATTGAAAAAATCGGCCGACGTTTTCATGAAAAAGGCCATTTTTTCTTTAAAATATTCGCCAAAAATACAAATTTCACCCGAATCCAATGCGGACTGCTGTGTCTCGTTCAGCCAGTATAGGACCACGTCTGGGAGAAATTTCGAGTCAATCGGTCCAAAGACCTGGAAGCTATTGAAAAAATCGGCCAACGTTTTCATGAAAAAGGCCATTTTTTTCTTTAAAATATTCACCAAAAATACAAATTCCACCAGAATCCAACCAAAACCGGCGAGCCTCATTCCACCAGTGAGGAGGACATGCGTGTGCAATTTCGAGTCAATCGGTCAAAAGACGACCGTAACCCTAGCCCCATAACCCTAACCCTAGCCCCATAACCCTAACCCTAACCCTAACCCTAGCCTCAGCCTTAAGCCAGCCTCATGAAACATTGTCCCTCTCACTGAAATATTCGCCAAAAATACAAATTTCACCCGAATCCAATGCGGACTGCTGTGTCTCGTTCAGCCAGTATAGGACCACGTCTGGGAGAAATTTCGAGTCAATCGGTATAAAGACCTGGAAGCTATTGAAAAAATCGGCCGACGTTTTCATGAAAAAGGCCATTTTTTCTTTAAAATATTCGCCAAAAATACAAATTTCACCCGAATCCAATGCGGACTGCTGTGTCTCGTTCAGCCAGTATAGGACCACGTCTGGGAGAAATTTCGAATCAATCGGTCCAAAGACCTGGAAGCTATTGAAAAAATCGGCCGACGTTTTCATGAAAAAGGCCATTTTTTCTTTAAAATATTCGCCAAAAATACAAATTTCACCCGAATCCAATGCGGACTGCTGTGTCTCGTTCAGCCAGTATAGGACCACGTCTGGGAGAAATTTCGAGTCAATCGGTCCAAAGACCTGGAAGCTATTGAAAAAATCGGCCAACGTTTTCATGAAAAAGGCCATTTTTTTCTTTAAAATATTCACCAAAAATACAAATTCCACCAGAATCCAACCAAAACCGGCGAGCCTCATTCCACCAGTGAGGAGGACATGCGTGTGCAATTTCGAGTCAATCGGTCAAAAGACGACCGTAACCCTAACCCTAGCCCCATAACCCTAACCCTAACCCTAACCCTAGCCTCAGCCTTAAGCCAGCCTCATGAAACATTGTCCCTCTCACTAAAATATTCGCCAAAAATACAAATTTCACCCGAATCCAATGCGGACTGCTGTGTCTCGTTCAGCAAGTATAGGACCACGTCTGGGAGAAATTTCGAGTCAATCGGTCCAAAGACCTGGAAGCTATTGAAAAAATCGGCCGACGTTTTCATGAAAAAGGCCATTTTTTTCTTTAAAATATTCACCAAAAATACAAATTCCACCAGAATCCAACCAAAACCGGCGAGCCTCATTCCACCGGTGAGGAGGACATGCGTGTGCAATTTCGAGTCAATCGGTCAAAAGACGACCGTAACCCTAACCCTAGCCCCATAACCCTAACCCTAGCCCCATAACCCTAACCCTAACACTAACCCTAGCCTCAGCCTTAAGCCAGCCTCATGAAACATTGTCCCTCTCACTAAAATATTCGCCAAAAATACAAATTTCACCCGAATCCAATGCGGACTGCTGTGTCTCGTTCAGCCAGTATAGGACCACGTCTGGGAGAAATTTCGAGTCAATCGGTCCAAAGAACTGGAAGCTATTGAAAAAATCGGCCAACGTTTTCATGAAAAAGGCCATTTTTTTCTTTAAAATATTCACCAAAAATACAAATTCCACCAGAATCCAACCAAAACCGGCGAGCCTCATTCCACCAGTGAGGAGGACATGCGTGTGCAATTTCGAGTCAATCGGTCAAAAGACGACCGTAACCCTAGCCCCATAACCCTAACCCTAACCCTAACCCTAGCCTCAGCCTTAAGCCAGCCTCATGAAACATTGTCCCTCTCACTAAAATATTCGCCAAAAATAGAAATTTCACCCGAATCCAATGCGGACTGCTGTGTCCCGTTCAGCCAGTATAGGACCACGTCTGGGAGAAATTTCGAGTCAATCGGTCCAAAGACCTGGAAGCTATTGAAAAAATCGGCCGACGTTTTCATGAAAAAGGCCATTTTTTCTTTAAAATATTCGCCAAAAATACAAATTTCACCCGAATCCAATGCGGACTGCTGTGTCTCGTTCAGCCAGTATAGGACCACGTCTGGGAGAAATTTCGAGTCAATCGGTCCAAAGACCTGGAAGCTATTGAAAAAATCGGCCAACGTTTTCATGAAAAAGGCCATTTTTTTCTTTAAAATATTCACCAAAAATACAAATTCCACCAGAATCCAACCAAAACCGGCGAGCCTCATTCCACCAGTGAGGAGGACATGCGTGTGCAATTTCGAGTCAATCGGTCAAAAGACGACCGTAACCCTAACCCTAGCCTCGTAACCCTAACCCTTACCCTAACCCTAGCCTCAGCCTTAAGCCAGCCTCATGAAACATTGTCCCTCTCACTAAAATATTCGCCAAAAATACAAATTTCACCCGAATCCAATGCGGACTGCTGTGTCTTGTTCAGCCAGTATAGGACCACGTCTGGGAGAAATTTCGAGTCAATCGGTCCAAAGACCTGGAAGCTATTGAAAAAATTGGCCGACGTTTTCATGAAAAAGGCCATTTTTTTCTTTAAAATATTCGCCAAAAATACAAATTTCACCCGAATCCAATGCGGACTGCTGTGTCTCGTTCAGCCAGTATAGGACCAAGTCTGGGAGAAATTTCGAGTCAATCGGTATAAAGACCTGGAAGCTATTGAAAAAATCGGCCGACGTTTTCATGAAAAAGGCCATTTTTTCTTTAAAATATTCGCCAAAAATACAAATTTCACCCGAATCCAATGCGGACTGCTGTGTCTCGTTCAGCCAGTATAGGACCACGTCTGGGAGAAATTTCGAGTCAATCGGTCCAAAGACCTGGAAGCTATTGAAAAAATCGGCCAACGTTTTCATGAAAAAGGCCATTTTTTTCTTTAAAATATTCACCAAAAATACAAATTCCACCAGAATCCAACCAAAACCGGCGAGCCTCATTCCACCAGTGAGGAGGACATGCGTGTGCAATTTCGAGTCAATCGGTCAAAAGACGACCGTAACCCTAACCCTAGCCCCATAACCCTAACCCTAACCCTAACCCTAGCCTCAGCCTTAAGCCAGCCTCATGAAACATTGTCCCTCTCACTAAAATATTCGCCAAAAATACAAATTTCACCCGAATCCAATGCGGACTGCTGTGTCTCGTTCAGCAAGTATAGGACCACGTCTGGGAGAAATTTCGAGTCAATCGGTCCAAAGACCTGGAAGCTATTGAAAAAATCGGCCGACGTTTTCATGAAAAAGGCCATTTTTTTCTTTAAAATATTCACCAAAAATACAAATTCCACCAGAATCCAACCAAAACCGGCGAGCCTCATTCCACCAGTGAGGAGGACATGCGTGTGCAATTTCGAGTCAATCGGTCAAAAGACGACCGTAACCCTAACCCTAGCCCCATAACCCTAACCCTAGCCCCATAACCCTAACCCTAACGCTAACCCTAGCCTCAGCCTTAAGCCAGCCTCATGAAACATTGTCCCTCTCACTAAAATATTCGCCAAAAATACAAATTTCACCCGAATCCAATGCGGACTGCTGTGTCTCGTTCAGCCAGTATAGGACCACGTCTGGGAGAAATTTCGAGTCAATCGGTATAAAAACCTGGAAGCTATTGAAAAAATCGGCCGACGTTTTCATGAAAAAGGCCATTTTTTCTTTAAAATATTCGCCAAAAATACAAATTTCACCCGAATCCAATGCGGACTGCTGTGTCTCGTTCAGCCAGTATAGGACCACGTCTGGGAGAAATTTCGAGTCAATCGGTCCAAAGACCTGGAAGCTATTGAAAAAATCGGCCAACGTTTTCATGAAAAAGGCCATTTTTTTCTTTAAAATATTCACCAAAAATACAAATTCCACCAGAATCCAACCAAAACCGGCGAGCCTCATTCCACCAGTGAGGAGGACATGCGTGTGCAATTTCGAGTCAATCGGTCAAAAGACGACCGTAACCCTAACCCTAGCCCCATAACCCTAACCCTAGCCCCATAACCCTAACCCTAACCCTAACCCTAGCCTCAGCCTTAAGCCAGCCTCATGAAACATTGTCCCTCTCACTAAAATATTCGCCAAAAATACAAATTTCACCCGAATACAATGCGGACTGCTGTGTCTCGTTCAGCCAGTATAGGACCACGTCTGGGAGAAATTTCGAGTCAATCGGTCCAAAGACCTGGAAGCTATTGAAAAAATTGGCCGACGTTTTCATGAAAAAGGCCATTTTTTTCTTTAAAATATTCGCCAAAAATACAAATTTCACCCGAATCCAATGCGGACTGCTGTGTCTCGTTCAGCCAGTATAGGACCACGTCTGGGAGAAATTTCGAGTCAATCGGTATAAAGACCTGGAAGCTATTGAAAAAATCGGCCGACGTTTTCATGAAAAAGGCCATTTTTTCTTTAAAATATTCGCCAAAAATACAAATTTCACCCGAATCCAATGCGGACTGCTGTGTCTCGTTCAGCCAGTATAGGACCACGTCTGGGAGAAATTTCGAGTCAATCGGTCCAAAGACCTGGAAGCTATTGAAAAAATCGGCCGACGTTTTCATGAAAAAGGCCATTTTTTCTATAAAATATTCGCCAAAAATACAAATTTCACCCGAATCCAATGCGGACTGCTGTGTCTCGTTCAGCCAGTATAGGACCACGTCTGGGAGAAATTTCGAGTCAATCGGTCCAAAGACCTGGAAGCTATTGAAAAAATCGGCCGACGTTTTCATGAAAAAGGCCATTTTTTTCTTTAAAATATTCACCAAAAATACAAATTCCACCAGAATCCAACCAAAACCGGCGAGCCTCATTCCACCAGTGAGGAGGACATGCGTGTGCAATTTCGAGTCAATCGGTCAAAAGACGACCCTAACCCTAACCCTAGCCCCATAACCCTAACCCTAACCCTAACCCTAACCCAGTCTCAGCCTTAAGCCAGCCTCATGAAACATTGTCCCTCTCACTAAAATATTCGCCAAAAATACAAATTTCACCCGAATCCAATGCGGACTGCTGTGTCTCGTTCAGCCAGTATAGGACCACGTCTGGGAGAAATTTCGAGTCAATCGGTCCAAAGACCTGGAAGCTATTGAAAAAATCGGCCGACGTTTTCATGAAAAAGGCCATTTTTTTCTTTAAAATATTCACCAAAAATACAAATTCCACCAGAATCCAACCAAAACCGGCGAGCCTCGTTCCACCAGTGAGGAGGACATGCGTGTGCAATTTCGAGTCAATCGGTCAAAAGACGACCGTAACCCTAACCCTAGCCCCATAACCCTAACCCTAGCCCCATAACCCTAACCCTAACCCTAACCCTAGCCTCAGCCTTAAGCCAGCCTCATGAAACATTGTCCCTCTCACTAAAATATTCGCCAAAAATACAAATTTCACCCGAATCCAATGCGGACTGCTGTGTCTCGTTCAGCCAGTATAGGACCACGTCTGGGAGAAATTTCGAGTCAATCGGTCCAAAGACCTGGAAGCTATTGAAAAAATTGGCCGACGTTTTCATGAAAAAGGCCATTTTTTTCTTTAAAATATTCGCCAAAAATACAAATTTCACCCGAATCCAATGCGGACTGCTGTGTCTCGTTCAGCCAATATAGGACCACGTCTGGGAGAAATTTCGAGTCAATCGGTCCAAAGACCTGGAAGCTATTGAAAAAATCGGCCGACGTTTTCATGAAAAAGGCCATTTTTTCTTTAAAATATTCGCCAAAAATACAAATTTCACCCGAATCCAATGCGGACTGCTGTGTCTCGTTTAGCCAGTATAGGACCACGTCTGGGAGAAATTTCGAGTCAATCGGTCTAAAGACCTGGAAGCTATTGAAAACATCGGCCGACGTTTTCATGAAAAAGGCCATTTTTTTCTTTAAAATATTCACCAAAAATACAAATTCCACCAGAATCCAACCAAAACCGGCGAGCCTCATTCCACCAGTGAGGAGGACATGCGTGTGCAATTTCGAGTCAATCAGTCAAAAGACGACCGTAACCCTAACCCTAGCCCCATAACCCTAACCCTAACCCTAGCCTCAGCCTTAAGCCAGCCTCATGAAACATTGTCCCTCTCACTAAAATATTCGCCAAAAATACAAATTTCACCCGAATCCAATGCGGACTGCTGTGTCTCGTTCAGCAAGTATAGGACCACGTCTGGGAGAAATTTCGAGTCAATCGGTCCAAAGACCTGGAAGCTATTGAAAAAATCGGCCGACGTTTTCATGAAAAAGGCCATTTTTTTCTTTAAAATATTCACCAAAAATACAAATTCCACCAGAATCCAACCAAAACCGGCGAGCCTCATTCCACCAGTGAGGAGGACATGCGTGTGCAATTTCGAGTCAATCAGTCAAAAGACGACCGTAACCCTAACCCTAGCCCCATAACCCTAACCCTAACCCTAGCCTCAGCCTTAAGCCAGCCTCATGAAACATTGTCCCTCTCACTAAAATATTCGCCAAAAATACAAATTTCACCCGAATCCAATGCGGACTGCTGTGTCTCGTTCAGCAAGTATAGGACCACGTCTGGGAGAAATTTCGAGTCAATCGGTCCAAAGACCTGGAAGCTATTGAAAAAATCGGCCGACGTTTTCATGAAAAAGGCCATTTTTTTCTTTAAAATATTCACCAAAAATACAAATTCCACCAGAATCCAACCAAAACCGGCGAGCCTCATTCCACCAGTGAGGAGGACATGCGTGTGCAATTTCGAGTCAATCGGTCAAAAGACGACCGTAACCCTAACCCTAGCCCCATAACCCTAACCCTAGCCCCATAACCCTAACCCTAACGCTAACCCTAGCCTCAGCCTTAAGCCAGCCTCATGAAACATTGTCCCTCTCACTAAAATATTCGCCAAAAATACAAATTTCACCCGAATCCAATGCGGACTGCTGTGTCTCGTTCAGCCAGTATAGGACCACGTCTGGGAGAAATTTCGAGTCAATCGGTATAAAAACCTGGAAGCTATTGAAAAAATCGGCCGACGTTTTCATGAAAAAGGCCATTTTTTTCTTTAAAATATTCACCAAAAATACAAATTCCACCAGAATCCAACCAAAACCGGCGAGCCTCATTCCACCAGTGAGGAGGACATGCGTGTGCAATTTCGAGTCAATCGGTCAAAAGACGACCGTAACCCTAACCCTAGCCCCATAACCCTAACCCTAGCCCCATAACCCTAACCCTAACCCTAACCCTAGCCTCAGCCTTAAGCCAGCCTCATGAAACATTGTCCCTCTCACTAAAATATTCGCCAAAAATACAAATTTCACCCGAATACAATGCGGACTGCTGTGTCTCGTTCAGCCAGTATAGGACCACGTCTGGGAGAAATTTCGAGTCAATCGGTCCAAAGACCTGGAAGCTATTGAAAAAATTGGCCGACGTTTTCATGAAAAAGGCCATTTTTTTCTTTAAAATATTCGCCAAAAATACAAATTTCACCCGAATCCAATGCGGACTGCTGTGTCTCGTTCAGCCAGTATAGGACCACGTCTGGGAGAAATTTCGAGTCAATCGGTATAAAGACCTGGAAGCTATTGAAAAAATCGGCCGACGTTTTCATGAAAAAGGCCATTTTTTCTTTAAAATATTCGCCAAAAATACAAATTTCACCCGAATCCAATGCGGACTGCTGTGTCTCGTTCAGCCAGTATAGGACCACGTCTGGGAGAAATTTCGAGTCAATCGGTCCAAAGACCTGGAAGCTATTGAAAAAATCGGCCGACGTTTTCATGAAAAAGGCCATTTTTTCTATAAAATATTCGCCAAAAATACAAATTTCACCCGAATCCAATGCGGACTGCTGTGTCTCGTTCAGCCAGTATAGGACCACGTCTGGGAGAAATTTCGAGTCAATCGGTCCAAAGACCTGGAAGCTATTGAAAAAATCGGCCGACGTTTTCATGAAAAAGGCCATTTTTTTCTTTAAAATATTCACCAAAAATACAAATTCCACCAGAATCCAACCAAAACCGGCGAGCCTCATTCCACCAGTGAGGAGGACATGCGTGTGCAATTTCGAGTCAATCGGTCAAAAGACGACCCTAACCCTAACCCTAGCCCCATAACCCTAACCCTAACCCTAACCCTAACCCAGTCTCAGCCTTAAGCCAGCCTCATGAAACATTGTCCCTCTCACTAAAATATTCGCCAAAAATACAAATTTCACCCGAATCCAATGCGGACTGCTGTGTCTCGTTCAGCCAGTATAGGACCACGTCTGGGAGAAATTTCGAGTCAATCGGTCCAAAGACCTGGAAGCTATTGAAAAAATCGGCCGACGTTTTCATGAAAAAGGCCATTTTTTTCTTTAAAATATTCACCAAAAATACAAATTCCACCAGAATCCAACCAAAACCGGCGAGCCTCGTTCCACCAGTGAGGAGGACATGCGTGTGCAATTTCGAGTCAATCGGTCAAAAGACGACCGTAACCCTAACCCTAGCCCCATAACCCTAACCCTAGCCCCATAACCCTAACCCTAACCCTAACCCTAGCCTCAGCCTTAAGCCAGCCTCATGAAACATTGTCCCTCTCACTAAAATATTCGCCAAAAATACAAATTTCACCCGAATCCAATGCGGACTGCTGTGTCTCGTTCAGCCAGTATAGGACCACGTCTGGGAGAAATTTCGAGTCAATCGGTCCAAAGACCTGGAAGCTATTGAAAAAATTGGCCGACGTTTTCATGAAAAAGGCCATTTTTTTCTTTAAAATATTCGCCAAAAATACAAATTTCACCCGAATCCAATGCGGACTGCTGTGTCTCGTTCAGCCAGTATAGGACCACGTCTGGGAGAAATTTCGAGTCAATCGGTATAAAGACCTGGAAGCTATTGAAAAAATCGGCCGACGTTTTCATGAAAAAGGCCATTTTTTCTTTAAAATATTCGCCAAAAATACAAATTTCACCCGAATCCAATGCGGACTGCTGTGTCTCGTTCAGCCAGTATAGGACCACGTCTGGGAGAAATTTCGAGTCAATCGGTCCAAAGACCTGGAAGCTATTGAAAAAATCGGCCGACGTTTTCATGAAAAAGGCCATTTTTTCTATAAAATATTCGCCAAAAATACAAATTTCACCCGAATCCAATGCGGACTGCTGTGTCTCGTTCAGCCAGTATAGGACCACGTCTGGGAGAAATTTCGAGTCAATCGGTCCAAAGACCTGGAAGCTATTGAAAAAATCGGCCGACGTTTTCATGAAAAAGGCCATTTTTTTCTTTAAAATATTCACCAAAAATACAAATTCCACCAGAATCCAACCAAAACCGGCGAGCCTCATTCCACCAGTGAGGAGGACATGCGTGTGCAATTTCGAGTCAATCGGTCAAAAGACGACCGTAACCCTAACCCTAGCCCCATAACCCTAACCCTAACCCTAACCCTAGCCTCAGCCTTAAGCCAGCCTCATGAAACATTGTCCCTCTCACTAAAATATTCGCCAAAAATACAAATTTCACCCGAATCCAATGCGGACTGCTGTGTCTCGTTCAGCAAGTATAGGACCACGTCTGGGAGAAATTTCGAGTCAATCGGTCCAAAGACCTGGAAGCTATTGAAAAAATCGGCCGACGTTTTCATGAAAAAGGCCATTTTTTTCTTTAAAATATTCACCAAAAATACAAATTCCACCAGAATCCAACCAAAACCGGCGAGCCTCATTCCACCAGTGAGGAGGACATGCGTGTGCAATTTCGAGTCAATCGGTCAAAAGACGACCGTAACCCTAACCCTAGCCCCATAACCCTAACCCTAGCCCCATAACCCTAACCCTAACACTAACCCTAGCCTCAGCCTTAAGCCAGCCTCATGAAACATTGTCCCTCTCACTAAAATATTCGCCAAAAATACAAATTTCACCCGAATCCAATGCGGACTGCTGTGTCTCGTTCAGCCAGTATAGGACCACGTCTGGGAGAAATTTCGAGTCAATCGGTCCAAAGAACTGGAAGCTATTGAAAAAATCGGCCAACGTTTTCATGAAAAAGGCCATTTTTTTCTTTAAAATATTCACCAAAAATACAAATTCCACCAGAATCCAACCAAAACCGGCGAGCCTCATTCCACCAGTGAGGAGGACATGCGTGTGCAATTTCGAGTCAATCGGTCAAAAGACGACCGTAACCCTAGCCCCATAACCCTAACCCTAGCCCCATAACCCTAACCCTAACCCTAACCCTAGCCTCAGCCTTAAGCCAGCCTCATGAAACATTGTCCCTCTCACTAAAATATTCGCCAAAAATAGAAATTTCACCCGAATCCAATGCGGACTGCTGTGTCCCGTTCAGCCAGTATAGGACCACGTCTGGGAGAAATTTCGAGTCAATCGGTCCAAAGACCTGGAAGCTATTGAAAAAATCGGCCGACGTTTTCATGAAAAAGGCCATTTTTTCTTTAAAATATTCGCCAAAAATACAAATTTCACCCGAATCCAATGCGGACTGCTGTGTCTCGTTCAGCCAGTATAGGACCACGTCTGGGAGAAATTTCGAGTCAATCGGTCCAAAGACCTGGAAGCTATTGAAAAAATCGGCCAACGTTTTCATGAAAAAGGCCATTTTTTTCTTTAAAATATTCACCAAAAATACAAATTCCACCAGAATCCAACCAAAACCGGCGAGCCTCATTCCACCAGTGAGGAGGACATGCGTGTGCAATTTCGAGTCAATCGGTCAAAAGACGACCGTAACCCTAGCCCCATAACCCTAACCCTAGCCCCATAACCCTAACCCTAACCCTAACCCTAGCCTCAGCCTTAAGCCAGCCTCATGAAACATTGTCCCTCTCACTGAAATATTCGCCAAAAATACAAATTTCACCCGAATCCAATGCGGACTGCTGTGTCTCGTTCAGCCAGTATAGGACCACGTCTGGGAGAAATTTCGAGTCAATCGGTATAAAGACCTGGAAGCTATTGAAAAAATCGGCCGACGTTTTCATGAAAAAGGCCATTTTTTCTTTAAAATATTCGCCAAAAATACAAATTTCACCCGAATCCAATGCGGACTGCTGTGTCTCGTTCAGCCAGTATAGGACCACGTCTGGGAGAAATTTCGAATCAATCGGTCCAAAGACCTGGAAGCTATTGAAAAAATCGGCCGACGTTTTCATGAAAAAGGCCATTTTTTCTTTAAAATATTCGCCAAAAATACAAATTTCACCCGAATCCAATGCGGACTGCTGTGTCTCGTTCAGCCAGTATAGGACCACGTCTGGGAGAAATTTCGAGTCAATCGGTCCAAAGACCTGGAAGCTATTGAAAAAATCGGCCAACGTTTTCATGAAAAAGGCCATTTTTTTCTTTAAAATATTCACCAAAAATACAAATTCCACAAGAATCCAACCAAAACCGGCGAGCCTCATTCCACCAGTGAGGAGGACATGCGTGTGCAATTTCGAGTCAATCGGTCAAAAGACGACCGTAACCCTAACCCTAGCCCCATAACCCTAACCCTAACCCTAACCCTAGCCTCAGCCTTAAGCCAGCCTCATGAAACATTGTCCCTCTCACTAAAATATTCGCCAAAAATACAAATTTCACCCGAATCCAATGCGGACTGCTGTGTCTCGTTCAGCAAGTATAGGACCACGTCTGGGAGAAATTTCGAGTCAATCGGTCCAAAGACCTGGAAGCTATTGAAAAAATCGGCCGACGTTTTCATGAAAAAGGCCATTTTTTTCTTTAAAATATTCACCAAAAATACAAATTCCACCAGAATCCAACCAAAACCGGCGAGCCTCATTCCACCAGTGAGGAGGACATGCGTGTGCAATTTCGAGTCAATCGGTCAAAAGACGACCGTAACCCTAACCCTAGCCCCATAACCCTAACCCTAGCCCCATAACCCTAACCCTAACACTAACCCTAGCCTCAGCCTTAAGCCAGCCTCATGAAACATTGTCCCTCTCACTAAAATATTCGCCAAAAATACAAATTTCACCCGAATCCAATGCGGACTGCTGTGTCTCGTTCAGCCAGTATAGGACCACGTCTGGGAGAAATTTCGAGTCAATCGGTCCAAAGAACTGGAAGCTATTGAAAAAATCGGCCAACGTTTTCATGAAAAAGGCCATTTTTTTCTTTAAAATATTCACCAAAAATACAAATTCCACCAGAATCCAACCAAAACCGGCGAGCCTCATTCCACCAGTGAGGAGGACATGCGTGTGCAATTTCGAGTCAATCGGTCAAAAGACGACCGTAACCCTAGCCCCATAACCCTAACCCTAGCCCCATAACCCTAACCCTAACCCTAACCCTAGCCTCAGCCTTAAGCCAGCCTCATGAAACATTGTCCCTCTCACTAAAATATTCGCCAAAAATAGAAATTTCACCCGAATCCAATGCGGACTGCTGTGTCCCGTTCAGCCAGTATAGGACCACGTCTGGGAGAAATTTCGAGTCAATCGGTCCAAAGACCTGGAAGCTATTGAAAAAATCGGCCGACGTTTTCATGAAAAAGGCCATTTTTTCTTTAAAATATTCGCCAAAAATACAAATTTCACCCGAATCCAATGCGGACTGCTGTGTCTCGTTCAGCCAGTATAGGACCACGTCTGGGAGAAATTTCGAGTCAATCGGTCCAAAGACCTGGAAGCTATTGAAAAAATCGGCCGACGTTTTCATGAAAAAGGCCATTTTTTCTATAAAATATTCGCCAAAAATACAAATTTCACCCGAATCCAATGCGGACTGCTGTGTCTCGTTCAGCCAGTATAGGACCACGTCTGGGAGAAATTTCGAGTCAATCGGTCCAAAGACCTGGAAGCTATTGAAAAAATCGGCCAACGTTTTCATGAAAAAGGCCATTTTTTTCTTTAAAATATTCACCAAAAATACAAATTCCACCAGAATCCAACCAAAACCGGCGAGCCTCATTCCACCAGTGAGGAGGACATGCGTGTGCAATTTCGAGTCAATCGGTCAAAAGACGACCGTAACCCTAACCCTAGCCCCATAACCCTAACCCTAGCCCCATAACCCTAACCCTAACCCTAACCCTAGCCTCAGCCTTAAGCCAGCCTCATGAAACATTGTCCCTCTCACTAAAATATTCGCCAAAAATACAAATTTCACCCGAATACAATGCGGACTGCTGTGTCTCGTTCAGCCAGTATAGGACCACGTCTGGGAGAAATTTCGAGTCAATCGGTCCAAAGACCTGGAAGCTATTGAAAAAATTGGCCGACGTTTTCATGAAAAAGGCCATTTTTTTCTTTAAAATATTCGCCAAAAATACAAATTTCACCCGAATCCAATGCGGACTGCTGTGTCTCGTTCAGCCAGTATAGGACCACGTCTGGGAGAAATTTCGAGTCAATCGGTATAAAGACCTGGAAGCTATTGAAAAAATCGGCCGACGTTTTCATGAAAAAGGCCATTTTTTCTTTAAAATATTCGCCAAAAATACAAATTTCACCCGAATCCAATGCGGACTGCTGTGTCTCGTTCAGCCAGTATAGGACCACGTCTGGGAGAAATTTCGAGTCAATCGGTCCAAAGACCTGGAAGCTATTGAAAAAATCGGCCGACGTTTTCATGAAAAAGGCCATTTTTTCTATAAAATATTCGCCAAAAATACAAATTTCACCCGAATCCAATGCGGACTGCTGTGTCTCGTTCAGCCAGTATAGGACCACGTCTGGGAGAAATTTCGAGTCAATCGGTCCAAAGACCTGGAAGCTATTGAAAAAATCGGCCGACGTTTTCATGAAAAAGGCCATTTTTTTCTTTAAAATATTCACCAAAAATACAAATTCCACCAGAATCCAACCAAAACCGGCGAGCCTCATTCCACCAGTGAGGAGGACATGCGTGTGCAATTTCGAGTCAATCGGTCAAAAGACGACCCTAACCCTAACCCTAGCCCCATAACCCTAACCCTAACCCTAACCCTAACCCAGTCTCAGCCTTAAGCCAGCCTCATGAAACATTGTCCCTCTCACTAAAATATTCGCCAAAAATACAAATTTCACCCGAATCCAATGCGGACTGCTGTGTCTCGTTCAGCCAGTATAGGACCACGTCTGGGAGAAATTTCGAGTCAATCGGTCCAAAGACCTGGAAGCTATTGAAAAAATCGGCCGACGTTTTCATGAAAAAGGCCATTTTTTTCTTTAAAATATTCACCAAAAATACAAATTCCACCAGAATCCAACCAAAACCGGCGAGCCTCGTTCCACCAGTGAGGAGGACATGCGTGTGCAATTTCGAGTCAATCGGTCAAAAGACGACCGTAACCCTAACCCTAGCCCCATAACCCTAACCCTAGCCCCATAACCCTGACCCTAACCCTAACCCTAGCCTCAGCCTTAAGCCAGCCTCATGAAACATTGTCCCTCTCACTAAAATATTCGCCAAAAATACAAATTTCACCCGAATCCAATGCGGACTGCTGTGTCTCGTTCAGCCAGTATAGGACCACGTCTGGGAGAAATTTCGAGTCAATCGGTCCAAAGACCTGGAAGCTATTGAAAAAATTGGCCGACGTTTTCATGAAAAAGGCCATTTTTTTCTTTAAAATATTCGCCAAAAATACAAATTTCACCCGAATCCAATGCGGACTGCTGTGTCTCGTTCAGCCAATATAGGACCACGTCTGGGAGAAATTTCGAGTCAATCGGTCCAAAGACCTGGAAGCTATTGAAAAAATCGGCCGACGTTTTCATGAAAAAGGCCATTTTTTCTTTAAAATATTCGCCAAAAATACAAATTTCACCCGAATCCAATGCGGACTGCTGTGTCTCGTTTAGCCAGTATAGGACCACGTCTGGGAGAAATTTCGAGTCAATCGGTCTAAAGACCTGGAAGCTATTGAAAACATCGGCCGACGTTTTCATGAAAAAGGCCATTTTTTTCTTTAAAATATTCACCAAAAATACAAATTCCACCAGAATCCAACCAAAACCGGCGAGCCTCATTCCACCAGTGAGGAGGACATGCGTGTGCAATTTCGAGTCAATCAGTCAAAAGACGACCGTAACCCTAACCCTAGCCCCATAACCCTAACCCTAACCCTAGCCTCAGCCTTAAGCCAGCCTCATGAAACATTGTCCCTCTCACTAAAATATTCGCCAAAAATACAAATTTCACCCGAATCCAATGCGGACTGCTGTGTCTCGTTCAGCAAGTATAGGACCACGTCTGGGAGAAATTTCGAGTCAATCGGTCCAAAGACCTGGAAGCTATTGAAAAAATCGGCCGACGTTTTCATGAAAAAGGCCATTTTTTTCTTTAAAATATTCACCAAAAATACAAATTCCACCAGAATCCAACCAAAACCGGCGAGCCTCATTCCACCAGTGAGGAGGACATGCGTGTGCAATTTCGAGTCAATCGGTCAAAAGACGACCGTAACCCTAACCCTAGCCCCATAACCCTAACCCTAGCCCCATAACCCTAACCCTAACGCTAACCCTAGCCTCAGCCTTAAGCCAGCCTCATGAAACATTGTCCCTCTCACTAAAATATTCGCCAAAAATACAAATTTCACCCGAATCCAATGCGGACTGCTGTGTCTCGTTCAGCCAGTACAGGACCACGTCTGGGAGAAATTTCGAGTCAATCGGTATAAAAACCTGGAAGCTATTGAAAAAATCGGCCGACGTTTTCATGAAAAAGGCCATTTTTTCTTTAAAATATTCGCCAAAAATACAAATTTCACCCGAATCCAATGCGGACTGCTGTGTCTCGTTCAGCCAGTATAGGACCACGTCTGGGAGAAATTTCGAGTCAATCGGTCCAAAGACCTGGAAGCTATTGAAAAAATCGGCCAACGTTTTCATGAAAAAGGCCATTTTTTTCTTTAAAATATTCACCAAAAATACAAATTCCACCAGAATCCAACCAAAACCGGCGAGCCTCATTCCACCAGTGAGGAGGACATGCGTGTGCAATTTCGAGTCAATCGGTCAAAAGACGACCGTAACCCTAACCCTAGCCCCATAACCCTAACCCTAGCCCCATAACCCTAACCCTAACCCTAACCCTAGCCTCAGCCTTAAGCCAGCCTCATGAAACATTGTCCCTCTCACTAAAATATTCGCCAAAAATACAAATTTCACCCGAATACAATGCGGACTGCTGTGTCTCGTTCAGCCAGTATAGGACCACGTCTGGGAGAAATTTCGAGTCAATCGGTCCAAAGACCTGGAAGCTATTGAAAAAATTGGCCGACGTTTTCATGAAAAAGGCCATTTTTTTCTTTAAAATATTCGCCAAAAATACAAATTTCACCCGAATCCAATGCGGACTGCTGTGTCTCGTTCAGCCAGTATAGGACCACGTCTGGGAGAAATTTCGAGTCAATCGGTATAAAGACCTGGAAGCTATTGAAAAAATCGGCCGACGTTTTCATGAAAAAGGCCATTTTTTCTTTAAAATATTCGCCAAAAATACAAATTTCACCCGAATCCAATGCGGACTGCTGTGTCTCGTTCAGCCAGTATAGGACCACGTCTGGGAGAAATTTCGAGTCAATCGGTCCAAAGACCTGGAAGCTATTGAAAAAATCGGCCGACGTTTTCATGAAAAAGGCCATTTTTTCTATAAAATATTCGCCAAAAATACAAATTTCACCCGAATCCAATGCGGACTGCTGTGTCTCGTTCAGCCAGTATAGGACCACGTCTGGGAGAAATTTCGAGTCAATCGGTCCAAAGACCTGGAAGCTATTGAAAAAATCGGCCGACGTTTTCATGAAAAAGGCCATTTTTTTCTTTAAAATATTCACCAAAAATACAAATTCCACCAGAATCCAACCAAAACCGGCGAGCCTCATTCCACCAGTGAGGAGGACATGCGTGTGCAATTTCGAGTCAATCGGTCAAAAGACGACCCTAACCCTAACCCTAGCCCCATAACCCTAACCCTAACCCTAACCCTAACCCAGTCTCAGCCTTAAGCCAGCCTCATGAAACATTGTCCCTCTCACTAAAATATTCGCCAAAAATACAAATTTCACCCGAATCCAATGCGGACTGCTGTGTCTCGTTCAGCCAGTATAGGACCACGTCTGGGAGAAATTTCGAGTCAATCGGTCCAAAGACCTGGAAGCTATTGAAAAAATCGGCCGACGTTTTCATGAAAAAGGCCATTTTTTTCTTTAAAATATTCACCAAAAATACAAATTCCACCAGAATCCAACCAAAACCGGCGAGCCTCGTTCCACCAGTGAGGAGGACATGCGTGTGCAATTTCGAGTCAATCGGTCAAAAGACGACCGTAACCCTAACCCTAGCCCCATAACCCTAATTATGTTCCTGGCACTTTTGATCCGGAGGTCGTAGAGCGACGGGAGTGAGACCAAAATGTTCGTCTCGTCGCGCTGGCCCCAGAAATGTGTCAGGGCCAGTTTTTAAAATTTCTTGGAAGTGGAGAAATAAGGGTCCCAGGCAAGAAACATCACCACCACTGTGTTCCCTTGATTTTTCTGAGTTCAACGGTCCCACTTTCGTCCTAATCGGACAATTCTGTCTTGCTTGCATTCTCAACATTACCACCAGGTGGCGTTTATGGCATAGATGAGAATTTGTCATGTATACCAAACTTCCATCTAAACTCATTGTAATTTTAAATATGCCATATCTTCTGAACCAAACAACTTAGAGACATGCCGTTCGCATATTCGGAATCAGCTCATTGCTGCCTTTTACTTTAATGTCACTTGCTCCCATTAACTTGAATGGGAGATTTCAAATCGCCATAGCTCCGCCCAGGACGGTGCTAGAGACACATGGGTGGTACCGTTGGAAAGCCCGTAGCCACATTTAGGGGGGTAGCCAGAGTCTCAACTGTCTCACTTGCTCACATTTGCTTCATTAAAAAAAAAAAAAAAAAATTCACAGAATCCAAATGGCCTGAAACGTGCCCCTGCCAACTTTCTGGAAAATCTATTTTGTTAAGGGGACATCAACACTTATGCACATTTCACTCGCTCCCATTCACTTGAATGATAATTCTGATGGTATGTGAGGGCACTGAACACACCAGTCTTGGTCCCGAGTCTCTAGGACCTTCCCTTCCCGAGATACAGTGCTTTTGCCCTTATTTTGAAAATTGCGCCCACTTCCGGTCCAAAAGTGATGTCGGACTTGATATCGTTGGAAAGCTACGAGTCTCACCTGCCTCTAGCATGTTTCTGTCAAAAGTTATGAACCTAAAACCTATTCAAAGTCAAGTCGTCAGCTCCAAATGGACTGACTCACTTGTGCACATATATGGGACCAACAATTTCACACTTCAACATCTGTCCCAATCCACTCCAAATGGTCTGAAACGTGCTTCTAAACATGTCCTGGAGAACACTTTTTCCAAAACACTTAGGCAAATTTCACTACTTCTCATTGATCCTCCAACTGGACTCACTTGTGTACATATATGGGACCAACAATTTCACACTTCAACATCTGTCCCAATCCACTCCAAATGGCCTGAAACGTGCTCCTGACCACTTTCCGGAAAATCGATTTTCTTAGGGGGACATCAACACTTAGGCAAACTTCAAAAATTCCAAATCCCACCTCCAGCCATGACTCTCATACGGTAACATTGAAAATAGGTCATTTTTTTCATATTGGCTAAATTCATCTCAGGCATACCTATGTCATAGAGGAGAATGAGAGCTACACAACAAACTTGGTTCCATTTGTCTAGCAGCTTCCTGGACTGAGAAAACCTCCAAATTTCAACTTCCAACTTCCAGATTCCAACTACCAAAAAACTTTACTCAGCCATATCTTCTGGAAGGAGCATCATAGAGACTTGGCTTTTACATATTAGGAGTCTGCGCATCACTGGCTTTTACCTGACATGCATTAATTTGCTCTAAAACAAACTTTTTTTTCATATTGGCCAAATTCATCTCAGGCATATATGTGTTATACAGCAGGCTCAGAGCTACACAACAAACTTGGTTCCATTCGTCTAGCAGCTTCCTGGACTGAGAAAACCTCCAAATTCCAATTTCCAACTTCCAGATTCCAACGACCAAAAAACTTTACTCAGCCATATCTTCTGGAAGGAGCATCATAGAGACTTGGCTTTTACATATTCGGAGTCTGTGCATCACTGGCTTTTACCTGGTATGCATTAATTTGCTCTAAAACAAACTTTTTTCATATTGGCCAAATTCATCTCAGGCATACATATGTCATAGAGGAGACTGAGAGGAGCACGACAAACTTGGTTCCATTCATCTAGCTGCTTCCAATGCGGAGTTACAAGCACTTGAAATTGGCTTCCAGATTTCCATCTATGGACTTCCACATTTCCATCTATGGCAGGTTAATATGCTAGATGGAAATCTGGAAGTTCATAGATGGAAATGTGGAAGTCGATAGATGGAAATCTGGAAGGAGGTTTAGCCTTTATATCTCCTGAACTAAAGGGTGTAGGAAGACAACGAGGACATGGTTGCATTGGTATACATTATAAGTCAACACAGAAAGCAGAGAAGAAACAGAGATATGCTGCTGAAGAAGTTTATTGACCCTTGTCAACATGGGTATTATGACCTTTTTCAAAAACTTAAAAAATAAATGACAACAAATGAAAGTAATCAAACAAATATTAACATAAAAGTATTGACAATAATAAAAAGTCAATGCAAAAAAAACTCTTTACCCGGCCAGTACATTATATAGAACATTATTAAATGAACAAGTTGTCCCTTAATTAAGCACTACAAATAGGAAACTAAACATGATTATGCTCATGGGACTAAGGACTAAGGACTATTTGGCTCTACTATCCAGAGTAGGCTCAACCTTGGCAAGTCAGCTCGACCTTGGGTGAAGATGGGCAGCTGGCAGTCAGCCTGACCTCGGTTGGTGGGCATCTGGCAGTCAGCTCGACCTTGGGTGATGATGGGCAGCTGGCAGTCAGCCTGACCTCGGTTGATGATGGGCATCTGGCAGTCAGCCTGAACTCGGTTGGTGATGGGCATCTGGTAGTCAGCGCAACGTTGGGTGATGATGGGCAGCTGGCAGACAGCCTGACCTCGGTTGGTGATGGGAAGCTGGCAGTCAGCTTGATCCCGGGTAGTGATGGGCAGCTGGCAGTCAGCTCGATCCCGGGTAGTGATGGGCAGCTGGCAGTCAGCTCGATCCCGGGTGATAATGGGCAGCTGGCAGTCAGCCAGACCTGCGGCACTGATGGGCAACTCGGTGTCTGCTCTACTGGTGGCACTGATGTATGCCTGCAAGTCGGCTCGACTGGGGTCTTTGAGGCGGTCGGTTTTTGGGCATAGTAGTCAACAGTGGCCTTGTCCAATCGGATGAGTTTCACAGTGCACTTTGAAGGGGAGCTGCCTGGGAAAAGCAACTTTCTCTTCGAAGTTTGAGTGCCAACTGAGGGGGTCTCATTAACCCTGACAGTAGCACTGCCTCTGGCAAGAATTCTGCCACGTCTCTCACGTACCACATCAGAGTCCTCTGATGACAATGAGGAGTCACTCCTCTCTGTCTCGTCTTGCAGAACAAGCACCTCCTCGTTCTCTTCTGAGTTGCTAGTATCTGTTTGCCCTTTAGCGGCAGCCTTCACCAGGGCATTCATTCTCAGGGTCCTTGTCTTGAAACTTTCGCCCTTGTCTGGCAAAGCCACATAGAAGCGCTCCGCCGTCTGTACGTCGTGGCACATGGACTTTGCCACTTGCTCCCTCTCTTGAGTGTTGAGGTGTCTGCTGGCCTGCAAATTATAGAGAAAAAATAACAGAAGTCTTGGGTTACTTTTGTAGCTTCAAACAGAAAATTGCTTCCAGATTTCCATCTATGGACTTCCACATTTCCATCTACTATATGGGCATGTCATAGTTGGAATTCTGGAATGTGTGTTTTCCCTCATAACTCCTTGCAAGAAGCGCCTACAGACACAAGGCTTGAAAGACAGCTCTTGGCCTGGCCAGCCAGAAAAGTGTGTTACCAGGTTCCTACAAGCTCCCACTGCTGAGTTACAAGCACCTACAATTGGCTTCCAGATTTCCATCTATGGACTTCCACATTTCCATCTATGAACTTCCACATTTCCATCTATGACAAGCCAATATGGTAGATGGAAATCTGGAAGCCCATAGATGGAAATCTGGAAGCCAATTTCAGGTGCTTGTAGATGCAAATCTGGAAGGAGCTTTTGCCATTAATACCCCCTGACCTAAAGGGCGTAGGAGGTCAACGGGGACATGGTTGTCTTCCATAGTTCCATCTATGGACTTCCAGATTTCAGGAAGGTCAGTGAAAAATCTACAGTCATGCAGTGCCATATAAATTCAACTGAATTGGTAAAAAAAGGAAGTTAATACATGGAGTACTTACTTGGGTGGAGACACTGCTCCGTATTTGACTGAAGTTGACGCTCCCTCTCATGCCAGCATCCTTCCATGCCTGCATGAGAAAGATGAGAGGCTTCCCCAATTTCTGGCCATTGATGGTGTGGAAAACATAATTTGATTGTCCACCTCTCCTTTGGCTGGAGGTGGACACCAAGGTAGCCAGCCAGCCATACTCCTCTGCATTGAGGGACAACGCAGCTTGACCAAAGGTCCGTACAGTTTTGTGGTCATCGACCTAATAAAAAAGATACATTTAAATATAATTGAATCAATTCATTACTAGTCGTTCAAAACCAGTTATTTTTTGTCAAATATCTCCTCACTCACCAAAACCCGGAACCTCTGGCCATTTTTCCAAGTGTCAGGATTCTGCACATTGTCTTTTGTCATATTGGTCAGGACAACTACTCTGTGTCCAGTGAGCATGCAGAGGTACCCGATGATGTAGCCCATGAGAAGATTGTGGTCAGCCTGTGAGTCTGGATCCTCTGCAAGGCGTTCTACAAAAACAAAAAAGGATATATAAAGAAATTCACAGTTTGTAAATGATGAAAATCACATCAAAACTTCTTAACTTTACTTACCAAACAGTTCTGGAATTTTTTCCCTGGCAACAGTCATAAATTCCACTTCTTCAGCTGCGCTAACCTGGTTCGCTATTGAAGTAGAATGACACCAAGTTAAACTATGTTTACAGTACTAAATATATACAGATAATACAAATGAAGTTAAAATTTCACAAGAAAACACTAAAAGACAAGCACACTGTCTGAACATTTACCCGTCTTCTGCCGCATTACAGCCTGCCGGTGGACAACCACTTTCTTTGTGACTGCAGCCATTATCCTTTTTATTTCATAGTTCATTTTCTCAAGGTCTTTACGTCTCAGTTTGCTTTCCTTCAGGAAAGAGTTGCCAATGTGTTTGATGAACTGTGTGGTGTTAATTAGCATGTTTTTGATGGATGTAGGTGCATACCCTTTGTTGGCCAGGTATGGTGGCCACCTACAGAAAAAGGTAAAGCAGTAAGAACAACTTGATTCATTGAAATCTATGCAAGACCAATTGCGATATGAAGGAAGGTATACTCACTTACGCAACTTGTCCATCTGTTTGAGGAACGTCATGTCATGCTGCCCAGCACTAGCGCTGCAGCTAGCAAGCATGTATTTGCAAAAGCGCAGTGCATGGGTACGTGACTGGTGTGCATTGATCCTGTCATTTTTTCCTGTCCTTGGCCCCAGGCGAAAACTTTCATAGTCTGCAAGGGCCCTCTCTGCATTGACAAAATCAGTATCAATTAGTTATCCAATCCCAGAAAGCTCCAAAGATATGAGGGAACAAAAATCACTAACTGTATCTGTTAATAACTGTTTTTAAAAAAGAAGAAGACGAAGAAGAAGAGGGAGAGACAAGAAAGACAAACTTACCATACAATGAATCTGATAGGCTGTCCATGCGTTCTCCTTTTTTTGCCGATGCCCGCTTCACTGGTGGATTCTTGGCTGTTTTGGTAGTCGAATTGGGAGTCCCTTTGGCAGTCGAATTGGGAGTCCCTTTGGCAGTCTGCGTCTTCACAATTTCATCCATCGTTTGCTCCAGAACTTGAACCCTTTCAGCAAGCCGGCTGCAGTTGCAATTACATTTCTGTGACACAGATGTACTAGGTGCTTCACTCATTGAGGAACAGGTTCCAGATGTAGGGGTGGGTGGGGGTGCAGCATTGCCAATCAAAGGACTGCTGGAGGAAGAACCAGTACTCATCCCAAGATGGAAAGAGGGACTCATCACGGCTGGTGGAGGATCAGTGTTGGTGCAACTTGGGGAAGGACTGGGAGTTGAAGACATCTGAGAAGCATGTTGGTTAATGTTGTTAGGGTCACAAGAGGAAGCATCGCCAGTTGACACAAGATCAGACAAAGCAAAACTGGAACTTGTTGATGGCTGACTGCTGGAAGCTGGAGTTGAGGGTCTTCCCAAGGTATTGTGAGTGGGTGGAATCTCTGGCTCACTCGCGTTTGCGTCATCCAACAGTGGAAGGTGATCTAGAAAAGATTACATTTTAAAAAATCTTATGGAATGTGATGATGCAACTCATCTTTTCACTGCAATTGTTATTGGAGAACAACAGATAATATCAACAAAACTAATAATGTACCACATTCACTGTGCATCCCCAAGTCCAGTGACGAGACCATTGGTATATCAGGTTCAGACCGTCTGAGTTCAGCAAGTTGCTCCACAAAGTATGCTCTCTTGGCTGCTGTCAGCACAGGATCTCTTTCCTATTAAGTTAAAGTCATTGGATTTCATCTACAACTGTACATGTACAACAGATCTTGCAAATAATTTTTTGTCAAAATAATACAAATCAAATTTACTTACATCATGTGTCACCAAAGAATGTAACTCAAGTAGATGCTTATCCAACCTGGACAGATTGCGTTTATCACACAGAGGGCAGTTCAGACATTTTGAAGTCCTGTGGTAGGAAGTAAATTGTACATGAGTCCAGGAAAATCAAATACCTCCTGCATGTGATTAATATGTTTCATGATGAATAATTTTGTTACTGTTACCGTGCATTTCCATATTTGACCAGGAGTTGCAGCTCCTCTTCGTTCTTCACAGTGTGTGAAACTGTTAGATGTTGCTTTAGATTAGCGTAATTACGGAAACACAGTCCACACAACTTATCAGCCTGTAAATTATGAGAAACAATGCATGAATTAGCCTTCTCTGCAAATTGATGTAATGGTCATTACTTGCAGGAACTGAATTTTTAATTCTACTTACCATCTTCTCACTGATGCAATGTACAATCCCAATGGAAATGAAAAGCCTAGTCTCCAGGGATGCCCTGTTTGGTCATATAAGAAGGTTTGTGACTGAAAGATAATGTTCCATGGAATGGGTGTGTCAAATTTTGTCACCCCAGTTAAACAGGAAGTGCCCCAAAATCTATCTCAAATTAAAAATTTAAAATTCCAAATTTCAATCTATTCTAGAAGTGCAATAGATTGGAATTTGGAAGCAAAAACGTAAAGTTCCAAATTTCAATCTATATCATAATATTTTTTACTTACTACATAAAAGTGATATAAAAAGTATATTTAAAACTTTGAAGGTACACAAAACTGCTTATAAACTTGTTATAAGTCGACAATGCAAAACTTAACACATAACACAATAGGTTTTAGTTACTTTTTCATCAAAAGTTTAGAGAGCTTGAGAAGATCACTTACCATGCGGTTAACACTAGCAGCAGTCTACCCACTTCCTGCTTCCTGTGACATCACAGGAAGACCAGATTTCAATCTATATACATGTACAACACAATAGATTGGAATTTGGAAGTGTAGATGCAAATCTGGAAGGAGCTTTTGGCCTTCGTAATTCCTGAACTAAAGGGTGTAGGGGGACAACGAGGACATGGTTGCATTCAGCAAAATGAGGGCTAAGATATGGAATGGGGTTAAACTCTAGAAAGGTGCCACAGGCTAGGGGAGATATGTATGTGATAGAGCTCGGTGAGAGCTTTCCAACGGTGGTCTCGCCGCGTCTCTGAGTGCTTGCATTGCCAAGATATGACCCTTAACGAGGTAGGAATGTGCAAAATTTGGAGCGGTCTAGCGCCCCCCGGCAGTGACCTCAAGCGTTGGTTCAAGCGCCTGCTCGCTCGGTAAAACAAGGGCTACGATATGGAAAGGTGTAAAACTGTAGAAAGGTGCCATGGGCTGGGGGAGACATGTATGTGATAGAGCTCTTCTAGAGCTATCCATCGGTGGTCTTGCCGCGTCTCTCAGTGCTCGCGTTACCAAGATATGACCCTTAACGAGGTAGGAATGTGGACACCCTCTAGTATCCCCCGGCAGCGAGCTGGAGCGTCGGTTGAGGCGTTGTCCAGTTCGGCTCGCTGAGACCTTTCTGAGACTTTCTTCGGTGAGTCTGTGCGACCTAGTATGAGCGAGTTGCCTGCTTTGGGCCCAGTCAGCCAGATGGTGTGAATGGCTATGAGCGTTGATGGCCTCTGTGACTGTGATACCATGTTGGACTTTCAACACAAAACAAGGAGCTGGAGGTCTGATTCTGACATATGTGGTAGAGCTCTTCAATAGCTTTCGGGAACAGTTGGCTGTGTGTCGGTGGCCCTCTGTGTTCCCGTGTTACAGAGGTTTAAACTTGAAAGGTCAAAAGGTCACAATGTAAAACTCCTAAGGGCCTCGTTAAGTGACATTTCTGGGCATTGCTCGGCCATACGATGGGCTAGAGACGTGCAACGACTTTTGACTGAAAGCTGGTATCCCCCCGATGGTAGGGGTCAATTTGTGTTGCACTGCCCCCACAGGAAGTGCCTCAGAATGGCCTCTGAAGTTCAAAAGGGCGCCTCCATTCAATAGATGGGAATCTGGAAGTGTAGATGGATATCTGGAAGCCAATTGCAGGTGCTTTAGATGCAAATGTGGAAGGAGCTTTAGCCTTCATAACTCCTGAACCAAAGGGGGTAGGAGGACAACAAGGACATGGTTGAGTTCAGCAAAACGAGGGCTACGATATGGAAAAAAAAAAATGTAGAAAGGTGTCATGGGCTGAGTGAGACATGTATGCGATAGAGCTCTTCGAGAGCTTTCCATTGGTGGTCTCACCGTGTCTCTGAGTGCTTGCGTTGCCGAGATACGACCCTTAACGAGGTAGGAATGTGCAAACTTTGGAGCGCTCAAGCACCCCCCGGCAGCGACCTAGAGCATCGGTTGAGGCACTGTCTCGTTCGGCTCGCCGAGACCTTTCCCAAACTGTCTTCAGTGAGTCCGTGCGACCTAGTATGAGCGAGTTGCCTGCTTTGGGCCCAGTCAGCCAGATGGTGTGAATGTCTATGAGTGTTGATGGCCTCTGTGACTGTGATACCATGTTGGAGCTTCAACACTAAACAATGAGCTAGAGGTCTGATTCTGACGTATGTGGTAGAGCTCTCCAATAGCTTTCGGGAACAGTTGGCCCCGTGTCGGTGGCCCTCTGTGTTCCCATGTTACAGAGGTTTAAACTTGAAAGGTCAAGAGGTCACAATGTAAAACTCCTAAGGGCCTTGTTAAGTGACATTTCTGGGCATTGCTCGGCCATACGATGGGCTAGAGACGTGCAACGACTTTTGACTGAAAGCTGGTATCCCCCCGATGGTAGGGGTCAATTTTTGTTGCACTGCCCCCACAGGAAGTGCCTCAGAATGGCCTCTGAAGTTCAAAAGGGCGCCTCCATTCAATAGATGGGAATCTGGAAGTGTAGATGGAAATCTGGAAGCCAATTACAGGTGCTTTAGATGCAAATGTGGAAGGAGCATTAGCCTTCATAACTCCTGAACCAAAGGGGGTAGGAGGACAACGAGGACATGGTTGCGTTCGGTGAAAGGAGGGCTACGATATGGAATGGGATAAAATTGTAGAAAGGTGCCATGGGCTGAGTGACACATGTATGAGATAGAGCTCTTCGAGAGCTTTCCATTGGTGGTCTCATCGTGTCTCTGAGTGCTTGCGTTGCCGAGATACGACCCTTAACAAGGTAGGAATGTGCAAACTTTGGAGCGCTCTAGCGCCCCCCGGCAGCGAACTAGAGCATCGGTTGAGGCACTGTCTCGTTTGGCTCGCCAAGACCTTTCCCAAACTGTCTTCAGTGAGTCCGTGCGACCTAGTATGAGCGAGTTGCCTGCTTTGGGCCCAGTCAGCCAGATGGTGTGAATGTCTATGAGTGTTGATGGCCTCTGTGACTGTGATACCATGTTGGAGCTTCAACACTAAACAATGAGCTAGAGGTCTGATTCTGACGTATGTGGTAGAGCTCTCCAATAGCTTTCGGGAACAGTTGGCCCCGTGTCGGTGGCCCTCTGTGTTCCCATGTTACAGAGGTTTAAACTTGAAAGGTCAAGAGGTCACAATGTAAAACTCCTAAGGGCCTTGTTAAGTGACATTTCTGGGCATTGCTCGGCCATACGATGGGCTAGAGACGTGCAACGACTTTTGACTGAAAGCTGGTATCCCCCCGATGGTAGGGGTCAATTTTTGTTGCACTGCCCCCACAGGAAGTGCCTCAGAATGGCCTCTGAAGTTCAAAAGGGCGCCTCCATTCAATAGATGGGAATCTGGAAGTGTAGATGGAAATCTGGAAGCCAATTACAGGTGCTTTAGATGCAAATGTGGAAGGAGCATTAGCCTTCATAACTCCTGAACCAAAGGGGGTAGGAGGACAACGAGGACATGGTTGCGTTCGGTGAAAGGAGGGCTACGATATGGAATGGGATAAAATTGTAGAAAGGTGCCATGGGCTGAGTGACACATGTATGAGATAGAGCTCTTCGAGAGCTTTCCATTGGTGGTCTCATCGTGTCTCTGAGTGCTTGCGTTGCCGAGATACGACCCTTAACAAGGTAGGAATGTGCAAACTTTGGAGCGCTCTAGCGCCCCCCGGCAGCGAACTAGAGCATCGGTTGAGGCACTGTCTCGTTTGGCTCGCCAAGACCTTTCCCAAACTGTCTTCGGTGAGTCCGTGCGACCTAGTATGAGCGAGTTGCCTGCTTTGGGCCCAGTCAGCCAGATGGTGTGAATGTCTATGAGTGTTGATGGCCTCTGTGACTGTGATACCATGTTGGAGCTTCAACACTAAACAATGAGCTAGAGGTCTGATTCTGACATATGTGGTAGAGCTCTTCAATAGCTTTCGGGAACAGTTGGCCCCGTGTCGGTGGCCCTCTGTGTTCCCGTGTTACAGAGGTTTAAACTTGAAAGGTCAAGAGGTCACAATGTAAAACTCCTAAGGGCCTCGTTAAGTGACATTTCTGGGCACTGCTCGGCCATACGATGGGCTAGAGACGTGCAACGACTTTTGACTGAAAGCTGGTATCCCCCCGATGGTAGGGGTCAATTTGTGTTGCACTGCCCCCACAGGAAGTGCCTCAGAATGGCCTCTGAAGTTCAAAAGGGCGCCTACATTCAATAGATGGAAATCTGGAAGTGTAGATGGAAATCTGGAAGCCAATTGCAGGTGCTTTAGATGCAAATGTGGAAGGGGCTTTAGCCTTCATAACTCCTGAACCAAAGGGGGTAGGAGGACAACGAGGACATGGTTGCGTTCGGCAAAACGAGGGCTACGATATGGAAATTGGTAAAACTGTAGAAAGGTGCCATGGGCTGAGTGAGACATGTATGAGATAGAGCTCTTCGAGAGCTTTCCATTGGTGGTCTCATCATGTCTCTGAGTGCTTGCGTTGCCGAGATACGACCCTTAACAAGGTAGGAATGTGCAAACTTTGGAGCGCTCTAGCGCCCCCCGGCAGCGAACTAGAGCATCGGTTGAGGCACTGTCTCGTTTGGCTCGCCAAGACCTTTCCCAAACTGTCTTCGGTGAGTCCGTGCGACCTAGTATGAGCGAGTTGCCTGCTTTGGGCCCAGTCAGCCAGATGGTGTGAATGTCTATGAGTGTTGATGGCCTCTGTGACTGTGATACCATGTTGGAGCTTCAACACTAAACAATGAGCTAGAGGTCTGATTCTGACATATGTGGTAGAGCTCTTCAATAGCTTTCGGGAACAGTTGGCCCCGTGTCGGTGGCCCTCTGTGTTCCCGTGTTACAGAGGTTTAAACTTGAAAGGTCAAGAGGTCACAATGTAAAACTCCTAAGGGCCTCGTTAAGTGACATTTCTGGGCACTGCTCGGCCATACGATGGGCTAGAGACGTGCAACGACTTTTGACTGAAAGCTGGTATCCCCCCGATGGTAGGGGTCAATTTGTGTTGCACTGCCCCCACAGGAAGTGCCTCAGAATGGCCTCTGAAGTTCAAAAGGGCGCCTACATTCAATAGATGGAAATCTGGAAGTGTAGATGGAAATCTGGAAGCCAATTGCAGGTGCTTTAGATGCAAATGTGGAAGGGGCTTTAGCCTTCATAACTCCTGAACCAAAGGGGGTAGGAGGACAACGAGGACATGGTTGCGTTCGGCAAAACGAGGGCTACGATATGGAAATTGGTAAAACTGTAGAAAGGTGCCATGGGCTGAGTGAGACATGTATGCGATAGAGCTCTTCGAGAGCTTTCCATCGGTGGTCTCGCTGCATCTCTGAGTGCTCGTGTTACCGAGATAAGACCCTTAACGAGGTAGGAATGTGGAAACTTTGGAGCCCTCTAGTGCCCCCCGGCAGCGACCTAGAGCATCGGTTCAAGCGCCTGCTCACTCGGCACGCCGAGCACTTCTGGAAAATGTTTTTCTTTTTGCTCTACGGCCGGGTTTAAAAAGGTGTTAAAAATGCCCATTCCCGACCCCGCCAGCCTGAAAAGTCTTGTTTTAGCTCTTCAGGCCAAGATAGAGCCGTTTTTCGATAGTGAGCTATTTGGCTGCAAATGTTGTTGGCCTTGTCACGGAATACCTGTGGTTAAAATTTCACGAGCCTAGCGTTAACTTAGCTCCAGCTAGGATGCTAAACACACCTTCCAAGTATCGCTTCCAAGTTTCCAAAAGCTAATATATTCCCATTCAAATGTCAAAATCTTTAAGTGTGCATTTCTCTGCAACGGTACGACTCACGCAACTGCTTTCGGCGTGTCTGCGCTCAGCACGCGGAGAGCTACAAAGCCCGATATGTTGCGTTTCATTTGAGTGAGGTTTAGTCCCAAAAGTGACCGTTTCTGCACAGGCCTGACATATGTTGGAGCGTCTGGAGCGCTTTACAATCCCACTTAATCTCTTGTCGCTAGCCCCCTCTGTTGTGGAGTTAACCTTTTGCCTTCACAAC
The DNA here is from genome assembly GCF_965226575.1 of Pagrus pagrus. Lineage (NCBI taxonomy): Eukaryota > Metazoa > Chordata > Actinopteri > Spariformes > Sparidae > Pagrus > Pagrus pagrus. Next base: position 329,758 of record NW_028175407.1, read on the forward strand.
TCCTGAACCAAAGGGGATAGGAGGACAACGAGGACATGGTTGCGTTCGGTGAAAGGAGAGCTACGATATGGAACTGGGTAAAACTGTATAAAGGTGCCACGGGCTGGGAGAGACGTGTATGCGATAGAGCTCGGCGAGAGCTTTCCCGTCGTTGGTCTCGCCGCGTCTCTGAGTGCTCGGGTTGCCGAGATATGACCCTTAACGAGGTAGGAATGTGCAAAATTTGGAGCACTTTTGCGCCCCCCGGCAGCGACCTAGAGCGTCGGTTCAAGCGCCTGCTTGCTCGGTACGCCGGGCCCTTTCTGAAAGTGGCCTTATTTTTGCTCTGTGACCAAGTATAAAAAAGTTAATCATTATCTCATCTCCCACCCACACAGGTCATCTAGAAATGTGTTTGACACATACACAGCCAATAACACATACTCAGAATCACAATCACAATCACAGAGGTTTATTGACAAGTAGCTTTTCACATACAAGGACTTTGTCTTGGTCTCCAAGGTGATGTGTACATACAATGCCATACAATAAACAATAAATGGTACAAATTCTGCATTATCCTTACAGTCTGTAAGTGGACATGACTTAAAAAGCAATAAAACTATAAAGTCAGTCACATTCATGACATTTGCCATCAAAACACCTTACGTGAGTAAAATATGCGATGGAAATGAGTACCACAAGAAAGCCCACGAAAAGTAGAGTATTTGAGCAAAAATTTGAGTTGAACTGGATTACAATTAAATGAATTAGCCTTCTGGGAAAAAGAGGGAATTTTACATGATAACAGGTGAAAAAATGGAAGTTGAGGTTAGAGGACCCAAATTCTCATCTAAGACCAATATTCCCATAGAGTAGACTGAGAATCGGAAGTTAACAATCGGCTTCCAAATTTGAATTTTTTGGTATATACTGCCAACTAGTGGTCGGTGGTGATATTTGGAATCTTGAATTAAAAATTTGGAATTTGGAAGTCCATGTCCCCATCTACCCCATTTTACGAAATTTGGAAATATGGAGTCATACCAGATTACTTAACAGATGAATCAAAAGCCCATAACCCTAACCCTAGCCCCATAACCCTAACCCTAACCCTAACCCTAGCCTCAGCCTTAAGCCAGCCTCATGAAACATTGTCCCTCTCACTAAAATATTCGCCAAAAATACAAATTTCACCCGAATCCAATGCGGACTGCTGTGTCTCGTTCAGCCAGTATAGGACCACGTCTGGGAGAAATTTCGAGTCAATCGGTCCAAAGACCTGGAAGCTATTGAAAAAATTGGCCGACGTTTTCATGAAAAAGGCCATTTTTTTCTTTAAAATATTCGCCAAAAATACAAATTTCACCCGAATCCAATGCGGACTGCTGTGTCTCGTTCAGCCAGTATAGGACCACGTCTGGGAGAAATTTCGAGTCAATCGGTATAAAGACCTGGAAGCTATTGAAAAAATCGGCCGACGTTTTCATGAAAAAGGCCATTTTTTCTTTAAAATATTCGCCAAAAATACAAATTTCACCCGAATCCAATGCGGACTGCTGTGTCTCGTTCAGCCAGTATAGGACCACGTCTGGGAGAAATTTCGAGTCAATCGGTCCAAAGACCTGGAAGCTATTGAAAAAATCGGCCGACGTTTTCATGAAAAAGGCCATTTTTTCTATAAAATATTCGCCAAAAATACAAATTTCACCCGAATCCAATGCGGACTGCTGTGTCTCGTTCAGCCAGTATAGGACCACGTCTGGGAGAAATTTCGAGTCAATCGGTCCAAAGACCTGGAAGCTATTGAAAAAATCGGCCGACGTTTTCATGAAAAAGGCCATTTTTTTCTTTAAAATATTCACCAAAAATACAAATTCCACCAGAATCCAACCAAAACCGGCGAGCCTCATTCCACCAGTGAGGAGGACATGCGTGTGCAATTTCGAGTCAATCGGTCAAAAGACGACCCTAACCCTAACCCTAGCCCCATAACCCTAACCCTAACCCTAACCCTAACCCAGTCTCAGCCTTAAGCCAGCCTCATGAAACATTGTCCCTCTCACTAAAATATTCGCCAAAAATACAAATTTCACCCGAATCCAATGCGGACTGCTGTGTCTCGTTCAGCCAGTATAGGACCACGTCTGGGAGAAATTTCGAGTCAATCGGTCCAAAGACCTGGAAGCTATTGAAAAAATCGGCCGACGTTTTCATGAAAAAGGCCATTTTTTTCTTTAAAATATTCACCAAAAATACAAATTCCACCAGAATCCAACCAAAACCGGCGAGCCTCGTTCCACCAGTGAGGAGGACATGCGTGTGCAATTTCGAGTCAATCGGTCAAAAGACGACCGTAACCCTAACCCTAGCCCCATAACCCTAACCCTAGCCCCATAACCCTAACCCTAACCCTAACCCTAGCCTCAGCCTTAAGCCAGCCTCATGAAACATTGTCCCTCTCACTAAAATATTCGCCAAAAATACAAATTTCACCCGAATCCAATGCGGACTGCTGTGTCTCGTTCAGCCAGTATAGGACCACGTCTGGGAGAAATTTCGAGTCAATCGGTCCAAAGACCTGGAAGCTATTGAAAAAATTGGCCGACGTTTTCATGAAAAAGGCCATTTTTTTCTTTAAAATATTCGCCAAAAATACAAATTTCACCCGAATCCAATGCGGACTGCTGTGTCTCGTTCAGCCAATATAGGACCACGTCTGGGAGAAATTTCGAGTCAATCGGTCCAAAGACCTGGAAGCTATTGAAAACATCGGCCGACGTTTTCATGAAAAAGGCCATTTTTTTCTTTAAAATATTCACCAAAAATACAAATTCCACCAGAATCCAACCAAAACCGGCGAGCCTCATTCCACCAGTGAGGAGGACATGCGTGTGCAATTTCGAGTCAATCAGTCAAAAGACGACCGTAACCCTAACCCTAGCCCCATAACCTTAACCCTAACCCTAGCCTCAGCCTTAAGCCAGCCTCATGAAACATTGTCCCTCTCACTAAAATATTCGCCAAAAATACAAATTTCACCCGAATACAATGCGGACTGCTGTGTCTCGTTCAGCCAGTATAGGACCACGTCTGAGAGAAATTTCGAGTCAATCGGTCCAAAGACCTGGAAGCTATTGAAAAAATCGGCCGACGTTTTCATGAAAAAGGCCATTTTTTTCTTTAAAATATTCACCAAAAATACAAATTCCACCAGAATCCAACCAAAACCGGCGAGCCTCATTCCACCAGTGAGGAGGACATGCATGTGCAATTTCGAGTCAATCGGTCAAAAGACGACCGTAACCCTAACCCTAGCCCCATAACCCTAACCCTAGCCCCATAACCCTAACCCTAACCCTAACCCTAGCCTCAGCCTTAAGCCAGCCTCATGAAACATTGTCCCTCTCACTAAAATATTCGCCAAAAATACAAATTTCACCCGAATCCAATGCGGACTGCTGTGTCTCGTTCAGCCAATATAGGACCACGTCTGGGAGAAATTTCGAGTCAATCGGTCCAAAGACCTGGAAGCTATTGAAAAAATCGGCCGACGTTTTCATGAAAAAGGCCATTTTTTCTTTAAAATATTCGCCAAAAATACAAATTTCACCCGAATCCAATGCGGACTGCTGTGTCTCGTTTAGCCAGTATAGGACCACGTCTGGGAGAAATTTCGAGTCAATCGGTCTAAAGACCTGGAAGCTATTGAAAAAATCGGCCGACGTTTTCATGAAAAAGGCCATTTTTTTCTTTAAAATATTCACCAAAAATACAAATTCCACCAGAATCCAACCAAAACCGGCGAGCCTCATTCCACCAGTGAGGAGGACATGCGTGTGCAATTTTGAGTCAATCGGTAAAAAGACGACCGTAACCCTAACCCTAGCCCCGTAACCCTAACCCTAACCCTAACCCTAGCCTCAGCCTTAAGCCAGCCTCATGAAACATTGTCCCTCTCACTAAAATATTCGCCAAAAATACAAATTTCCCCCGAATACAATGCGGACTGCTGTGTCTCGTTCAGCCAGTATAGGACCACGTCTGGGAGAAATTTCGAGTCAATCGGTCCAAAGACCTGGAAGCTATTGAAAAAATCCGCCAACGTTTTCATGAAAAAGGTCATTTTTTTCTTTAAAATATTCACCAAAAATACAAATTCCACCAGAATCCAACCAAAACCGGCGAGCCTCATTCCACCAGTGAGGAGGACATGCGTGTGCAATTTCGAGTCAATCGGTCAAAAGACGACCGTAACCCTAACCCTAGCCCCATAACCCTAACCCTAGCCCCATAACCCTAACCCTAACCCTAACCCTAGCCTCAGCCTTAAGCCAGCCTCATGAAACATTGTCCCTCTCACTGAAATATTCGCCAAAAATACAAATTTCACCCGAATCCAATGCGGACTGCTGTGTCTCGTTCAGCCAGTATAGGACCACGTCTGGGAGAAATTTCGAGTCAATCGGTCCAAAGACCTGGAAGCTATTGAAAAAATTGGCCGACGTTTTCATGAAAAAGGCCATTTTTTTCTTTAAAATATTCGCCAAAAATACAAATTTCACCCGAATCCAATGCGGACTGCTGTGTCTCGTTCAGCCAGTATAGGACCACGTCTGGGAGAAATTTCGAGTCAATCGGTATAAAGACCTGGAAGCTATTGAAAAAATCGGCCGACGTTTTCATGAAAAAGGCCATTTTTTCTTTAAAATATTCGCCAAAAATACAAATTTCACCCGAATCCAATGCGGACTGCTGTGTCTCGTTCAGCCAGTATAGGACCACGTCTGGGAGAAATTTCGAGTCAATCGGTCCAAAGACCTGGAAGCTATTGAAAAAATCGGCCAACGTTTTCATGAAAAAGGCCATTTTTTTCTTTAAAATATTCACCAAAAATACAAATTCCACCAGAATCCAACCAAAACCGGCGAGCCTCATTCCACCAGTGAGGAGGACATGCGTGTGCAATTTCGAGTCAATCGGTCAAAAGACGACCGTAACCCTAACCCTAGCCCCATAACCCTAACCCTAACCCTAACCCTAGCCTCAGCCTTAAGCCAGCCTCATGAAACATTGTCCCTCTCACTAAAATATTCGCCAAAAATACAAATTTCACCCGAATCCAATGCGGACTGCTGTGTCTCGTTCAGCAAGTATAGGACCACGTCTGGGAGAAATTTCGAGTCAATCGGTCCAAAGACCTGGAAGCTATTGAAAAAATCGGCCGACGTTTTCATGAAAAAGGCCATTTTTTCTTTAAAATATTCGCCAAAAATACAAATTTCACCCGAATCCAATGCGGACTGCTGTGTCTCGTTTAGCCAGTATAGGACCACGTCTGGGAGAAATTTCGAGTCAATCGGTCTAAAGACCTGGAAGCTATTGAAAAAATCGGCCGACGTTTTCATGAAAAAGGCCATTTTTTTCTTTAAAATATTCACCAAAAATACAAATTCCACCAGAATCCAACCAAAACCGGCGAGCCTCATTCCACCAGTGAGGAGGACATGCGTGTGCAATTTCGAGTCAATCGGTCAAAAGACGACCGTAACCCTAACCCTAGCCCCATAACCCTAACCCTAGCCCCATAACCCTAACCCTAACGCTAACCCTAGCCTCAGCCTTAAGCCAGCCTCATGAAACATTGTCCCTCTCACTAAAATATTCGCCAAAAATACAAATTTCACCCGAATCCAATGCGGACTGCTGTGTCCCGTTCAGCCAGTATAGGACCACGTCTGGGAGAAATTTCGAGTCAATCGGTCCAAAGACCTGGAAGCTATTGAAAAAATCAGCCGACGTTTTCATGAAAAAGGCCATTTTTTCTTTAAAATATTCGCCAAAAATACAAATTTCACCCGAATCCAATGCGGACTGCTGTGTCTCGTTCAGCCAGTATAGGACCACGTCTGGGAGAAATTTCGAGTCAATCGGTCCAAAGACCTGGAAGCTATTGAAAAAATCGGCCGACGTTTTCATGAAAAAGGCCATTTTTTTCTTTAAAATATTCACCAAAAATACAAATTCCACCAGAATCCAACCAAAACCGGCGAGCCTCATTCCACCAGTGAGGAGGACATGCGTGTGCAATTTTGAGTCAATCGGTCAAAAGACGACCGTAACCCTAACCCTAGCCCCGTAACCCTAACCCTAACCCTAACCCTAGCCTCAGCCTTAAGCCAGCCTCATGAATCATTGTCCCTCTCACTAAAATATTCGCCAAAAATACAAATTTCACCCGAATACAATGCGGACTGCTGTGTCTCGTTCAGCCAGTATAGGACCACGTCTGGGAGAAATTTCGAGTCAATCGGTCCAAAGACCTGGAAGCTATTGAAAAAATTGGCCGACGTTTTCATGAAAAAGGCCATTTTTTTCTTTAAAATATTCGCCAAAAATACAAATTTCACCCGAATCCAATGCGGACTGCTGTGTCTCGTTCAGCCAGTATAGGACCACGTCTGGGAGAAATTTCGAGTCAATCGGTATAAAGACCTGGAAGCTATTGAAAAAATCGGCCGACGTTTTCATGAAAAAGGCCATTTTTTCTTTAAAATATTCGCCAAAAATACAAATTTCACCCGAATCCAATGCGGACTGCTGTGTCCCGTTCAGCCAGTATAGGACCACGTCTGGGAGAAATTTCGAGTCAATCGGTCCAAAGACCTGGAAGCTATTGAAAAAATCGGCCGACGTTTTCATGAAAAAGGCCATTTTTTCTTTAAAATATTCGCCAAAAATACAAATTTCACCCGAATCCAATGCGGACTGCTGTGTCTCGTTCAGCCAGTATAGGACCACGTCTGGGAGAAATTTCGAGTCAATCGGTCCAAAGACCTGGAAGCTATTGAAAAAATCGGCCGACGTTTTCATGAAAAAGGCCATTTTTTTCTTTAAAATATTCACCAAAAATACAAATTCCACCAGAATCCAACCAAAACCGGCGAGCCTCATTCCACCAGTGAGGAGGACATGCGTGTGCAATTTCGAGTCAATGGGTCAAAAGACGACCGTAACCCTAACCCTAGCCCCATAACCCTAACCCTAACCCTAACCCTAGCCTCAGCCTTAAGCCAGCCTCATGAAACATTGTCCCTCTCACTAAAATATTCGCCAAAAATACAAATTTCACCCGAATCCAATGCGGACTGCTGTGTCTCGTTCAGCCAGTATAGGACCACGTCTGGGAGAAATTTCGAGTCAATCGGTCCAAAGACCTGGAAGCTATTGAAAAAATCGGCCGACGTTTTCATGAAAAAGGCCATTTTTTTCTTTAAAATATTCACCAAAAATACAAATTCCACCAGAATCCAACCAAAACCGGCGAGCCTCATTCCACCAGTGAGGAGGACATGCGTGTGCAATTTCGAGTCAATCGGTCAAAAGACGACCGTAACCCTAACCCTAGCCCCATAACCCTAACCCTAGCCCCATAACCCTAACCCTAACCCTAACCCTAGCCTCAGCCTTAAGCCAGCCTCATGAAACATTGTCCCTCTCACTAAAATATTCGCCAAAAATACAAATTTCACCCGAATCCAATGCGGACTGCTGTGTCCCGTTCAGCCAGTATAGGACCACGTCTGGGAGAAATTTCGAGTCAATCGGTCCAAAGACCTGGAAGCTATTGAAGAAATCGGCCGACGTTTTCATGAAAAAGGCCATTTTTTCTATAAAATATTCGCCAAAAATACAAATTTCACCCGAATCCAATGCGGACTGCTGTGTCTCGTTTAGCCAGTATAGGACAACGTCTGGGAGAAATTTCGAGTCAATCGGTCTAAAGACCTGGAAGCTATTGAAAAAATCGGCCGACGTTTTCATGAAAAAGGCCATTTTTTTCTTTAAAATATTCACCAAAAATACAAATTCCACCAGAATCCAACCAAAACCGGCGAGCCTCATTCCACCAGTGAGGAGGACATGCGTGTGCAATTTCGAGTCAATCGGTCAACAGACGACCGTAACCCTAACCCTAGCCCCATAACCCTAACCCTAGCCCCATAACCCTAACCCTAACGCTAACCCTAGCCTCAGCCTTAAGCCAGCCTCATGAAACATTGTCCCTCTCACTAAAATATTCGCCAAAAATACAAATTTCACCCGAATCCAATGCGGACTGCTGTGTCTCGTTCAGCCAGTATAGGACCACGTCTGGGAGAAATTTCGAGTCAATCGGTCCAAAGACCTGGAAGCTATTGAAAAAATCGGCCAACGTTTTCATGAAAAAGGCCATTTTTTTCTTTAAAATATTCACCAAAAATACAAATTCCACCAGAATCCAACCAAAACCGGCGAGCCTCATTCCACCAGTGAGGAGGACATGCGTGTGCAATTTCGAGTCAATCGGTCAAAAGACGACCGTAACCCTAACCCTAGCCCCATAACCCTAACCCTAACCCTAACCCTAGCCTCAGCCTTAAGCCAGCCTCATGAAACATTGTCCCTCTCACTAAAATATTCGCCAAAAATACAAATTTCACCCGAATCCAATGCGGACTGCTGTGTCTCGTTCAGCCAATATAGGACCACGTCTGGGAGAAATTTCGAGTCAATCGGTCCAAAGACCTGGAAGCTATTGAAAAAATCGGCCGACGTTTTCATGAAAAAGGCCATTTTTTCTTTAAAATATTCGCCAAAAATACAAATTTCACCCGAATCCAATGCGGACTGCTGTGTCTCGTTTAGCCAGTATAGGACCACGTCTGGGAGAAATTTCGAGTCAATCGGTCTAAAGACCTGGAAGCTATTGAAAAAATCGGCCGACGTTTTCATGAAAAAGGCCATTTTTTTCTTTAAAATATTCACCAAAAATACAAATTCCACCAGAATCCAACCAAAACCGGCGAGCCTCATTCCACCAGTGAGGAGGACATGCGTGTGCAATTTTGAGTCAATCGGTAAAAAGACGACCGTAACCCTAACCCTAGCCCCGTAACCCTAACCCTAACCCTAACCCTAGCCTCAGCCTTAAGCCAGCCTCATGAAACATTGTCCCTCTCACTAAAATATTCGCCAAAAATACAAATTTCCCCCGAATACAATGCGGACTGCTGTGTCTCGTTCAGCCAGTATAGGACCACGTCTGGGAGAAATTTCGAGTCAATCGGTCCAAAGACCTGGAAGCTATTGAAAAAATCCGCCAACGTTTTCATGAAAAAGGTCATTTTTTTCTTTAAAATATTCACCAAAAATACAAATTCCACCAGAATCCAACCAAAACCGGCGAGCCTCATTCCACCAGTGAGGAGGACATGCGTGTGCAATTTCGAGTCAATCGGTCAAAAGACGACCGTAACCCTAACCCTAGCCCCATAACCCTAACCCTAGCCCCATAACCCTAACCCTAACCCTAACCCTAGCCTCAGCCTTAAGCCAGCCTCATGAAACATTGTCCCTCTCACTGAAATATTCGCCAAAAATACAAATTTCACCCGAATCCAATGCGGACTGCTGTGTCTCGTTCAGCCAGTATAGGACCACGTCTGGGAGAAATTTCGAGTCAATCGGTCCAAAGACCTGGAAGCTATTGAAAAAATTGGCCGACGTTTTCATGAAAAAGGCCATTTTTTTCTTTAAAATATTCGCCAAAAATACAAATTTCACCCGAATCCAATGCGGACTGCTGTGTCTCGTTCAGCCAGTATAGGACCACGTCTGGGAGAAATTTCGAGTCAATCGGTATAAAGACCTGGAAGCTATTGAAAAAATCGGCCGACGTTTTCATGAAAAAGGCCATTTTTTCTTTAAAATATTCGCCAAAAATACAAATTTCACCCGAATCCAATGCGGACTGCTGTGTCTCGTTCAGCCAGTATAGGACCACGTCTGGGAGAAATTTCGAGTCAATCGGTCCAAAGACCTGGAAGCTATTGAAAAAATCGGCCAACGTTTTCATGAAAAAGGCCATTTTTTTCTTTAAAATATTCACCAAAAATACAAATTCCACCAGAATCCAACCAAAACCGGCGAGCCTCATTCCACCAGTGAGGAGGACATGCGTGTGCAATTTCGAGTCAATCGGTCAAAAGACGACCGTAACCCTAACCCTAGCCCCATAACCCTAACCCTAACCCTAACCCTAGCCTCAGCCTTAAGCCAGCCTCATGAAACATTGTCCCTCTCACTAAAATATTCGCCAAAAATACAAATTTCACCCGAATCCAATGCGGACTGCTGTGTCTCGTTCAGCAAGTATAGGACCACGTCTGGGAGAAATTTCGAGTCAATCGGTCCAAAGACCTGGAAGCTATTGAAAAAATCGGCCGACGTTTTCATGAAAAAGGCCATTTTTTCTTTAAAATATTCGCCAAAAATACAAATTTCACCCGAATCCAATGCGGACTGCTGTGTCTCGTTTAGCCAGTATAGGACCACGTCTGGGAGAAATTTCGAGTCAATCGGTCTAAAGACCTGGAAGCTATTGAAAAAATCGGCCGACGTTTTCATGAAAAAGGCCATTTTTTTCTTTAAAATATTCACCAAAAATACAAATTCCACCAGAATCCAACCAAAACCGGCGAGCCTCATTCCACCAGTGAGGAGGACATGCGTGTGCAATTTCGAGTCAATCGGTCAAAAGACGACCGTAACCCTAACCCTAGCCCCATAACCCTAACCCTAGCCCCATAACCCTAACCCTAACGCTAACCCTAGCCTCAGCCTTAAGCCAGCCTCATGAAACATTGTCCCTCTCACTAAAATATTCGCCAAAAATACAAATTTCACCCGAATCCAATGCGGACTGCTGTGTCCCGTTCAGCCAGTATAGGACCACGTCTGGGAGAAATTTCGAGTCAATCGGTCCAAAGACCTGGAAGCTATTGAAAAAATCAGCCGACGTTTTCATGAAAAAGGCCATTTTTTCTTTAAAATATTCGCCAAAAATACAAATTTCACCCGAATCCAATGCGGACTGCTGTGTCTCGTTCAGCCAGTATAGGACCACGTCTGGGAGAAATTTCGAGTCAATCGGTCCAAAGACCTGGAAGCTATTGAAAAAATCGGCCGACGTTTTCATGAAAAAGGCCATTTTTTTCTTTAAAATATTCACCAAAAATACAAATTCCACCAGAATCCAACCAAAACCGGCGAGCCTCATTCCACCAGTGAGGAGGACATGCGTGTGCAATTTTGAGTCAATCGGTCAAAAGACGACCGTAACCCTAACCCTAGCCCCGTAACCCTAACCCTAACCCTAACCCTAGCCTCAGCCTTAAGCCAGCCTCATGAATCATTGTCCCTCTCACTAAAATATTCGCCAAAAATACAAATTTCACCCGAATACAATGCGGACTGCTGTGTCTCGTTCAGCCAGTATAGGACCACGTCTGGGAGAAATTTCGAGTCAATCGGTCCAAAGACCTGGAAGCTATTGAAAAAATTGGCCGACGTTTTCATGAAAAAGGCCATTTTTTTCTTTAAAATATTCGCCAAAAATACAAATTTCACCCGAATCCAATGCGGACTGCTGTGTCTCGTTCAGCCAGTATAGGACCACGTCTGGGAGAAATTTCGAGTCAATCGGTATAAAGACCTGGAAGCTATTGAAAAAATCGGCCGACGTTTTCATGAAAAAGGCCATTTTTTCTTTAAAATATTCGCCAAAAATACAAATTTCACCCGAATCCAATGCGGACTGCTGTGTCCCGTTCAGCCAGTATAGGACCACGTCTGGGAGAAATTTCGAGTCAATCGGTCCAAAGACCTGGAAGCTATTGAAAAAATCGGCCGACGTTTTCATGAAAAAGGCCATTTTTTCTTTAAAATATTCGCCAAAAATACAAATTTCACCCGAATCCAATGCGGACTGCTGTGTCTCGTTCAGCCAGTATAGGACCACGTCTGGGAGAAATTTCGAGTCAATCGGTCCAAAGACCTGGAAGCTATTGAAAAAATCGGCCGACGTTTTCATGAAAAAGGCCATTTTTTTCTTTAAAATATTCACCAAAAATACAAATTCCACCAGAATCCAACCAAAACCGGCGAGCCTCATTCCACCAGTGAGGAGGACATGCGTGTGCAATTTCGAGTCAATCGGTCAAAAGACGACCGTAACCCTAACCCTAGCCCCGTAACCCTAACCCTAACCCTAACCCTAGCCTCAGCCTTAAGCCAGCCTCATGAAACATTGTCCCTCTCACTAAAATATTCGCCAAAAATACAAATTTCACCCGAATCCAATGCGGACTGCTGTGTCTCGTTCAGCCAGTATAGGACCACGTCTGGGAGAAATTTCGAGTCAATCGGTCCAAAGACCTGGAAGCTATTGAAAAAATCGGCCGACGTTTTCATGAAAAAGGCCATTTTTTTCTTTAAAATATTCACCAAAAATACAAATTCCACCAGAATCCAACCAAAACCGGCGAGCCTCATTCCACCAGTGAGGAGGACATGCGTGTGCAATTTCGAGTCAATGGGTCAAAAGACGACCGTAACCCTAACCCTAGCCCCATAACCCTAACCCTAACCCTAACCCTAGCCTCAGCCTTAAGCCAGCCTCATGAAACATTGTCCCTCTCACTAAAATATTCGCCAAAAATACAAATTTCACCCGAATCCAATGCGGACTGCTGTGTCTCGTTCAGCCAGTATAGGACCACGTCTGGGAGAAATTTCGAGTCAATCGGTCCAAAGACCTGGAAGCTATTGAAAAAATCGGCCGACGTTTTCATGAAAAAGGCCATTTTTTTCTTTAAAATATTCACCAAAAATACAAATTCCACCAGAATCCAACCAAAACCGGCGAGCCTCATTCCACCAGTGAGGAGGACATGCGTGTGCAATTTCGAGTCAATCGGTCAAAAGACGACCGTAACCCTAACCCTAGCCCCGTAACCCTAACCCTAACCCTAACCCTAGCCTCAGCCTTAAGCCAGCCTCATGAAACATTGTCCCTCTCACTAAAATATTCGCCAAAAATACAAATTTCACCCGAATCCAATGCGGACTGCTGTGTCTCGTTCAGCCAGTATAGGACCACGTCTGGGAGAAATTTCGAGTCAATCGGTCCAAAGACCTGGAAGCTATTGAAAAAATCGGCCGACGTTTTCATGAAAAAGGCCATTTTTTTCTTTAAAATATTCACCAAAAATACAAATTCCACCAGAATCCAACCAAAACCGGCGAGCCTCATTCCACCAGTGAGGAGGACATGCGTGTGCAATTTCGAGTCAATGGGTCAAAAGACGACCGTAACCCTAACCCTAGCCCCATAACCCTAACCCTAACCCTAACCCTAGCCTCAGCCTTAAGCCAGCCTCATGAAACATTGTCCCTCTCACTAAAATATTCGCCAAAAATACAAATTTCACCCGAATCCAATGCGGACTGCTGTGTCTCGTTCAGCCAGTATAGGACCACGTCTGGGAGAAATTTCGAGTCAATCGGTCCAAAGACCTGGAAGCTATTGAAAAAATCGGCCGACGTTTTCATGAAAAAGGCCATTTTTTTCTTTAAAATATTCACCAAAAATACAAATTCCACCAGAATCCAACCAAAACCGGCGAGCCTCATTCCACCAGTGAGGAGGACATGCGTGTGCAATTTCGAGTCAATCGGTCAAAAGACGACCGTAACCCTAACCCTAGCCCCATAACCCTAACCCTAGCCCCATAACCCTAACCCTAACCCTAACCCTAGCCTCAGCCTTAAGCCAGCCTCATGAAACATTGTCCCTCTCACTAAAATATTCGCCAAAAATACAAATTTCACCCGAATCCAATGCGGACTGCTGTGTCCCGTTCAGCCAGTATAGGACCACGTCTGGGAGAAATTTCGAGTCAATCGGTCCAAAGACCTGGAAGCTATTGAAGAAATCGGCCGACGTTTTCATGAAAAAGGCCATTTTTTCTATAAAATATTCGCCAAAAATACAAATTTCACCCGAATCCAATGCGGACTGCTGTGTCTCGTTTAGCCAGTATAGGACAACGTCTGGGAGAAATTTCGAGTCAATCGGTCTAAAGACCTGGAAGCTATTGAAAAAATCGGCCGACGTTTTCATGAAAAAGGCCATTTTTTTCTTTAAAATATTCACCAAAAATACAAATTCCACCAGAATCCAACCAAAACCGGCGAGCCTCATTCCACCAGTGAGGAGGACATGCGTGTGCAATTTCGAGTCAATCGGTCAACAGACGACCGTAACCCTAACCCTAGCCCCATAACCCTAACCCTAGCCCCATAACCCTAACCCTAACGCTAACCCTAGCCTCAGCCTTAAGCCAGCCTCATGAAACATTGTCCCTCTCACTAAAATATTCGCCAAAAATACAAATTTCACCCGAATCCAATGCGGACTGCTGTGTCTCGTTCAGCCAGTATAGGACCACGTCTGGGAGAAATTTCGAGTCAATCGGTCCAAAGACCTGGAAGCTATTGAAAAAATCGGCCAACGTTTTCATGAAAAAGGCCATTTTTTTCTTTAAAATATTCACCAAAAATACAAATTCCACCAGAATCCAACCAAAACCGGCGAGCCTCATTCCACCAGTGAGGAGGACATGCGTGTGCAATTTCGAGTCAATCGGTCAAAAGACGACCGTAACCCTAACCCTAGCCCCATAACCCTAACCCTAACCCTAACCCTAGCCTCAGCCTTAAGCCAGCCTCATGAAACATTGTCCCTCTCACTAAAATATTCGCCAAAAATACAAATTTCACCCGAATCCAATGCGGACTGCTGTGTCTCGTTCAGCCAGTATAGGACCACGTCTGGGAGAAATTTCGAGTCAATCGGTCCAAAGACCTGGAAGCTATTGAAAAAATTGGCCGACGTTTTCATGAAAAAGGCCATTTTTTTCTTTAAAATATTCGCCAAAAATACAAATTTCACCCGAATCCAATGCGGACTGCTGTGTCTCGTTCAGCCAGTATAGGACCACGTCTGGGAGAAATTTCGAGTCAATCGGTCCAAAGACCTGGAAGCTATTGAAAAAATCGGCCGACGTTTTGATGAAAAAGGCAATTTTTTCTTTAAAATATTCGCCAAAAATACAAATTTCACCCGAATCCAATGCGGACTGCTGTGTCTCG
Source organism: Pagrus pagrus (assembly GCF_965226575.1). Classification (NCBI taxonomy): domain Eukaryota; kingdom Metazoa; phylum Chordata; class Actinopteri; order Spariformes; family Sparidae; genus Pagrus; species Pagrus pagrus. The sequence continues at coordinate 344,773 of NW_028175407.1, forward strand.
TTCAGCCAGTATAGGACCACGTCTGGGAGAAATTTCGAGTCAATCGGTCCAAAGACCTGGAAGCTATTGAAAAAATCGGCCGACGTTTTCATGAAAAAGGCCATTTTTTCTTTAAAATATTCGCCAAAAATACAAATTTCACCCGAATCCAATGCGGACTGCTGTGTCTCGTTCAGCCAGTATAGGACCACGTCTGGGAGAAATTTCGAGTCAATCGGTCCAAAGACCTGGAAGCTATTGAAAAAATCGGCCGACGTTTTCATGAAAAAGGCCATTTTTTTCTTTAAAATATTCACCAAAAATACAAATTCCACCAGAATCCAACCAAAACCGGCGAGCCTCATTCCACCAGTGAGGAGGACATGCGTGTGCAATTTCGAGTCAATGGGTCAAAAGACGACCGTAACCCTAACCCTAGCCCCATAACCCTAACCCTAACCCTAACCCTAGCCTCAGCCTTAAGCCAGCCTCATGAAACATTGTCCCTCTCACTAAAATATTCGCCAAAAATACAAATTTCACCCGAATCCAATGCGGACTGCTGTGTCTCGTTCAGCCAGTATAGGACCACGTCTGGGAGAAATTTCGAGTCAATCGGTCCAAAGACCTGGAAGCTATTGAAAAAATCGGCCGACGTTTTCATGAAAAAGGCCATTTTTTTCTTTAAAATATTCACCAAAAATACAAATTCCACCAGAATCCAACCAAAACCGGCGAGCCTCATTCCACCAGTGAGGAGGACATGCGTGTGCAATTTCGAGTCAATCGGTCAAAAGACGACCGTAACCCTAACCCTAGCCCCATAACCCTAACCCTAGCCCCATAACCCTAACCCTAACCCTAACCCTAGCCTCAGCCTTAAGCCAGCCTCATGAAACATTGTCCCTCTCACTAAAATATTCGCCAAAAATACAAATTTCACCCGAATCCAATGCGGACTGCTGTGTCCCGTTCAGCCAGTATAGGACCACGTCTGGGAGAAATTTCGAGTCAATCGGTCCAAAGACCTGGAAGCTATTGAAGAAATCGGCCGACGTTTTCATGAAAAAGGCCATTTTTTCTATAAAATATTCGCCAAAAATACAAATTTCACCCGAATCCAATGCGGACTGCTGTGTCTCGTTTAGCCAGTATAGGACAACGTCTGGGAGAAATTTCGAGTCAATCGGTCTAAAGACCTGGAAGCTATTGAAAAAATCGGCCGACGTTTTCATGAAAAAGGCCATTTTTTTCTTTAAAATATTCACCAAAAATACAAATTCCACCAGAATCCAACCAAAACCGGCGAGCCTCATTCCACCAGTGAGGAGGACATGCGTGTGCAATTTCGAGTCAATCGGTCAAAAGACGACCGTAACCCTAACCCTAGCCCCATAACCCTAACCCTAGCCCCATAACCCTAACCCTAACGCTAACCCTAGCCTCAGCCTTAAGCCAGCCTCATGAAACATTGTCCCTCTCACTAAAATATTCGCCAAAAATACAAATTTCACCCGAATCCAATGCGGACTGCTGTGTCCCGTTCAGCCAGTATAGGACCACGTCTGGGAGAAATTTCGAGTCAATCGGTCCAAAGACCTGGAAGCTATTGAAAAAATCGGCCGACGTTTTCATGAAAAAGGCCATTTTTTCTTTAAAATATTCGCCAAAAATACAAATTTCACCCGAATCCAATGCGGACTGCTGTGTCTCGTTCAGCCAGTATAGGACCACGTCTGGGAGAAATTTCGAGTCAATCGGTCCAAAGACCTGGAAGCTATTGAAAAAATCGGCCGACGTTTTCATGAAAAAGGCCATTTTTTTCTTTAAAATATTCACCAAAAATACAAATTCCACCAGAATCCAACCAAAACCGGCGAGCCTCATTCCACCAGTGAGGAGGACATGCGTGTGCAATTTCGAGTCAATCGGTCAAAAGACGACCGTAACCCTAACCCTAGCCCCATAACCCTAACCCTAGCCCCATAACCCTAACCCTAACCCTAACCCTAGCCTCAGCCTTAAGCCAGCCTCATGAAACATTGTCCCTCTCACTAAAATATTCGCCAAAAATACAAATTTCACCCGAATCCAATGCGGACTGCTGTGTCTCGTTCAGCCAGTATAGGACCACGTCTGGGAGAAATTTCGAGTCAATCGGTCCAAAGACCTGGAAGCTATTGAAAAAATCGGCCGACGTTTTCATGAAAAAGGCCATTTTTTCTTTAAAATATTCGCCAAAAATACAAATTTCACCCGAATCCAATGCGGACTGCTGTGTCTCGTTCAGCCAGTATAGGACCACGTCTGGGAGAAATTTCGAGTCAATCGGTCCAAAGACCTGGAAGCTATTGAAAAAATCGGCCGACGTTTTCATGAAAAAGGCCATTTTTTTCTTTAAAATATTCACCAAAAATACAAATTCCACCAGAATCCAACCAAAACCGGCGAACCTCATTCCACCAGTGAGGAGGACATGCGTGTGCAATTTCGAGTCAATCGGTCAAAAGACGACCGTAACCCTAACCCTAGCCCCGTAACCCTAACCCTAACCCTAACCCTAGCCTCAGCCTTAAGCCAGCCTCATGAAACATTGTCCCTCTCACTAAAATATTCGCCAAAAATACAAATTTCACCCGAATCCAATGCGGACTGCTGTGTCTCGTTCAGCCAGTATAGGACCACGTCTGGGAGAAATTTCGAGTCAATCGGTCCAAAGACCTGGAAGCTATTGAAAAAATCGGCCGACGTTTTCATGAAAAAGGCCATTTTTTTCTTTAAAATATTCACCAAAAATACAAATTCCACCAGAATCCAACCAAAACCGGCGAGCCTCATTCCACCAGTGAGGAGGACATGCGTGTGCAATTTCGAGTCAATCGGTCAAAAGACGACCGTAACCCTAACCCTAGCCCCATAACCCTAACCCTAGCCCCATAACCCTAACCCTAACCCTAACCCTAGCCTCAGCCTTAAGCCAGCCTCATGAAACATTGTCCCTCTCACTAAAATATTCGCCAAAAATACAAATTTCACCCGAATCCAATGCGGACTGCTGTGTCCCGTTTAGCCAGTATAGGACCACGTCTGGGAGAAATTTCGAGTCAATCGGTCCAAAGACCTGGAAGCTATTGAAGAAATCGGCCGACGTTTTCATGAAAAAGGCCATTTTTTCTATAAAATATTCGCCAAAAATACAAATTTCACCCGAATCCAATGCGGACTGCTGTGTCTCGTTTAGCCAGTATAGGACAACGTCTGGGAGAAATTTCGAGTCAATCGGTCTAAAGACCTGGAAGCTATTGAAAAAATCGGCCGACGTTTTCATGAAAAAGGCCATTTTTTTCTTTAAAATATTCACCAAAAATACAAATTCCACCAGAATCCAACCAAAACCGGCGAGCCTCATTCCACCAGTGAGGAGGACATGCGTGTGCAATTTCGAGTCAATCGGTCAAAAGACGACCGTAACCCTAACCCTAGCCCCATAACCCTAACCCTAGCCCCATAACCCTAACCCTAACGCTAACCCTAGCCTCAGCCTTAAGCCAGCCTCATGAAACATTGTCCCTCTCACTAAAATATTCGCCAAAAATACAAATTTCACCCGAATCCAATGCGGACTGCTGTGTCCCGTTCAGCCAGTATAGGACCACGTCTGGGAGAAATTTCGAGTCAATCGGTCCAAAGACCTGGAAGCTATTGAAAAAATCGGCCGACGTTTTCATGAAAAAGGCCATTTTTTCTTTAAAATATTCGCCAAAAATACAAATTTCACCCGAATCCAATGCGGACTGCTGTGTCTCGTTCAGCCAGTATAGGACCACGTCTGGGAGAAATTTCGAGTCAATCGGTCCAAAGACCTGGAAGCTATTGAAAAAATCGGCCGACGTTTTCATGAAAAAGGCCATTTTTTTCTTTAAAATATTCACCAAAAATACAAATTCCACCAGAATCCAACCAAAACCGGCGAGCCTCATTCCACCAGTGAGGAGGACATGCGTGTGCAATTTCGAGTCAATCGGTCAAAAGACGACCGTAACCCTAACCCTAGCCCCGTAACCCTAACCCTAACCCTAACCCTAGCCTCAGCCTTAAGCCAGCCTCATGAAACATTGTCCCTCTCACTAAAATATTCGCCAAAAATACAAATTTCACCCGAATCCAATGCGGACTGCTGTGTCCCGTTCAGCCAGTATAGGACCACGTCTGGGAGAAATTTCGAGTCAATCGGTCCAAAGACCTGGAAGCTATTGAAGAAATCGGCCGACGTTTTCATGAAAAAGGCCATTTTTTCTATAAAATATTCGCCAAAAATACAAATTTCACCCGAATCCAATGCGGACTGCTGTGTCTCGTTTAGCCAGTATAGGACAACGTCTGGGAGAAATTTCGAGTCAATCGCTCTAAAGACCTGGAAGCTATTGAAAAAATCGGCCGACGTTTTCATGAAAAAGGCCATTTTTTTCTTTAAAATATTCACCAAAAATACAAATTCCACCAGAATCCAACCAAAACCGGCGAGCCTCATTCCACCAGTGAGGAGGACATGCGTGTGCAATTTCGAGTCAATCGGTCAAAAGACGACCGTAACCCTAACCCTAGCCCCATAACCCTAACCCTAGCCCCACAACCCTAACCCTAACGCTAACCCTAGCCTCAGCCTTAAGCCAGCCTCATGAAACATTGTCCCTCTCACTAAAATATTCGCCAAAAATACAAATTTCACCCGAATCCAATGCGGACTGCTGTGTCCCGTTCAGCCAGTATAGGACCACGTCTGGGAGAAATTTCGAGTCAATCGGTCCAAAGACCTGGAAGCTATTGAAAAAATCGGCCGACGTTTTCATGAAAAAGGCCATTTTTTTCTTTAAAATATTCACCAAAAATACAAATTCCACCAGAATCCAACCAAAACCGGCGAGCCTCATTCCACCAGTGAGGAGGACATGCGTGTGCAATTTCGAGTCAATCGGTCAAAAGACGACCGTAACCCTAACCCTAGCCCCGTAACCCTAACCCTAACCCTAACCCTAGCCTCAGCCTTAAGCCAGCCTCATGAAACATTGTCCCTCTCACTAAAATATTCGCCAAAAATACAAATTTCACCCGAATCCAATGCGGACTGCTGTGTCTCGTTCAGCCAGTATAGGACCACGTCTGGGAGAAATTTCGAGTCAATCGGTCCAAAGACCTGGAAGCTATTGAAAAAATCGTCCGACGTTTTCATGAAAAAGGCCATTTTTTTCTTTAAAATATTCACCAAAAATACAAATTCCACCAGAATCCAACCAAAACCGGCGAGCCTCATTCCACCAGTGAGGAGGACATGCGTGTGCAATTTCGAGTCAATCGGTCAAAAGACGACCGTAACCCTAACCCTAGCCCCATAACCCTAACCCTAGCCCCATAACCCTAACCCTAACCCTAACCCTAGCCTCAGCCTTAAGCCAGCCTCATGAAACATTGTCCCTCTCACTAAAATATTCGCCAAAAATACAAATTTCACCCGAATCCAATGCGGACTGCTGTGTCTCGTTCAGCCAATATAGTACCACGTCTGGGAGAAATTTCGAGTCAATCGGTCCAAAGACCTGGAAGCTATTGAAAAAATCGGCCGACGTTTTCATGAAAAAGGCCATTTTTTCTTTAAAATATTCGCCAAAAATACAAATTTCACCCGAATCCAATGCGGACTGCTGTGTCTCGTTTAGCCAGTATAGGACCACGTCTGGGAGAAATTTCGAGTCAATCGGTCTAAAGACCTGGAAGCTATTGAAAAAATCGGCCGACGTTTTCATGAAAAAGGCCATTTTTTTCTTTAAAATATTCACCAAAAATACAAATTCCACCAGAATCCAACCAAAACCGGCGAGCCTCATTCCACCAGTGAGGAGGACATGCGTGTGCAATTTCGAGTCAATCAGTCAAAAGACGACCGTAACCCTAACCCTAGCCCCATAACCCTAACCCTAACCCTAACCCTAGCCTCAGCCTTAAGCCAGCCTCATGAAACATTGTCCCTCTCACTAAAATATTCGCCAAAAATACAAATTTCACCCGAATCCAATGCGGACTGCTGTGTCTCGTTCAGCCAGTATAGGACCACGTCTGGGAGAAATTTCGAGTCAATCAGTCCAAAGAACTGGAAGCTATTGAAAAAATCGGCCAACGTTTTCATGAAAAAGGCCATTTTTTTCTTTAAAATATTCACCAAAAATACAAATTCCACCAGAATCCAACCAAAACCGGCGAGCCTCATTCCACCAGTGAGGAGGACATGCGTGTGCAATTTCGAGTCAATCGGTCAAAAGACGACCGTAACCCTAACCCTAGCCCCATAACCCTAACCCTAGCCCCATAACCCTAACCCTAACCCTAACCCTAGCCTCAGCCTTAAGCCAGCCTCATGAAACATTGTCCCTCTCACTAAAATATTCGCCAAAAATACAAATTTCACCCGAATCCAATGCGGACTGCTGTGTCCCGTTCAGCCAGTATAGGACCACGTCTGGGAGAAATATGAGTCAATCGGTCCAAAGACCTGGAAGCTATTGAAAAAATCGGCCGACGTTTTCATGAAAAAGGCCATTTTTTCTTTAAAATATTCGCCAAAAATACAAATTTCACCCGAATCCAATGCGGACTGCTGTGTCTCGTTCAGCCAGTATAGGACCACGTCTGGGAGAAATTTCGAGTCAATCGGTCCAAAGACCTGGAAGCTATTGAAAAAATCGGCCGACGTTTTCATGAAAAAGGCCATTTTTTTCTTTAAAATATTCACCAAAAATACAAATTCCACCAGAATCCAACCAAAACCGGCGAGCCTCATTCCACCAGTGAGGAGGACATGCGTGTGCAATTTTGAGTCAATCGGTCAAAAGACGACCGTAACCCTAACCCTAGCCCCGTAACCCTAACCCTAACCCTAACCCTAGCCTCAGCCTTAAGCCAGCCTCATGAAACATTGTCCCTCTCACTAAAATATTCGCCAAAAATACAAATTTCACCCGAATACAATGCGGACTGCTGTGTCTCGTTCAGCCAGTATAGGACCACGTCTGGGAGAAATTTCGAGTCAATCGGTCCAAAGACCTGGAAGCTATTGAAAAAATCGGCCGACGTTTTCATGAAAAAGGCCATTTTTTCTTTAAAATATTCGCCAAAAATACAAATTTCACCCGAATCCAATGCGGACTGCTGTGTCTCGTTCAGCCAGTATAGGACCACGTCTGGGAGAAATTTCGAGTCAATCGGTCCAAAGACCTGGAAGCTATTGAAAAAATCGGCCGACGTTTTCATGAAAAAGGCCATTTTTTTCTTTAAAATATTCACCAAAAATACAAATTCCACCAGAATCCAACCAAAACCGGCGAGCCTCATTCCACCAGTGAGGAGGACATGCGTGTGCAATTTCGAGTCAATCGGTCAAAAGACGACCGTAACCCTAACCCTAGCCCCGTAACCCTAACCCTAACCCTAACCCTAGCCTCAGCCTTAAGCCAGCCTCATGAAACATTGTCCCTCTCACTAAAATATTCGCCAAAAATACAAATTTCACCCGAATCCAATGCGGACTGCTGTGTCTCGTTCAGCCAGTATAGGACCACGTCTGGGAGAAATTTCGAGTCAATCGGTCCAAAGACCTGGAAGCTATTGAAAAAATCGGCCGACGTTTTCATGAAAAAGGCCATTTTTTTCTTTAAAATATTCACCAAAAATACAAATTCCACCAGAATCCAACGAAAACCGGCGAGCCTCATTCCACCAGTGAGGAGGACATGCGTGTGCAATTTCGAGTCAATCGGTCAAAAGACGACCGTAACCCTAACCCTAGCCCCATAACCCTAACCCTAGCCCCATAACCCTAACCCTAACCCTAACCCTAGCCTCAGCCTTAAGCCAGCCTCATGAAACATTGTCCCTCTCACTAAAATATTCGCCAAAAATACAAATTTCACCCGAATCCAATGCGGACTGCTGTGTCTCGTTCAGCCAATATAGTACCACGTCTGGGAGAAATTTCGAGTCAATCGGTCCAAAGACCTGGAAGCTATTGAAAAAATCGGCCGACGTTTTCATGAAAAAGGCCATTTTTTTCTTTAAAATATTCACCAAAAATACAAATTCCACCAGAATCCAACCAAAACCGGCGAGCCTCATTCCACCAGTGAGGAGGACATGCGTGTGCAATTTCGAGTCAATCGGTCAAAAGACGACCGTAACCCTAACCCTAGCCCCATAACCCTAACCCTAGCCCCATAACCCTAACCCTAACCCTAACCCTAGCCTCAGCCTTAAGCCAGCCTCATGAAACATTGTCCCTCTCACTAAAATATTCGCCAAAAATACAAATTTCACCCGAATCCAATGCGGACTGCTGTGTCCCGTTCAGCCAGTATAGGACCACGTCTGGGAGAAATTTCGAGTCAATCGGTCCAAAGACCTGGAAGCTATTGAAAAAATCGGCCGACGTTTTCATGAAAAAGGCCATTTTTTCTTTAAAATATTCGCCAAAAATACAAATTTCACCCGAATCCAATGCGGACTGCTGTGTCTCGTTCAGCCAGTATAGGACCACGTCTGGGAGAAATTTCGAGTCAATCGGTCCAAAGACCTGGAAGCTATTGAAAAAATCGGCCGACGTTTTCATGAAAAAGGCCATTTTTTTCTTTAAAATATTCACCAAAAATACAAATTCCACCAGAATCCAACCAAAACCGGCGAGCCTCATTCCACCAGTGAGGAGGACATGCGTGTGCAATTTCGAGTCAATCGGTCAAAAGACGACCGTAACCCTAACCCTAGCCCCATAACCCTAACCCTAGCCCCATAACCCTAACCCTAACGCTAACCCTAGCCTCAGCCTTAAGCCAGCCTCATGAAACATTGTCCCTCTCACTAAAATATTCGCCAAAAATACAAATTTCACCCGAATCCAATGCGGACTGCTGTGTCCCGTTCAGCCAGTATAGGACCACGTCTGGGAGAAATTTCGAGTCAATCGGTCCAAAGACCTGGAAGCTATTGAAAAAATCGGCCGACGTTTTCATGAAAAAGGCCATTTTTTCTTTAAAATATTCGCCAAAAATACAAATTTCACCCGAATCCAATGCGGACTGCTGTGTCTCGTTCAGCCAGTATAGGACCACGTCTGGGAGAAATTTCGAGTCAATCGGTCCAAAGACCTGGAAGCTATTGAAAAAATCGGCCGACGTTTTCATGAAAAAGGCCATTTTTTTCTTTAAAATATTCACCAAAAATACAAATTCCACCAGAATCCAACCAAAACCGGCGAGCCTCATTCCACCAGTGAGGAGGACATGCGTGTGCAATTTTGAGTCAATCGGTCAAAAGACGACCGTAACCCTAACCCTAGCCCCGTAACCCTAACCCTAACCCTAACCCTAGCCTCAGCCTTAAGCCAGCCTCATGAAACATTGTCCCTCTCACTAAAATATTCGCCAAAAATACAAATTTCACCCGAATCCAATGCGGACTGCTGTGTCTCGTTCAGCCAGTATAGGACCACGTCTGGGAGAAATTTCGAGTCAATCGGTCCAAAGAACTGGAAGCTATTGAAAAAATCGGCCAACGTTTTCATGAAAAAGGCCATTTTTTTCTTTAAAATATTCACCAAAAATACAAATTCCACCAGAATCCAACCAAAACCGGCGAGCCTCATTCCACCAGTGAGGAGGACATGTGTGTGCAATTTCGAGTCAATCGGTCAAAAGACGACCGTAACCCTAACCCTAGCCCCATAACCCTAACCCTAGCCCCATAACCCTAACCCTAACCCTAACCCTAGCCTCAGCCTTAAGCCAGCCTCATGAAACATTGTCCCTCTCACTAAAATATTCGCCAAAAATACAAATTTCACCCGAATCCAATGCGGACTGCTGTGTCCCGTTCAGCCAGTATAGGACCACGTCTGGGAGAAATTTCGAGTCAATCGGTCCAAAGACCTGGAAGCTATTGAAAAAATCGGCCGACGTTTTCATGAAAAAGGCCATTTTTTCTTTAAAATATTCGCCAAAAATACAAATTTCACCCGAATCCAATGCGGACTGCTGTGTCTCGTTCAGCCAGTATAGGACCACGTCTGGGAGAAATTTCGAGTCAATCGGTCCAAAGACCTGGAAGCTATTGAAAAAATCGGCCGACGTTTTCATGAAAAAGGCCATTTTTTTCTTTAAAATATTCACCAAAAATACAAATTCCACCAGAATCCAACCAAAACCGGCGAGCCTCATTCCACCAGTGAGGAGGACATGCGTGTGCAATTTCGAGTCAATCGGTCAAAAGACGACCGTAACCCTAACCCTAGCCCCATAACCCTAACCCTAGCCCCATAACCCTAACCCTAACGCTAACCCTAGCCTCAGCCTTAAGCCAGCCTCATGAAACATTGTCCCTCTCACTAAAATATTCGCCAAAAATACAAATTTCACCCGAATCCAATGCGGACTGCTGTGTCCCGTTCAGCCAGTATAGGACCACGTCTGGGAGAAATTTCGAGTCAATCGGTCCAAAGACCTGGAAGCTATTGAAAAAATCGGCCGACGTTTTCATGAAAAAGGCCATTTTTTCTTTAAAATATTCGCCAAAAATACAAATTTCACCCGAATCCAATGCGGACTGCTGTGTCTCGTTCAGCCAGTATAGGACCACGTCTGGGAGAAATTTCGAGTCAATCGGTCCAAAGACCTGGAAGCTATTGAAAAAATCGGCCGACGTTTTCATGAAAAAGGCCATTTTTTTCTTTAAAATATTCACCAAAAATACAAATTCCACCAGAATCCAACCAAAACCGGCGAGCCTCATTCCACCAGTGAGGAGGACATGCGTGTGCAATTTTGAGTCAATCGGTCAAAAGACGACCGTAACCCTAACCCTAGCCCCGTAACCCTAACCCTAACCCTAGCCTCAGCCTTAAGCCAGCCTCATGAAACATTGTCCCTCTCACTAAAATATTCGCCAAAAATACAAATTTCACCCGAATACAATGCGGACTGCTGTGTCTCGTTCAGCCAGTATAGGACCACGTCTGGGAGAAATTTCGAGTCAATCGGTATAAAGACCTGGAAGCTATTGAAAAAATCGGCCGACGTTTTCATGAAAAAGGCCATTTTTACTTTAAAATATTCGCCAAAAATACAAATTTCACCCGAATCCAATGCGGACTGCTGTGTCTCGTTCAGCCAGTATAGGACCACGTCTGGGAGAAATTTCGAGTCAATCGGTCCAAAGACCTGGAAGCTATTGAAAAAATCGGCCAACGTTTTCATGAAAAAGGCCATTTTTTTCTTTAAAATATTCACCAAAAATACAAATTCCACCAGAATCCAACCAAAACCGGCGAGACTCATTCCACCAGTGAGGAGGACATGCGTGTGCAATTTCGAGTCAATCGGTCAAAAGACGACCGTAACCCTAACCCTAGCCCCATAACCCTAACCCTAACCCTAACCCTAGCCTCAGCCTTAAGCCAGCCTCATGAAACATTGTCCCTCTCACTAAAATATTCGCCAAAAATACAAATTTCACCCGAATCCAATGCGGACTGCTGTGTCTCGTTCAGCCAGTATAGGACCACGTCTGGGAGAAATTTCGAGTCAATCGGTCCAAAGACCTGGAAGCTATTGAAAAAATCGGCCGACGTTTTCATGAAAAAGGCCATTTTTTCTTTAAAATATTCGCCAAAAATACAAATTTCACCCGAATCCAATGCGGACTGCTGTGTCTCGTTCAGCCAGTATAGGACCACGTCTGGGAGAAATTTCGAGTCAATCGGTCCAAAGACCTGGAAGCTATTGAAAAAATCGGCCGACGTTTTCATGAAAAAGGCCATTTTTTTCTTTAAAATATTCACCAAAAATACAAATTCCACCAGAATCCAACCAAAACCGGCGAGCCTCATTCCACCAGTGAGGAGGACATGCGTGTGCAATTTCGAGTCAATCGGTCAAAAGACGACCGTAACCCTAACCCTAGCCCCATAACCCTAACCCTAGCCCCATAACCCTAACCCTAACCCTAGCCTCAGCCTTAAGCCAGCCTCATGAAACATTGTCCCTCTCACTAAAATATTCGCCAAAAATACAAATTTCACCCGAATCCAATGCGGACTGCTGTGTCCCGTTCAGCCAGTATAGGACCACGTCTGGGAGAAATTTCGAGTCAATCGGTCCAAAGACCTGGAAGCTATTGAAAAAATCGGCCGACGTTTTCATGAAAAAGGCCATTTTTTCTTTAAAATATTCGCCAAAAATACAAATTTCACCCGAATCCAATGCGGACTGCTGTGTCTCGTTCAGCCAGTATAGGACCACGTCTGGGAGAAATTTCGAGTCAATCGGTCCAAAGACCTGGAAGCTATTGAAAAAATCGGCCGACGTTTTCATGAAAAAGGCCATTTTTTTCTTTAAAATATTCACCAAAAATACAAATTCCACCAGAATCCAACCAAAACCGGCGAGCCTCATTCCACCAGTGAGGAGGACATGCGTGTGCAATTTCGAGTCAATCGGTCAAAAGACGACCGTAACCCTAACCCTAGCCCCATAACCCTAACCCTAGCCCCATAACCCTAACCCTAACGCTAACCCTAGCCTCAGCCTTAAGCCAGCCTCATGAAACATTGTCCCTCTCACTAAAATATTCGCCAAAAATACAAATTTCACCCGAATCCAATGCGGACTGCTGTGTCCCGTTCAGCCAGTATAGGACCACGTCTGGGAGAAATTTCGAGTCAATCGGTCCAAAGACCTGGAAGCTATTGAAAAAATCGGCCGACGTTTTCATGAAAAAGGCCATTTTTTCTTTAAAATATTCGCCAAAAATACAAATTTCACCCGAATCCAATGCGGACTGCTGTGTCTCGTTCAGCCAGTATAGGACCACGTCTGGGAGAAATTTCGAGTCAATCGGTCCAAAGACCTGGAAGCTATTGAAAAAATCGGCCGACGTTTTCATGAAAAAGGCCATTTTTTTCTTTAAAATATTCACCAAAAATACAAATTCCACCAGAATCCAACCAAAACCGGCGAGCCTCATTCCACCAGTGAGGAGGACATGCGTGTGCAATTTTGAGTCAATCGGTCAAAAGACGACCGTAACCCTAACCCTAGCCCCGTAACCCTAACCCTAACCCTAGCCTCAGCCTTAAGCCAGCCTCATGAAACATTGTCCCTCTCACTAAAATATTCGCCAAAAATACAAATTTCACCCGAATACAATGCGGACTGCTGTGTCTCGTTCAGCCAGTATAGGACCACGTCTGGGAGAAATTTCGAGTCAATCGGTATAAAGACCTGGAAGCTATTGAAAAAATCGGCCGACGTTTTCATGAAAAAGGCCATTTTTACTTTAAAATATTCGCCAAAAATACAAATTTCACCCGAATCCAATGCGGACTGCTGTGTCTCGTTCAGCCAGTATAGGACCACGTCTGGGAGAAATTTCGAGTCAATCGGTCCAAAGACCTGGAAGCTATTGAAAAAATCGGCCAACGTTTTCATGAAAAAGGCCATTTTTTTCTTTAAAATATTCACCAAAAATACAAATTCCACCAGAATCCAACCAAAACCGGCGAGACTCATTCCACCAGTGAGGAGGACATGCGTGTGCAATTTCGAGTCAATCGGTCAAAAGACGACCGTAACCCTAACCCTAGCCCCATAACCCTAACCCTAACCCTAACCCTAGCCTCAGCCTTAAGCCAGCCTCATGAAACATTGTCCCTCTCACTAAAATATTCGCCAAAAATACAAATTTCACCCGAATCCAATGCGGACTGCTGTGTCTCGTTCAGCCAGTATAGGACCACGTCTGGGAGAAATTTCGAGTCAATCGGTCCAAAGACCTGGAAGCTATTGAAAAAATCGGCCGACGTTTTCATGAAAAAGGCCATTTTTTCTTTAAAATATTCGCCAAAAATACAAATTTCACCCGAATCCAATGCGGACTGCTGTGTCTCGTTCAGCCAGTATAGGACCACGTCTGGGAGAAATTTCGAGTCAATCGGTCCAAAGACCTGGAAGCTATTGAAAAAATCGGCCGACGTTTTCATGAAAAAGGCCATTTTTTTCTTTAAAATATTCACCAAAAATACAAATTCCACCAGAATCCAACCAAAACCGGCGAGCCTCATTCCACCAGTGAGGAGGACATGCGTGTGCAATTTCGAGTCAATCGGTCAAAAGACGACCGTAACCCTAACCCTAGCCCCATAACCCTAACCCTAGCCCCATAACCCTAACCCTAACCCTAGCCTCAGCCTTAAGCCAGCCTCATGAAACATTGTCCCTCTCACTAAAATATTCGCCAAAAATACAAATTTCACCCGAATCCAATGCGGACTGCTGTGTCTCGTTCAGCCAATATAGGACCACGTCTGGGAGAAATTTCGAGTCAATCGGTCCAAAGACCTGGAAGCTATTGAAAAAATCGGCCGACGTTTTCATGAAAAAGGCCATTTTTTCTTTAAAATATTCGCCAAAAATACAAATTTCACCCGAATCCAATGCGGACTGCTGTGTCTCGTTTAGCCAGTATAGGACCACGTCTGGGAGAAATTTCGAGTCAATCGGTCTAAAGACCTGGAAGCTATTGAAAAAATCGGCCGACGTTTTCATGAAAAAGGCCATTTTTTTCTTTAAAATATTCACCAAAAATACAAATTCCACCAGAATCCAACCAAAACCGGCGAGCCTCATTCCACCAGTGAGGAGGACATGCGTGTGCAATTTCGAGTCAATCGGTCAAAAGACGACCGTAACCCTAACCCTAGCCCCATAACCCTAACCCTAACCCTAACCCTAGCCTCAGCCTTAAGCCAGCCTCATGAAACATTGTCCCTCTCACTAAAATATTCGCCAAAAATACAAATTTCACCCGAATCCAATGCGGACTGCTGTGTCTCGTTCAGCCAGTATAGGACCACGTCTGGGAGAAATTTCGAGTCAATCGGTCCAAAGACCTGGAAGCTATTGAAAAAATCGGCCGACGTTTTGATGAAAAAGGCCATTTTTTCTTTAAAATATTCGCCAAAAATACAAATTTCACCCGAATCCAATGCGGACTGCTGTGTCTCGTTCAGCCAGTATAGGACCACGTCTGGGAGAAATTTCGAGTCAATCGGTCCAAAGACCTGGAAGCTATTGAAAAAATCGGCCGACGTTTTCATGAAAAAGGCCATTTTTTCTTTAAAATATTCGCCAAAAATACAAATTTCACCCGAATCCAATGCGGACTGCTGTGTCTCGTTCAGCCAGTATAGGACCACGTCTGGGAGAAATTTCGAGTCAATCGGTCCAAAGACCTGGAAGCTATTGAAAAAATCGGCCGACGTTTTCATGAAAAAGGCCATTTTTTTCTTTAAAATATTCACCAAAAATACAAATTCCACCAGAATCCAACCAAAACCGGCGAGCCTCATTCCACCAGTGAGGAGGACATGCGTGTGCAATTTCGAGTCAATCGGTCAAAAGACGACCGTAACCCTAACCCTAGCCCCGTAACCCTAACCCTAACCCTAACCCTAGCCTCAGCCTTAAGCCAGCCTCATGAAACATTGTCCCTCTCACTAAAATATTCGCCAAAAATACAAATTTCACCCGAATCCAATGCGGACTGCTGTGTCTCGTTCAGCCAATATAGGACCACGTCTGGGAGAAATTTCGAGTCAATCGGTCCAAAGACCTGGAAGCTATTGAAAAAATCGGCCGACGTTTTCATGAAAAAGGCCATTTTTTCTTTAAAATATTCGCCAAAAATACAAATTTCACCCGAATCCAATGCGGACTGCTGTGTCTCGTTTAGCCAGTATAGGACCACGTCTGGGAGAAATTTCGAGTCAATCGGTCCAAAGACCTGGAAGCTATTGAAAAAATCGGCCAACGTTTTCATGAAAAAGGCCATTTTTTTCTTTAAAATATTCACCAAAAATACAAATTCCACCAGAATCCAACCAAAACCGGCGAGCCTCATTCCACCAGTGAGGAGGACATCCGTGTGCAATTTCGAGTCAATCGGTCAAAAGACGACCGTAACCCTAACCCTAGCCTCGTAACCCTAACCCTAACCCTAACCCTAGCCTCAGCCTTAAGCCAGCCTCATGAAACATTGTCCCTCTCACTAAAATATTCGCCAAAAATACAAATTTCACCCGAATCCAATGCGGACTGCTGTGTCTTGTTCAGCCAGTATAGGACCACGTCTGGGAGAAATTTCGAGTCAATCGGTCCAAAGACCTGGAAGCTATTGAAAAAATTGGCCGACGTTTTCATGAAAAAGGCCATTTTTTTCTTTAAAATATTCGCCAAAAATACAAATTTCACCCGAATCCAATGCGGACTGCTGTGTCTCGTTCAGCCAGTATAGGACCACGTCTGGGAGAAATTTCGAGTCAATCGGTATAAAGACCTGGAAGCTATTGAAAAAATCGGCCGACGTTTTCATGAAAAAGGCCATTTTTTCTTTAAAATATTCGCCAAAAATACAAATTTCACCCGAATCCAATGCGGACTGCTGTGTCTCGTTCAGCCAGTATAGGACCACGTCTGGGAGAAATTTCGAGTCAATCGGTCCAAAGACCTGGAAGCTATTGAAAAAATCGGCCAACGTTTTCATGAAAAAGGCCATTTTTTTCTTTAAAATATTCACCAAAAATACAAATTCCACCAGAATCCAACCAAAACCGGCGAGCCTCATTCCACCAGTGAGGAGGACATGCGTGTGCAATTTCGAGTCAATCGGTCAAAAGACGACCGTAACCCTAACCCTAGCCCCATAACCCTAACCCTAACCCTAACCCTAGCCTCAGCCTTAAGCCAGCCTCATGAAACATTGTCCCTCTCACTAAAATATTCGCCAAAAATACAAATTTCACCCGAATCCAATGCGGACTGCTGTGTCCCGTTCAGCCAGTATAGGACCACGTCTGGGAGAAATTTCGAATCAATCGGTCCAAAGACCTGGAAGCTATTGAAAAAATCGGCCGACGTTTTCATGAAAAAGGCCATTTTTTCTTTAAAATATTCGCCAAAAATACAAATTTCACCCGAATCCAATGCGGACTGCTGTGTCTCGTTCAGCCAGTATAGGACCACGTCTGGGAGAAATTTCGAGTCAATCGGTCCAAAGACCTGGAAGCTATTGAAAAAATCGGCCGACGTTTTCATGAAAAAGGCCATTTTTTTCTTTAAAATATTCACCAAAAATACAAATTCCACCAGAATCCAACCAAAACCGGCGAGCCTCATTCCACCAGTGAGGAGGACATGCGTGTGCAATTTCGAGTCAATCAGTCAAAAGACGACCGTAACCCTAACCCTAGCCCCATAACCCTAACCCTAACCCTAACCCTAGCCTCAGCCTTAAGCCAGCCTCATGAAACATTGTCCCTCTCACTAAAATATTCGCCAAAAATACAAATTTCACCCGAATCCAATGCGGACTGCTGTGTCTCGTTCAGCCAGTATAGGACCACGTCTGGGAGAAATTTCGAGTCAATCGGTCCAAAGAACTGGAAGCTATTGAAAAAATCGGCCAACGTTTTCATGAAAAAGGCCATTTTTTTCTTTAAAATATTCACCAAAAATACAAATTCCACCAGAATCCAACCAAAACCGGCGAGCCTCATTCCACCAGTGAGGAGGACATGCGTGTGCAATTTCGAGTCAATCGGTCAAAAGACGACCGTAACCCTAACCCTAGCCCCATAACCCTAACCCTAGCCCCATAACCCTAACCCTAACCCTAACCCTAGCCTCAGCCTTAAGCCAGCCTCATGAAACATTGTCCCTCTCACTAAAATATTCGCCAAAAATACAAATTTCACCCGAATCCAATGCGGACTGCTGTGTCTCGTTCAGCCAGTATAGGACCACGTCTGGGAGAAATTTCGAGTCAATCGGTCCAAAGACCTGGAAGCTATTGAAAAAATCGGCCGACGTTTTCATGAAAAAGGCCATTTTTTTCTTTAAAATATTCACCAAAAATACAAATTCCACCAGAATCAAACCAAAACCGGCGAGCCTCATTCCACCAGTGAGGAGGACATGCGTGTGCAATTTCGAGTCAATCGGTCAAAAGACGACCGTAACCCTAACCCTAGCCTCGTAACCCTAACCCTAACCCTAACCCTAGCCTCAGCCTTAAGCCAGCCTCATGAAACATTGTCCCTCTCACTAAAATATTCGCCAAAAATACAAATTTCACCCGAATCCAATGCGGACTGCTGTGTCTCGTTCAGCCAATATAGGACCACGTCTGGGAGAAATTTCGAGTCAATCGGTCCAAAGACCTGGAAGCTATTGAAAAAATCGGCCGACGTTTTCATGAAAAAGGCCATTTTTTCTTTAAAATATTCGCCAAAAATACAAATTTCACCCGAATCCAATGCGGACTGCTGTGTCTCGTTTAGCCAGTATAGGACCACGTCTGGGAGAAATTTCGAGTCAATCGGTCCAAAGAACTGGAAGCTATTGAAAAAATCGGCCAACGTTTTAATGAAAAAGGCCATTTTTTTCTTTAAAATATTCACCAAAAATACAAATTCCACCAGAATCCAACCAAAACCGGCGAGCCTCATTCCACCAGTGAGGAGGACATGCGTGTGCAATTTCGAGTCAATCGGTCAAAAGACGACCGTAACCCTAACCCTAGCCCCATAACCCTAACCCTAGCCCCATAACCCTAACCCTAACCCTAACCCTAGCCTCAGCCTTAAGCCAGCCTCATGAAACATTGTCCCTCTCACTAAAATATTCGCCAAAAATACAAATTTTACCCGAATCCAATGCGGACTGCTGTGTCCCGTTCAGCCAGTATAGGACCACGTCTGGGAGAAATTTCGAGTCAATCGGTCCAAAGACCTGGAAGCTATTGAAAAAATCGGCCGACGTTTTCATGAAAAAGGCCATTTTTTCTTTAAAATATTCGCCAAAAATACAAATTTCACCCGAATCCAATGCGGACTGCTGTGTCTCGTTCAGCCAGTATAGGACCACGTCTGGGAGAAATTTCGAGTCAATCGGTCCAAAGACCTGGAAGCTATTGAAAAAATCGGCCGACGTTTTCATGAAAAAGGCCATTTTTTTCTTTAAAATATTCACCAAAAATACAAATTCCACCAGAATCCAACCAAAACCGGCGAGCCTCATTCCACCAGTGAGGAGGACATGCGTGTGCAATTTCGAGTCAATCGGTCAAAAGACGACCGTAACCCTAACCCTAGCCTCGTAACCCTAACCCTAACCCTAACCCTAGCCTCAGCCTTAAGCCAGCCTCATGAAACATTGTCCCTCTCACTAAAATATTCGCCAAAAATACAAATTTCACCCGAATCCAATGCGGACTGCTGTGTCTTGTTCAGCCAGTATAGGACCACGTCTGGGAGAAATTTCGAGTCAATCGGTCCAAAGACCTGGAAGCTATTGAAAAAATTGGCCGACGTTTTCATGAAAAAGGCCATTTTTTTCTTTAAAATATTCGCCAAAAATACAAATTTCACCCGAATCCAATGCGGACTGCTGTGTCTCGTTCAGCCAGTATAGGACCACGTCTGGGAGAAATTTCGAGTCAATCGGTATAAAGACCTGGAAGCTATTGAAAAAATCGGCCGACGTTTTCATGAAAAAGGCCATTTTTTCTTTAAAATATTCGCCAAAAATACAAATTTCACCCGAATCCAATGCGGACTGCTGTGTCTCGTTCAGCCAGTATAGGACCACGTCTGGGAGAAATTTCGAGTCAATCGGTCCAAAGACCTGGAAGCTATTGAAAAAATCGGCCAACGTTTTCATGAAAAAGGCCATTTTTTTCTTTAAAATATTCACCAAAAATACAAATTCCACCAGAATCCAACCAAAACCGGCGAGCCTCATTCCAACAGTGAGGAGGACATGCGTGTCCAATTTCGAGTCAATCGGTCAAAAGACGACCGTAACCCTAACCCTAGCCCCATAACCCTAACCCTAACCCTAACCCTAGCCTCAGCCTTAAGCCAGCCTCATGAAACATTGTCCCTCTCACTAAAATATTCGCCAAAAATACAAATTTCACCCGAATCCAATGCGGACTGCTGTGTCCCGTTCAGCCAGTATAGGACCACGTATGGGAGAAATTTCGAGTCAATCGGTCCAAAGACCTGGAAGCTATTGAAAAAATCGGCCGACGTTTTCATGAAAAAGGCCATTTTTTCTTTAAAATATTCGCCAAAAATACAAATTTCACCCGAATCCAATGCGGACTGCTGTGTCTCGTTCAGCCAGTATAGGACCACGTCTGGGAGAAATTTCGAGTCAATCGGTCCAAAGACCTGGAAGCTATTGAAAAAATCGGCCAACGTTTTCATGAAAAAGGCCATTTTTTTCTTTAAAATATTCACCAAAAATACAAATTCCACCAGAATCCAACCAAAACCGGCGAGCCTCATTCCACCAGTGAGGAGGACATGCGTGTGCAATTTCGAGTCAATCGGTCAAAAGACGACCGTAACCCTAACCCTAGCCCCATAACCCTAACCCTAACCCTAACCCAGTCTCAGCCTTAAGCCAGCCTCATGAAACATTGTCCCTCTCACTAAAATATTCGCCAAAAATACAAATTTCACCCGAATCCAATGCGGACTGCTGTGTCTCGTTCAGCCAGTATAGGACCACGTCTGGGAGAAATTTCGAGTCAATCGGTCCAAAGACCTGGAAGCTATTGAAAAAATCGGCCAACGTTTTCATGAAAAAGGCCATTTTTTTCTTTAAAATATTCACCAAAAATACAAATTCCACCAGAATCCAACCAAAACCGACGAGCCTCATTCCACCAGTGAGGAGGACATGCGTGTGCAATTTCGAGTCAATCGGTCAAAAGACGACCGTAACCCTAACCCTAGCCCCATAACCCTAACCCTAGCCCCATAACCCTAACCCTAACCCTAACCCAGTCTCAGCCTTAAGCCAGCCTCATGAAACATTGTCCCTCTCACTAAAATATTCGCCAAAAATACAAATTTCACCCGAATCCAATGCGGACTGCTGTGTCTCGTTCAGCCAGTATAGGACCACGTCTGGGAGAAATTTCGAGTCAATCGGTCCAAAGACCTGGAAGCTATTGAAAAAATCGGCCAACGTTTTCATGAAAAAGGCCATTTTTTTCTTTAAAATATTCACCAAAAATACAAATTCCACCAGAATCCAACCAAAACCGGCGAGCCTCATTCCACCAGTGAGGAGGACATGCGTGTGCAATTTCGAGTCAATCGGTCAAAAGACGACCGTAACCCTAACCCTAGCCCCATAACCCTAACCCTAGCCCCATAACCCTAACCCTAACCCTAACCCTAGCCTCAGCCTTAAGCCAGCCTCATGAAACATTGTCCCTCTCACTAAAATATTCGCCAAAAATACAAATTTCACCCGAATCCAATGCGGACTGCTGTGTCTCGTTCAGCCAGTATAGGACCACGTCTGGGAGAAATTTCGAGTCAATCGGTCCAAAGACCTGGAAGCTATTGAAAAAATCGGCCAACGTTTTCATGAAAAAGGCAATTTTTTTCTTTAAAATATTCACCAAAAATACAAATTCCACCAGAATCCAACCAAAACCGGCGAGCCTCATTCCACCAGTGAGGAGGACATGCGTGTGCAATTTCGAGTCAATCGGTCAAAAGACGACCGTAACCCTAACCCTAGCCCCGTAACCCTAACCCTTACCCTAACCCTAGCCTCAGCCTTAAGCCAGCCTCATGAAACATTGTCCCTCTCACTAAAATATTCGCCAAAAATACAAATTTCACCCGAATCCAATGGGGACTGCTGTGTCTCGTTCAGCCAGTATAGGACCACGTCTGGGAGAAATTTCGAGTCAATCGGTCCAAAGACCTGGAAGCTATTGAAAAAATTGGCCGACGTTTTCAAGAAAAAGGCCATTTTTTTCTTTAAAATATTCGCCAAAAATACAAATTTCACCCGAATCCAATGCGGACTGCTGTGTCTCGTTCAGCCAGTATAGGACCACGTCTGGGAGAAATTTCGAGTCAATCGGTCCAAAGACCTGGAAGCTATTGAAAAAATCGGCCGACGTTTTCATGAAAAAGGCCATTTTTTCTTTAAAATATTCGCCAAAAATACAAATTTCACCAGAATCCAACAAAAACCGGCGAGCCTCATTCCACCAGTGAGGAGGACATGCGTGTGCAATTTCGAGTCAATCGGTCAAAAGACGACCGTAACCCTAACCCTAGCCCCATAACCCTAACCCTAACCCTAACCCTAGCCTCAGCCTTAAGCCAGCCTCATGAAACATTGTCCCTCTCACTAAAATATTCGCCAAAAATACAAATTTCACCCGAATCCAATGCGGACTGCTGTGTCTCGTTCAGCCAGTATAGGACCACGTCTGGGAGAAATTTCGAGTCAATCGGTCCAAAGACCTGGAAGCTATTGAAAAAATCGGCCAACGTTTTCATGAAAAAGGCCATTTTTTTCTTTAAAATATTCACCAAAAATACAAATTCCACCAGAATCCAACCAAAACCGGCGAGCCTCATTCCACCAGTGAGGAGGACATGCGTGTGCAATTTCGAGTCAATCGGTCAAAAGACGACCGTAACCCTAACCCTAGCCCCGTAACCCTAACCCTAACCCTAACCCTAGCCTCAGCCTTAAGCCAGCCTCATGAAACATTGTCCCTCTCACTAAAATATTCGCCAAAAATACAAATTTCACCCGAATCCAATGCGGACTGCTGTGTCTCGTTCAGCCAGTATAGGACCACGTCTGGGAGAAATTTCGAGTCAATCGGTCCAAAGACCTGGAAGCTATTGAAAAAATCGGCCGACGTTTTCATGAAAAAGGCCATTTTTTTCTTTAAAATATTCACCAAAAATACAAATTCCACCAGAATCAAACCAAAACCGGCGAGCCTCATTCCACCAGTGAGGAGGACATGCGTGTGATATTTCGAGTCAATCGGTCAAAAGACGACCGTAACCCTAACCCTAGCCCCATAACCCTAACCCTAACCCTAACCCTAGCCTCAGCCTTAAGCGAGCCTCATGAAACATTGTCCCTCTCACTAAAATATTCGCCAAAAATACAAATTTCACCCGAATCCAATGCGGACTGCTGTGTCTCGTTCAGCCAGTATAGGACCACGTCTGGGAGAAATTTCGAGTCAATCGGTCCAAAGACCTGGAAGCTATTGAAAAAATCGGCCGACGTTTTCATGAAAAAGGCCATTTTTTTCTTTAAAATATTCACCAAAAATACAAATTCCACCAGAATCCAACCAAAACCGGCGAGCCTCATTCCACCAGTGAGGAGGACATGCGTGTGCAATTTCGAGTCAATCGGTCAAAAGACGACCGTAACCCTAACCCTAGCCCCATAACCCTAACCCTAACCCTAACCCTAGCCTCAGCCTTAAGCCAGCCTCATGAAACATTGTCCCTCTCACTAAAATATTAGCCAAAAATACAAATTTCACCCGAATCCAATGGGGACTGCTGTGTCTCGTTCAGCCAGTATAGGACCACGTCTGGGAGAAATTTCGAGTCAATCGGTCCAAAGACCTGGAAGCTATTGAAAAAATCGGCAGACGTTTTCATGAAAAAGGCCATTTTTTCTTTAAAATATTCGCCAAAAATACAAATTTCACCCGAATCCAATGCGGACTGCTGTGTCTCGTTCAGCCAGTATAGGACCACGTCTGGGAGAAATTTCGAGTCAATCGGTCCAAAGACCTGGAAGCTATTGAAAAAATCGGCCGACGTTTTCATGAAAAAGGCCATTTTTTTCTTTAAAATATTCACCAAAAATACAAATTCCACCAGAATCCAACCAAAACCGGCGAGCCTCATTCCACCAGTGAGGAGGACATGCGTGTGCAATTTCGAGTCAATCGGTCAAAAGACGACCGTAACCCTAACCCTAGCCCCGTAACCCTAACCCTAGCCCCATAACCCTAACCCTAACCCTAACCCTAGCCCAGCCTTAAGCCAGCCTCATGAAACATTGTCCCTCTCACTAAAATATTCGCCAAAAATACAAATTTCACCCGAATCCAATGCGGACTGCTGTGTCTCGTTCAGCCAGTATAGGACCACGTCTGGGAGAAATTTCGAGTCAATCGGTCCAAAGACCTGGAAGCTATTGAAAAAATTGGCCGACGTTTTCATGAAAAAGGCCATTTTTTTCTTTAAAATATTCGCCAAAAATACAAATTTCACCCGAATCCAATGCGGACTGCTGTGTCTCGTTCAGCCAGTATAGGACCACGTCTGGGAGAAATTTCGAGTCAATCGGTCCAAAGACCTGGAAGCTATTGAAAAAATCGGCCGACGTTTTCATGAAAAAGGCCATTTTTTTCTTTAAAATATTCACCAAAAATACAAATTCCACCAGAATCCAACCAAAACCGGCGAGCCTCATTCCACCAGTGAGGAGGACATGCGTGTGCAATTTCGAGTCAATCGGTCAAAAGACGACCGTAACCCTAACCCTAGCCCCGTAACCCTAACCCTAGCCCCATAACCCTAACCCTAACCCTAACCCTAGCCCAGCCTTAAGCCAGCCTCATGAAACATTGTCCCTCTCACTAAAATATTCGCCAAAAATACAAATTTCACCCGAATCCAATGCGGACTGCTGTGTCTCGTTCAGCCAGTATAGGACCACGTCTGGGAGAAATTTCGAGTCAATCGGTCCAAAGACCTGGAAGCTATTGAAAAAATTGGCCGACGTTTTCATGAAAAAGGCCATTTTTTTCTTTAAAATATTCGCCAAAAATACAAATTTCACCCGAATCCAATGCGGACTGCTGTGTCTCGTTCAGCCAGTATAGGACCACGTCTGGGAGAAATTTCGAGTCAATCGGTCCAAAGACCTGGAAGCTATTGAAAAAATCGGCCGACGTTTTCATGAAAAAGGCCATTTTTTTCTTTAAAATATTCACCAAAAATACAAATTCCACCAGAATCAAACCAAAACCGGCGAGCCTCATTCCACCAGTGAGGAGGACATGCGTGTGATATTTCGAGTCAATCGGTCAAAAGACGACCGTAACCCTAACCCTAGCCCCATAACCCTAACCCTAACCCTAACCCTAGCCTCAGCCTTAAGCGAGCCTCATGAAACATTGTCCCTCTCACTAAAATATTCGCCAAAAATACAAATTTCACCCGAATCCACTGCGGACTGCTGTGTCTCGTTCAGCCAGTATAGGACCACGTCTGGGAGAAATTTCGAGTCAATCGGTCCAAAGACCTGGAAGCTATTGAAAAAATCGGCCGACGTTTTCATGAAAAAGGCCATTTTTTTCTTTAAAATATTCACCAAAAATACAAATTCCACCAGAATCCAACCAAAACCGGCGAGCCTCATTCCACCAGTGAGGAGGACATGCGTGTGCAATTTCGAGTCAATCGGTCAAAAGACGACCGTAACCCTAACCCTAGCCCCGTAACCCTAACCCTAGCCCCATAACCCTAACCCTAACCCTAACCCTAGCCCAGCCTTAAGCCAGCCTCATGAAACATTGTCCCTCTCACTAAAATATTCGCCAAAAATACAAATTTCACCCGAATCCAATGCGGACTGCTGTGTCTCGTTCAGCCAGTATAGGACCACGTCTGGGAGAAATTTCGAGTCAATCGGTCCAAAGACCTGGAAGCTATTGAAAAAATTGGCCGACGTTTTCATGAAAAAGGCCATTTTTTTCTTTAAAATATTCGCCAAAAATACAAATTTCACCCGAATCCAATGCGGACTGCTGTGTCTCGTTCAGCCAGTATAGGACCACGTCTGGGAGAAATTTCGAGTCAATCGGTCCAAACACCTGGAAGCTATTGAAAAAATCGGCCGACGTTTTCATGAAAAAGTCCATTTTTTCTTTAAAATATTCGCCAAAAATACAAATTTCACCCGAATCCAATGCGGACTGCTGTGTCTCCTTCAGCCAGTATAGGACCACGTCTGGGAGAAATTTCGAGTCAATCGGTCCAAAGACCTGGAAGCTATTGAAAAAATCGGCCAACGTTTTCATGAAAAAGGCCATTTTTTTCTTTAAAATATTCACCAAAAATACAAATTCCACCAGAATCCAACCAAAACCGGCGAGCCTCATTCCACCAGTGAGGAGGACATGCGTGTGCAATTTCGAGTCAATCGGTCAAAAGACGACCGTAACCCTAACCCTAGCCCCATAACCCTAACCCTAACCCTAGCCTCAGCCTTAAGCCAGCCTCATGAAACATTGTCCCTCTCACTAAAATATTCGCCAAAAATACAAATTTCACCCGAATCCAATGCGGACTGCTGTGTCTCCTTCAGCCAGTATAGGACCACGTCTGGGAGAAATTTCGAGTCAATCGGTCCAAAGACCTGGAAGCTATTGAAAAAATCAGCCGACGTTTTCATGAAAAAGGCCATTTTTTCTTTAAAATATTCGCCAAAAATACAAATTTCACCCGAATCCAATGCGGACTGCTGTGTCTCGTTCAGCAAGTATAGGACCACGTCTGGGAGAAATTTCGAGTCAATCGGTCCAAAGACCTGGAAGCTATTGAAAAAATCAGCCGACGTTTTCATGAAAAAGGCCATTTTTTCTTTAAAATATTCGCCAAAAATACAAATTTCACCCGAATCCAATGCGGACTGCTGTGTCTCGTTCAGCCAGTATAGGACCACGTCTGGGAGAAATTTCGAGTCAATCGGTCCAAAGACCTGGAAGCTATTGAAAAAATCGGCCAACGTTTTCATGAAAAAGGCCATTTTTTTCTTTAAAATATTCACCAAAAATACAAATTCCACCAGAATCCAACCAAAACCGGCGAGCCTCATTCCACCAGTGAGGAGGACATGCGTGTGCAATTTCGAGTCAATCGGTCAAAAGACGACCGTAACCCTAACCCTAACCCTAACCCTAGCCTCAGCCTTAAGCCAGCCTCATGAAACATTGTCCCTCTCACTAAAATATTCGCCAAAAATACAAATTTCACCCGAATCCAATGCGGACTGCTGTGTCTCGTTCAGCCAGTATAGGACCACGTCTGGGAGAAATTTCGAGTCAATCGGTCCAAAGACCTGGAAGCTATTGAAAAAATCGGCCGACGTTTTCATGAAAAAGGCCATTTTTTTCTTTAAAATATTCACCAAAAATACAAATTCCACCAGAATCAAACCAAAACCGGCGAGCCTCATTCCACCAGTGAGGAGGACATGCGTGTGATATTTCGAGTCAATCGGTCAAAAGACGACCGTAACCCTAACCCTAGCCCCATAACCCTAACCCTAACCCTAACCCTAGCCTCAGCCTTAAGCGAGCCTCATGAAACATTGTCCCTCTCACTAAAATATTCGCCAAAAATACAAATTTCACCCGAATCCAATGCGGACTGCTGTGTCTCGTTCAGCCAGTATAGGACCACGTCTGGGAGAAATTTCGAGTCAATCGGTCCAAAGACCTGGAAGCTATTGAAAAAATCGGCCGACGTTTTCATGAAAAAGGCCATTTTGTTCTTTAAAATATTCACCAAAAATACAAATTCCACCAGAATCCAACCAAAAACGGCGAGCCTCATTCCACCAGTGAGGAGGACATGCGTGTGCAATTTCGAGTCAATCGGTCAAAAGACGACCGTAACCCTAACCCTAGCCCCATAACCCTAACCCTAACCCTAACCCTAGCCTCAGCCTTAAGCCAGCCTCATGAAACATTGTCCCTCTCACTAAAATATTAGCCAAAAATACAAATTTCACCCGAATCCAATGGGGACTGCTGTGTCTCGTTCAGCCAGTATAGGACCACGTCTGGGAGAAATTTCAAGTCAATCGGTCCAAAGACCTGGAAGCTATTGAAAAAATCGGCAGACGTTTTCATGAAAAAGGCCATTTTTTCTTTAAAATATTCGCCAAAAATACAAATTTCACCCGAATCCAATGCGGACTGCTGTGTCTCGTTCAGCCAGTATAGGACCACGTCTGGGAGAAATTTCGAGTCAATCGGTCCAAAGACCTGGAAGCTATTGAAAAAATCGGCCGACGTTTTCATGAAAAAGGCCATTTTTTTCTTTAAAATATTCACCAAAAATACAAATTCCACCAGAATCCAACCAAAACCGGCGAGCCTCATTCCACCAGTGAGGAGGACATGCGTGTGCAATTTCGAGTCAATCGGTCAAAAGACGACCGTAACCCTAACCCTAGCCCCGTAACCCTAACCCTAGCCCCATAACCCTAACCCTAACCCTAACCCTAGCCCAGCCTTAAGCCAGCCTCATGAAACATTGTCCCTCTCACTAAAATATTCGCCAAAAATACAAATTTCACCCGAATCCAATGCGGACTGCTGTGTCTCGTTCAGCCAGTATAGGACCACGTCTGGGAGAAATTTCGAGTCAATCGGTCCAAAGACCTGGAAGCTATTGAAAAAATTGGCCGACGTTTTCATGAAAAAGGCCATTTTTTTCTTTAAAATATTCGCCAAAAATACAAATTTCACCCGAATCCAATGCGGACTGCTGTGTCTCGTTCAGCCAGTATAGGACCACGTCTGGGAGAAATTTCGAGTCAATCGGTCCAAAGACCTGGAAGCTATTGAAAAAATCGGCCGACGTTTTCATGAAAAAGGCCATTTTTTTCTTTAAAATATTCACCAAAAATACAAATTCCACCAGAATCAAACCAAAACCGGCGAGCCTCATTCCACCAGTGAGGAGGACATGCGTGTGATATTTCGAGTCAATCGGTCAAAAGACGACCGTAACCCTAACCCTAGCCCCATAACCCTAACCCTAACCCTAACCCTAGCCTCAGCCTTAAGCGAGCCTCATGAAACATTGTCCCTCTCACTAAAATATTCGCCAAAAATACAAATTTCACCCGAATCCACTGCGGACTGCTGTGTCTCGTTCAGCCAGTATAGGACCACGTCTGGGAGAAATTTCGAGTCAATCGGTCCAAAGACCTGGAAGCTATTGAAAAAATCGGCCGACGTTTTCATGAAAAAGGCCATTTTTTTCTTTAAAATATTCACCAAAAATACAAATTCCACCAGAATCCAACCAAAACCGGCGAGCCTCATTCCACCAGTGAGGAGGACATGCGTGTGCAATTTCGAGTCAATCGGTCAAAAGACGACCGTAACCCTAACCCTAGCCCCGTAACCCTAACCCTAGCCCCATAACCCTAACCCTAACCCTAACCCTAGCCCAGCCTTAAGCCAGCCTCATGAAACATTGTCCCTCTCACTAAAATATTCGCCAAAAATACAAATTTCACCCGAATCCAATGCGGACTGCTGTGTCTCGTTCAGCCAGTATAGGACCACGTCTGGGAGAAATTTCGAGTCAATCGGTCCAAAGACCTGGAAGCTATTGAAAAAATTGGCCGACGTTTTCATGAAAAAGGCCATTTTTTTCTTTAAAATATTCGCCAAAAATACAAATTTCACCCGAATCCAATGCGGACTGCTGTGTCTCGTTCAGCCAGTATAGGACCACGTCTGGGAGAAATTTCGAGTCAATCGGTCCAAACACCTGGAAGCTATTGAAAAAATCGGCCGACGTTTTCATGAAAAAGTCCATTTTTTCTTTAAAATATTCGCCAAAAATACAAATTTCACCCGAATCCAATGCGGACTGCTGTGTCTCCTTCAGCCAGTATAGGACCACGTCTGGGAGAAATTTCGAGTCAATCGGTCCAAAGACCTGGAAGCTATTGAAAAAATCGGCCAACGTTTTCATGAAAAAGGCCATTTTTTTCTTTAAAATATTCACCAAAAATACAAATTCCACCAGAATCCAACCAAAACCGGCGAGCCTCATTCCACCAGTGAGGAGGACATGCGTGTGCAATTTCGAGTCAATCGGTCAAAAGACGACCGTAACCCTAACCCTAGCCCCATAACCCTAACCCTAACCCTAGCCTCAGCCTTAAGCCAGCCTCATGAAACATTGTCCCTCTCACTAAAATATTCGCCAAAAATACAAATTTCACCCGAATCCAATGCGGACTGCTGTGTCTCCTTCAGCCAGTATAGGACCACGTCTGGGAGAAATTTCGAGTCAATCGGTCCAAAGACCTGGAAGCTATTGAAAAAATCAGCCGACGTTTTCATGAAAAAGGCCATTTTTTCTTTAAAATATTCGCCAAAAATACAAATTTCACCCGAATCCAATGCGGACTGCTGTGTCTCGTTCAGCAAGTATAGGACCACGTCTGGGAGAAATTTCGAGTCAATCGGTC
Source organism: Pagrus pagrus (assembly GCF_965226575.1). Lineage (NCBI taxonomy): Eukaryota > Metazoa > Chordata > Actinopteri > Spariformes > Sparidae > Pagrus > Pagrus pagrus. The sequence continues at coordinate 375,000 of NW_028175407.1, forward strand.
CAAAGACCTGGAAGCTATTGAAAAAATCAGCCGACGTTTTCATGAAAAAGGCCATTTTTTCTTTAAAATATTCGCCAAAAATACAAATTTCACCCGAATCCAATGCGGACTGCTGTGTCTCGTTCAGCCAGTATAGGACCACGTCTGGGAGAAATTTCGAGTCAATCGGTCCAAAGACCTGGAAGCTATTGAAAAAATCGGCCAACGTTTTCATGAAAAAGGCCATTTTTTTCTTTAAAATATTCACCAAAAATACAAATTCCACCAGAATCCAACCAAAACCGGCGAGCCTCATTCCACCAGTGAGGAGGACATGCGTGTGCAATTTCGAGTCAATCGGTCAAAAGACGACCGTAACCCTAACCCTAACCCTAACCCTAGCCTCAGCCTTAAGCCAGCCTCATGAAACATTGTCCCTCTCACTAAAATATTCGCCAAAAATACAAATTTCACCCGAATCCAATGCGGACTGCTGTGTCTCGTTCAGCCAGTATAGGACCACGTCTGGGAGAAATTTCGAGTCAATCTGTCCAAAGACCTGGAAGCTATTGAAAAAATCGGCCGACGTTTTCATGAAAAAGGCCATTTTTTTCTTTAAAATATTCACCAAAAATACAAATTCCACCAGAATCCAACCAAAACCGGCAAGCCTCATTCCACCAGTGAGGAGGACATGCGTGTGCAATTTCGAGTCAATCGGTCAAAAGACGACCGTAACCCTAACCCTAGCCCCATAACCCTAACCCTAGCCCCATAACCCTAACCCTAACCCTAACCCTAGCCTCAGCCTTAAGCCAGCCTCATGAAACATTGTCCCTCTCACTAAAATATTCGCCAAAAATACAAATTTCACCCGAATCCAATGTGGACTGCTGTGTTTCGTTCAGCCAGTATAGGACCACGTCTGGGAGAAATTTCGAGTCAATCGGTCCAAAGACCTGGAAGCTATTGAAAAAATGGGCCGACGTTTTCATGAAAAAGGCCATTTTTTTCTTTAAAATATTCGCCAAAAATACAAATTTCACCCGAATCCAATGCGGACTGCTTTGTCTCGTTCAGCCAGTATAGGAACACGTCTGGGAGAAATTTCGAGTCAATCGGTCCAAAGACCTGGAAGCTATTGAAAAAATCAGCCGACGTTTTCATGAAAAAGGCCATTTTTTCTTTAAAATATTCGCCAAAAATACAAATTTCACCCGAATCCAATGCGGACTGCTGTGTCTCGTTCAGCAAGTATAGGACCACGTCTGGGAGAAATTTCGAGTCAATCTGTCCAAAGACCTAGAAGCTATTGAAAATAAATCGGCCGACGTTTTCATGAAAAAGGCCATTTTTTTCTTTAAAATATTCACCAAAAATACAAATTCCACCAGAATTCAACCAAAACCGGCGAGCCTCATTCCACCAGTGAGGAGGACATGCGTGTGCAATTTCGAGTCAATCGGTCAAAAGACGACCGTAACCCTAACCCTAGCCCCATAACCCTAACCCTAACCCTAGCCTCAGCCTTAAGCCAGCCTCATGAAACATTGTCCCTCTCACTAAAATATTCGCCAAAAATACAAATTTCACCCGAATCCAATGCGGACTGCTGTGTCTCCTTCAGCCAGTATAGGACCACGTCTGGGAGAAATTTCGAGTCAATCGGTCCAAAGACCTGGAAGCTATTGAAAAAATCAGCCGACGTTTTCATGAAAAAGGCCATTTTTTCTTTAAAATATTCGCCAAAAATACAAATTTCACCCGAATCCAATGCGGACTGCTGTGTCTCGTTCAGCAAGTATAGGACCACGTCTGGGAGAAATTTCGAGTCAATCGGTCCAAAGACCTGGAAGCTATTGAAAAAATCAGCCGACGTTTTCATGAAAAAGGCCATTTTTTCTTTAAAATATTCGCCAAAAATACAAATTTCACCCGAATCCAATGCGGACTGCTGTGTCTCGTTCAGCCAGTATAGGACCACGTCTGGGAGAAATTTCGAGTCAATCGGTCCAAAGACCTGGAAGCTATTGAAAAAATGGGCCGACGTTTTCATGAAAAAGGCCATTTTTTTCTTTAAAATATTCACCAAAAATACAAATTCCATCGGAATCCCATAAAAACTGCTGGCCTTTCTTTCGCCTGTATGGACAACATTTGTGTGCAATTTCGACTCAATCGGTCAAAAGATGACCGTAACCCTAACCCTAGCCCCATAACCCTAACCCTAGCCCCATAACCCTAACCCTAACCCTAACCCTAGCCTCTGCCTTAAGCCAGCCTCATGAAACATTGTCCCTGTCACTAAAATATTCGCCAAAAATACAAATTCCACCCGAATCCAATGGGGAGTGCTGTGTCTCGTTCAGCCAGTATAGGACCACATCTGGGAGAAATTTCGAGTCAATCGGTCCAAAGACCTGGAAGCTATTGAAAAAATGGGCCGACGTTTTCATGAAAAAGGCCATTTTTTCTTTAAAATATTCGCCAAAAATACAAATTCCACCCGAATCCAATGGGGACTGCTGTGTCTCGTTCAGCCAGTATAGGACCACATCTGGGAGAAATTTCGAGTCAATCGGTCCAAAGACCTGGAAGCTATTGAAAAAATGGGCCGACGTTTTCATGAAAAAGGCCATTTTTTTCTTTAAAATATTCACCAAAAATACAAATTCCACCGGAATCCCATAAAAACTGCTAGCCTTTCTTTCGCCTGTATGGACAACATTTGTGTGCAATTTCGAGTCAATCGGTCAAAAGATGACCGTAACCCTAACCCTAGCCCCATAACCCTAACCCTAGCCCCATAACCCTAACCCTAACCCTAACCCTAGCCTCTGCCTTAAGCCAGCCTCATGAAACATTGTCCCTCTCACTAAAATATTCGCCAAAAATACAAATTACACCCGAATCCAATGCGGACTGCTGTGTCTCGTTCAGCAAGTATAGGACCACGTCTGGGAGAAATTTCGAGTCAATCGGTCCAAAGACCTGGAAGCTATTGAAAAAATCAGCCGACGTTTTCATGAAAAAGGCCATTTTTTCTTTAAAATATTCGCCAAAAATACAAATTTCACCCGAATCCAATGCGGACTGCTGTGTCTCGTTCAGCCAGTATAGGACCACGTCTGGGAGAAATTTCGAGTCAATCGGTCCAAAGACCTGGAAGCTATTGAAAAAATGGGCCGACGTTTTCATGAAAAAGGCCATTTTTTTCTTTAAAATATTCACCAAAAATACAAATTCCATCGGAATCCCATAAAAACTGCTGGCCTTTCTTTCGCCTGTATGGACAACATTTGTGTGCAATTTCGACTCAATCGGTCAAAAGATGACCGTAACCCTAACCCTAGCCCCATAACCCTAACCCTAGCCCCATAACCCTAACCCTAACCCTAACCCTAGCCTCTGCCTTAAGCCAGCCTCATGAAACATTGTCCCTGTCACTAAAATATTCGCCAAAAATACAAATTCCACCCGAATCCAATGGGGAGTGCTGTGTCTCGTTCAGCCAGTATAGGACCACATCTGGGAGAAATTTCGAGTCAATCGGTCCAAAGACCTGGAAGCTATTGAAAAAATGGGCCGACGTTTTCATGAAAAAGGCCATTTTTTCTTTAAAATATTCGCCAAAAATACAAATTCCACCCGAATCCAATGGGGACTGCTGTGTCTCGTTCAGCCAGTATAGGACCACATCTGGGAGAAATTTCGAGTCAATCGGTCCAAAGACCTGGAAGCTATTGAAAAAATGGGCCGACGTTTTCATGAAAAAGGCCATTTTTTTCTATAAAATATTCACCAAAAATACAAATTCCACCGGAATCCCATAAAAACTGCTAGCCTTTCTTTCGCCTGTATGGACAACATTTGTGTGCAATTTCGAGTCAATCGGTCAAAAGATGACCGTAACCCTAACCCTAGCCCCATAACCCTAACCCTAGCCCCATAACCCTAACCCTAACCCTAACCCTAGCCTCTGCCTTAAGCCAGCCTCATGAAACATTGTCCCTCTCACTAAAATATTCGCCAAAAATACAAATTACACCCGAATCCAATGGGGACTGCTGTGTCTCGTTCAGCCAGTATAGGACCACATCTGGGAGAAATTTCGAGTCAATCGGTCCAAAGACCTGGAAGCTACGAAAAAATGGGCCGACGTTTTCATGAAAAAGGCCATTTTTTCTTTAAAATATTCACCAAAAATACAAATTCCACCCGAATCCAATGGGGACTGCTGTGTCTCGTTCAGCCAGTATAGGACCACGTTTGGGAGAAATTTCGAGTCAATCGGTCAAACGACCTGGAAGCTATTGAAGAAATCGGCCGAGATTTTCATGAAATATCGCCGCTTTTCTTCAAAATATTCACCAAAATTACAAATTACACCCGAATCCAATGGGGACTGCTGTGTCTCGTTCAGCCAGTATAGGGCCATGTTTGGGAGCGATTTCGGGTCAATCGGTCAAACGACCTGGAAGCTATTGAAGAAATCGGCCGAGGTTTTCATGAAAAATGGCCCCCTTTCATTAAAATATTCACCAAAATTACAAATTCCACCCGAATCCAATGGGGACTGCTGTGTCTCGTTCAGCCAGTATAGGACCACGTCTGGGAGAAATTTTGAGTCAATCGGTCGAAAGGCCTGGAAGCTATTGAAAAAATCGTCCGAGGTTTTCATGAAATATCGCCGCTTTTCTTTAAAATATTCACCAAAAATACAAATTCCACCCGAATCCAATCGGTCCAAAGACCTGGAAGCTATTGAAAAAATCGGCCGACGTTTTCATGAAAAATGGCCCCCTTTGACTAAAATATTCACCAAAAATTCAAATTCCACCTGAATCCAATGGGGACTGCTGTGTCTCGTTCAGCCAGTATAGGACCATGTTTGGGAGAAATTTCGAGTCAATCGGTCCAAAGACCTGGAAGCTATTGAAAAAATCAGCCGAGGTTTACATGAAAAATCATCCCGGGGTTTCCTGAATGCTATTCAGTGTCACACTAACAAATGATGAAACACCTTGGTCCCTTGCAATTATATCTGGTTTCACACTTACTAATGTTGAAACGCAGTCTTGAACTCTTGTCAGGGGTTTGGCAGCCTTCTCGCCTGTAACCCCACCACCAGCTCCTCCACCTCCCAATAGGAAAGTTAGGTCAT